>NC_134806.1:35690833-35703333 GCF_046742065.1 Oratosquilla oratoria
ACGTTGAGCCGTGGACGATCATCGTTGAGCCGTGGACGTTCATCGTTGAGCCATGGACGATCATCGTTGGGCCGTGGACGATCATCGTTGAGCAATGGACGATCATCGTTGAGTCAAGAACGAACATTGTTGAGTCAAGAACGATCATCGTTGAGCCGTGGACGATCATCGTTGAGCCATGGACGATCATCGTTACCAATAATAAATTAGATTAAACCATTTCAAAGGTGACACATTTTAAAAATGTTACATGTCTTGGAGAGGAAGGTCTGTAAGTCCTCCGAGGTCGTAAGTTCTCCGAGGCAGTAAGCCTTTCGAGGCTGTAAATTCTCCGAGGGTACAAGTTCTCCGAGGGTGCAAGTCCTCCGAGGGTGCAAGTCCTCCGAGGGTGCAAGTCCTCCGAGGGTGCAAGTCCTCCGAGGGTGCAAGTCCTCCGAGGGTGCAAGTCCTCCGAGGTTGCCAGTCCTCCGAGGGTGCAAGTCCTCAGAAGTTTTTGACGATTATACGACTAGGTGGTCGACGAAATGCCAGGGGAACCCGACGCCGTGCAGAAGAAGCGACAACGCCACTTTTGGAAATGGGTGACATGTCAGAAAATAATTCAAAAAGCCGACCTACAATCCAATAAACGGTACCTTTGCCAGCTAAGGGCAGAACACAGCAAAACATTCCCCGTTCTATATACTACAGTCAAACATATCTCGACAAAAGAGTCGGTAAGACAGTTTCACCGAAAAGTCCTTAAGCCGAAAACTTCATGCAGGACAAAATTAATTTCCCTGCAGGAATTCGGAGAAGAACCCCACCAGCTGGAGCCTGGGTCACAGCAATATGATTGCTGCGCCTTTTAAAGGCTCCTCACGTTGTTGCATCGGCCATTGATATTGGCTCAGGCGAGAAACCCGCCAGCTAACAACGGACCCTCAAGTGAGGGAAATTCTTCTGGCCCCAAGCCCCAAAAGTAGTGATCGAAGAAACTAACAACGTATATCAATTTCCATCTGTACACGCAACCCAGATATGTTCAATATTGGGTGTCATGACATATATATATATATATATATATATATATATATGTATATATATACATGTTATATATATAAATATGTATATAATATATATATACATATATATACATATATATATATACATATATATATATATATATATATATATACATATATATATATAATATATATGTATATATATATATATATATACTCTTGTTGACAGACGAGATTAAATGATATTGCTGTTTCTGCATTATTTATCTTTTTGTTAAGAACTTCAATTTCTCTTGCTAATTTACGGTGTTGGACTGATAGTTTGCTGAGTAGCTGTCCGTATGAGGTTGCAACGTTTCGGTCTTCTCTGTAGACCATCTTCAGGCTAATTGTTTGGATGTGTGTGTTTATATACTATTTTATTTCTGATTGTTTGGGTGGTGTCGTGTGAAGCGATCATCCTGATTGGCTGCTGCGTAGTCATCAGGAATCACTGGGAGAGGTGAGGTCAGGTCCGCTTGTGGGATGGGAGAATCTGGAGGTCTATACTATGTATGTTCATGGTTGGTTTTAATTCTGCTATATAGATTGCTTCAAGACATATTCAAGCAGCCAAACAACTCCGTGAAAACGAGGACATTGCAATCAGAAGAGCCGACAAGACCGCAGCCTTTACCATAATCTCCAAACAAGAATACCTCACAAAAATGGACAAAAATCACTCGTAATCCCACGGAACAGATCAAAAAGAAAATCAACAATGTAATAGATACCATCAACGCCTCATCGTCCAGCCCACACTTTAGCAAATTAACAGGGGACTACTCCCCTGGCCACGCTTTTGGAAACGTAAAAACGCACAAGCCCAACAACCCCATTCGTCCTATCATCTCCCAAATTCCCACAGCGACTTATTCAGTAGCCAAAAGACTGAACGAAATTCTCACCCCATACGTACCCACGGATTACGCTCTGACATCAGCCCAAGAATTCCTAGAAATCCTAGCAAATGCCCCTCCCGCAGAAAATCACATTATAGCATCGCTGGACGTGGAAAGTTTATTCACAAACATCGACGTCGACAGAACAATACATTTCATCCTAGATAGAGTCTACCGATGCGACAACACACCGACACTGAACATTCCAGAAGCTTCCTTACGCACCCTTTTAGAGATCTGTACTAAAGAAGCCCCCTTCACATGTCCACGCGGTAATATGTACAAACAAATAGATGGAGTCGCCATGGGAAGCCCCTTAGGAGTCCTTTTCGCAAATTTTTTCATGGGAACCATAGAGAAGCTCACACTCGCCACCAACCGACCATCCATTTATTGCCGCTATATAGATGACATTTTCGTTAGAGTCAAAGATATTCAAGAACTCCAAAGACTCAGAGAACAACTTATAGAAACTTCCGGCCTTAATTTTACGTTCGAAGAATCGAACAACGGACGTTTGCCCTTCCTCGATGTCTTAGTAACCGGTCATAACAACAAGTACACCACATCAGTATACGTAAAACCTAGCAACAAAAACCTATGTCTTAATGGTAAAAGTGAATGCCCTCAACGATATTTAAACTCCACTATCAACGCATACATACGACGCGCCATATCACACTGCTCTACATGGAAAGATACACACACTGAACTGGAAAGACTTACCCAAGTCCTTATTAACAATGGGTATAGTAACAAGTTAATTAACGAAGCAACAAAACAGGCCATCAACAACTGGTATTCTAACAAACCTACCACACAAAAACAAGAAAACATAAACATATATTACAGAAATTACATGTCATCAGAATATAAGACAGATGAAAAAGTCATTAAGGACATAATTACAAAACACGTCAAGCCCACTGACCCAGAAGACAAAATATCACTGACCATATACTACAAGACCCGAAAAACGTCACAACTTTTACTGAGAAACCGCCCTCCCAAATCGACATCGTCTTTACAAGATAATCACGTCATTTACCAACATAACTGTACCATTGAGAACTGTGGGTCTCAAACATACATTGGAATGACGAGGACTAAACTTACAAGACGTTTGACCTGCCACCTACAACAGGGATCCATAAAGAATCACTATAACACCAAACATAATACTTCCCTCACCCGTCAAAACTTAGAAGAAGGAACAGTAATAATAGACAGAGAAAGAGACTCCCGCAGATTAGCATTTATTGAAGCAATCTATATAGCAGAATTAAAACCAACCATGAACATACATAGTATAGACCTCCAGATTCTCCCATCCCACAAGCGGACCTGACCTCACCTCTCCCAGTGATTCCTGATGACTACGCAGCAGCCAATCAGGATGATCGCTTCACACGACACCACCCAAACAATCAGAAATAAAATAGTATATAAACATCACACACACACACATCCAAACAATTAGCCTGAAGATGGTCTACAGAGAAGACCGAAACGTTGCAACCTCATACGGACAGCTACTCAGCAAACTATCAGTCCAACACCGTAAATTAGCAAGAGAAATTGAAGTTCTTAACAAAAAGATAAATAATGCAGAAACAGCAATATCATTTAATCTCGTCTGTCAACAAGAAAATATTCTTCCTGGATACACTAATATTTATATATATATATATATATTCATATATATATATCATATATATATTCATATATATATTGATATGTATATATTCATATATATAATATATATATAGTGTTTATGTGCGTGCATGTTTATGTGTATATATATATATATATATATATTTATATATATACATATATATATATATATATTGTGCGTGCATGTGTGTGTGCGTGCGTGTGTGTTTGCTTGCGTGTTCGTGCGTGCGTAGGTGTGTGTGTGCGTGTGTGCGTTCGTGTGTGCGTTCGTGTGTGTGTGTGTGTGTGTGTGTGTGTGTGTGTGTGTGTGTGTGTGTATGTGTGTATGTATGTATGTGTGAGTCTATTGGCGAATACCATAAAATTGAATATTAGGATTTAGAGGAATTATTAGAAAAAATTAAAGAAGAAATGAAGAAGGTGAAGAAGAGGCAAGAAGGAATGAAATACTTCATCGTGAAGGCGGTAAAGAGATGGAGTGACGATGACGACAATGATGATTCGGAAGACGAAATTAGGACTCCACCACGTAAACGACCTAAAGCGTCCAAAGATGTTGTTATTACCGGTACTGAATAAAAAAAAAACCTGTATGGGTTCCTCTCTTTTATTATCTAAACCAAACCGAACAAATCATACATTAAAACAATGAGGGCGGAGCCCTGGGGCGCGAAGCACTCCGTGGGCGAAGCGAGCAGCGCCGCAGGCCAAGCAACCATGGCGGAGCCATGGCCGGCGTCAGCCGGGTGCTTGTCATACTAAAAAAAAAAAAAAAGATTTATTTAATGTGGCTACGACCTTGGGGGACGACCTTTTGGTAGAACCTCAACAGGGTTAGTTTATTGATAGAATATTACATTGTGGATAGTCCTTGCCTCGGAGAACCTTAGAAAAAAACTCTTAGGGTACCGGTGACCTTTACTCTGTGACACGGGTGTGACCCAATTTTACCATTTTATACTAAGTATAAGGATACTGTGTGTAGTTAGAAAAAAAAAGTGTATATATTGTCTGAATAATGTTTGTATATATGTGTGTGTGTTGTCTGAATAAGGTATCAGGCAAATAGGACAGGTCGCAAACATACGTACGTATAAAGCCTTACGCGTGAGACGAGCGCATCGCCACCAAGCCATCCGGGTCTCATTTAAGATAAAACGACTTGGTGTTTGTTTAGCCTTTGTAAAATACATATGCCCTGTATTATCCTCCAAAATGGGCTGAACCTGGAGAATATAAAGTCCAAGGAGCCTTGATAGTTCCTGGGTTGCCCTTTGTGGAGCGCCCCTCTTTATGGAAATTCCTTAATATTTGCTTCGCTCAAATCCCTCGATTTGCATTTAAATGCGAAACGTAAGCACTTGCTTCTGTGGGTCCGGAGTGTCGATGATCTCGGGTCTCCTGAGAGAAAATTCGTAAAGATTTGGAAGGCGTATCGCATAATGAAGGAGGAGGCGGTGAAAATTCAGTGATAACAAAAATAAGATAAAAATAAGATAAAATAAAGTAAAATAAAGATAAAAAGGATATGTCTTAAAAGGAAGCGGAAACCGAAGAGGAAGAAAATTTGAAAAAAAAGGAAGGGTGTTAAAATAATAAAAAATAACATAAACCCCCACCCCACCCCCCAAAAAAAAGTGAGCGCGAGAGAGAGAGAGAGAGAGAGAGAGAGAGAGAGAGAGAGAGAGAGAGAGAAAGAGAGAGAGAGAAAAGGAATAAATATTATAAAGAAGAACACAAAAACAAAGGTGGCTAGAATAGCGAGTAAGAAAGAACCAATAACCAATAAGTGAATGAAAAACAAGGATTTCATGGGAAGGAGTTTAACCCCTTTCGTACCGCCTGTCCGTAATATTTTCTCGGGTTAACCACGTGGATTACGTTAACTGTGTTAAGCCTGAAAATATCTAATCACACTACTCATCTTGTAGGCTTATATTGTCTGTCTACATGCGAATTTTTCGACTGGAAATATTTCTTCGTCATTATGCATATTGAGTCATTTGAGGTGTTTTTCTAATTTAACTTCTGTAAAGGTCATTTAGGTGAATAAAATCACCTGGTGACAGACACTTGCATACATTTATTTTTGTTTATTATTTCTCTATTCGTATTTGTTTACCTATTTAATTTATTTGTTCTACATGTTTATTTATTTATCTATTGTATTCATATATGTAGTATTTTTATTTATCTCTATATTCATTTATGTATTCAGTTATTTATTTATTTGCTTGTTTATGTATCGGTCTATCCATTTGTTTATATTTTATTTATTTTTTTGTGTGTATTATCGGAGTAAAAAAAACAGCTGCTTGCGGCAATGAACAAGGCTTTGCCCTACCATGGGCATCTCACTTTCAATTCGTAGGAGTGGAATGGTCAGTTTGAGTGTATTGTCAAGTCAAAGGAGGCAAAACATTTCAATTTCCATGTCCTTGTATGCTTTTATTCTGGCTACCACCAGACGACTTTATACGATTAGTGGCGTAATCGGAGGCGTGCCGGTCTTGCATTCGCTTAGTTGTGGGTCTGAATGCCGCACTCCTTCCTGATTTCTAGCAATGCCTTTTATCTCCCACATCAGTTCTTAAAGCATATAGAGCATAGGTGATGGCTTCGGCGCTGTTAAGCGCCTCCTGTCGTAGGATCTTCACCACTAGGATTATTCCATACTTAGTGTGAGGGTCTATATTACCAAAACGACGCTGGAAACAGGAGCATGGAATGAGCATTGAAGCAGACCCTCATTACCGGGCATAATACTCCACTGTCCATTTCCTCTTATTACCGTACTCACCTATATGGTAACATTTCAAGGTGATGCTGATTGGCTAGAGATGTTACCATATTAGTGAATCTCGCTTTTCTCAGACCCCCTGAAACAATGGAGTCTTTGATTAGTAAACTACACTGGTTTATCTATTCGCCTGTAGAATCAATCATAAACCAATTCAGGGTTAATCTCGTTCCAATTTAACCCCTTGAAGAACTTTAGAGTCTTTCTGCTTCTCGGCATATGGTTTTATGCATGTTGGTTTTGATAATTACGTATTAATAAAAATTAACTTTCATTAAGATGGAGCATATTAAAATCTGATAAAGTTAATCCCTGTCTCAAACCCTTCAGTTAATCTTATCTTGATCTTGCTCTTTAAATTTCCTAATTATTTCATGTAAGTTAACTATGGGTTTTAATCCTCTCACTGGTCGGAGGGTGTACGTTGGCTGAATAAAATCACCTGACGACTGCTAAAATGAAACTAATTAGTTTATCGTCTCTGGCGATTAGAAGTCGTGGTCTAGTGAGTCTCTACTTAGACCTGAGTCCTGGCCCACCTCAGAAAAAAAAACATATATATTTGTATGTATATATATATATATATATACATATATATATATATATATATATATATATTCAGACATGACAGAATTGAATAGACACCAAGAGAAATAGTTTTATTTATTAAGCAAGCAATTGATACAATTAAAGTGCTTATAAATGGTCACAATGTGAATAATATACTTGGTTGACATCCACTTTGCTTTTCTCAATGCAAGGACCCTTCTAGGCTTGCTAGTGATTAGTTCACGAATATTATCTTGAGGGAATTCTTGCCATATTTCTCGTAGTAATCCTAAGAGTTCAGGCTTTGAAGATGGCTTCCTGTACTTTTTGCAAAGTTGTCGGTCTAATATGCCCCAGAGGTGTTCAAGAGGGTTCATATACGGGGACTGACTTGGCCATGGAAGTTTCCTGATCTCATTTTGTCTCAACCAATTTTGTGTTGCTTGAGCAGTGTGACAAGGAGCTTCATCTTCTATAAATAGGAAGACATTTTTACTCATTCTACCACTGGAGAATATTGGAATGAGTCCTTCCTTTAATATAGAAACATATTTGCCTGAATTGATGTTTCTTTGACACTCCACAAGTTCTGATCGACCATCATTCCAAATTGCACCCCACATCATTACTGAAATGTCCCCATGTTTCACTGTTGGCTGCAGTCTTTTGAGGTTAAACTCTTGACTACAGAGTCTCCAGACCCACACTCTTCCACTGTCAGAAAACAATGCGAATCGTGACTCATCAGAGAAAATGACAGTGCTCCAAAAGGCCACAGGTCTCTCCACCATCTCAACAGCCCAATCCTTTCTGCGCTTGATATTGGTTGGACGAAGGAGTGGTTTCCTTCTTGAAGCTCTGCCATAGTAACCCAGCTCGTGGAGATACCTGACAGCTGTTCTGGGACTGACATTAGCTTGTACTGCTATGTCAGAGGCCTTGCAACGTGGATTCTCTTAGACATTTCTTTTGACAAGACGCAAGGTTATTTTTGAGGGCCCGGGACGACCTGAATGAGGTTTTGTACCCTTTTTATCCTCTCTGGTAAATTGTACGATCATTCTATCAACAGTAGAAAGGGGTATTGACAGATTTTGAGATATTTTGCGTTGACTAAGCCCACTTTCATGTTGACCCACAATACGACCTCGTTGAAATTCAGATAGGTCTACTGCTCCTTTGGTTCGTGGGATGCTTGAGTAATCTTGTATATAATCTGAAACATAAATCTAGATAGATATAACATATTAGGTAAATCTGAATAACATTAAGCATTAGATAAGAGCAGAAATGTATTTTTCTTGGTGTCTATTAAATTCTGTCATGTCTGTATATATATATATATATATATATATATATATATATATATATATAATACATATACATATATCGCATGTTTTTAACCAGTGTAAAGACTATAAAGTACGTCACTGTATTGAAGGTATCTGACATTGCATGGCTTAGGTATTTCTTAATGATGCAATGAACAGCTGCTCTTTACAGTGTTATCTTTTATTAAAGGAGAACAGATTAAGAACAAATACCATGTCGATTTCTACAAGCATAGACCTCAAATATTCATGTGTGTATGTATGTGTGTGTGTATGTGTGTGTGTATTTGTGTGCGCGCATGTGTGTGTGTGTGTGTGTGTGTGTGTGTGTGTGTGCGTGTGTGTGTGTGTGTGTGTGTGTGTGTGTGTGTGTGCGTGTGTGTGTGTGCGTGTGTGTGTGTGTGTGTGCGAGCGTGTGTTCGTGTATGTGTGTGCGATTGTTTGTACGCGTTCATGTGTGTGTGTGTGTGTATGCGTGTGTGTAAGTGTGTGTGTGCATGTGTGTATGTGTGTGTGTGTGTGTGTGTGTGTGTGTGTGTGTGTGTGTGTGTGTGTGTGTGTGTGTGTGTGTGTGTGTGTGTGTGTGTGCGTGTGTATGAGTGTTTATGTGTATGTGTGAGCGTATGTGTATATTTATATTTATATCTGTTGCAGACAAGTAAGAGCTTTACTCGTGTGAGTGCGCATATGCAATGTGTATGTACGTATGTTTGCATGCGTGTGTTTCCAGAGGGTATCTTGCTTGTGTTGTGTGGCTGGGCAACGGTATGTCTCTTTTATTAGCTTTAACGTCTCAGGAAACCACGTATTATGTAGAGACCTGGGGTGGGAGATATATATGTGCTTTCTGAATAAGAGTGAGAGCGAGTGAGAGAGAGAGAGAGAGAGAGAGAGAGAGAGAGAGAGAGAGAGAGAGAGAGAGAGAGAGAGAGAGAGAGAGAGAGAGAGAGATAAAGAGAGATGACGTACATTATTGAATTAGTGTTGCTCAGATCACTATGGCCGCGGGGCAAGTCAGTAAATATTCATCAATCCCTTGATATTTTTGTAAGTTTTTCTTTTTTTTGTATTACCTCAGGGTTGTAAATTTCCATTTATTAAATTCTAAATGATAATTACACTATGTGTAGAAGCTTATATGTTACCTATGTCCTAACAGTACTTTTTTTTCCTCTTTTACAGGTAAGTGCCTTTGGAAGCAGCCCTCTGCTATCTTGTGACCTTGGGTCACCGGGTCTCACCTGACCTGAGGTCAGTGGTAAGTGGCACTGGCATTGTCATGGGTGACCGAATGCCGGTGGAGGGAGGACTCATGTTCAAGGGAGATCATTCAAATGTATATGTCGTCTTTATACAGGCGCAAAGGATTGTTGTCCGTTGGCGTGATTTTCTTTTACTTATATATTCTTTTTTCTATTATTATTTCTTATTATTACTATTATCATTATTCATTATTGTTTATTTAATCATCTGTCTATTGACTGATTGATTTGATTTACTTGTGATAACATTTTTGATGAAACAAGTCCATCCATGGACAAGAATAAAAATCTACTTTTTTTCGTGTGAAGGCAAGTTGCTCCAGTACTTGCGGTTGTGCATCTGACGACGAGTTTCTTGCTTGTGTACAAGAGTAATGTACTAGGAACCTGGCAGTTGGCCCTCTACTCTATCTCCCTTTCTCCCTCTCTCTCTCTCTCTCTCACTCTCTCTCTCTCTCTCTCTCTCTCTCTCTCTCTCTCTCTCTCTCTCTCTCCCTCTCTCTCCCCCTCTCTCCCCCTCTCCCCCCCCCCCCTCTCTCTCTCTCTCTCTCTCTCTCTCTCTCTCTCTCTCTCTCTCTCTCTCTCTCTCTCTCTCTCTCTCTCTCTCTCTCTCTCTCTCTCTCCCCTCTTCCCCCCCTCTCTCTCTCTCTCTCTGTAGACTACTTTCCACCTAGTTATGATTGTTAAGAGATCAAGATAATCATAGAACGAATGCACTGGTGGCGTAATCGGAAGCGTGCTTGTCTCATATCTTCCTAGTTGCGGGTTCGAGTCTTGTAATTCTCTCCGATTCCCAGTAATGACTGCTAGTTGTTACCTGCCCCAACGGTTCAAGCAAAGAGCAAAAGTGACGTCTTTGGCCGCATCTACTGAGCGCCTCTTGGCGTGGGATCCTCTCCTTCTTCTTCCATCTAGTTACAATTATTATTTTGGAGAAAGACAAAAAATGTATATATATATAAATAAATAGATAAATAAACAAATAAATAAAAGATAAAAAAATAATAAATAAATAAATAAATAAATAAGATAAAATAGAATAAAAGATAAAAAAATTCTGTCCATTTGCAGCAGCTCTTGATAAGAGACGGATAGGGCTGCGCTAAGGGAGAGCGCGCACGAAATGGATACATGTTCATCGTCTCCACTTTGAGCCATTGTGAAGAACATGTGGCAGAGCCATATTTCTTATTTATTTGCGTTTACAAGTATCTGGATTTGTGTTATTTCAAATTCTTCTTCCTACTCTTCCTCTTTCACGTCTCTCTTGCTGTCTGTTTTGCTGTTTGTTTGCCTTGGATGTCTGGTTTCCGTATTTTCATGTGTCTGTCTCTTATATGTATATATATACATATATATATATATATATATATATATATATATATATATATATATATATATACGCACAAATATCACAAGACACACGTGAATCACAAATGTGCAGAGTTCACTAGGAAGTGGAAAAACACACGGAGTCCTAGCACTTTCGTGATATATTCACATCAAGGAATACAGAAAAGTGAGTACAAACAAGTTAAGATACCACAGAGTATAAATAGAACAAGTGAGACCTACATCCCTCTCTCTGAAGCGTGAATGCTCAGGTTGGGTCCCTCGGCGAGGTCGTGGAAACAGAAAAAATTGTCACATTAACTTTTAAAATATGTACAATTTATATCATTGACATTATATAGATCTAATTTATGTAATCCTAAACTATTATTTATAAGTTGGTTATAATTGTATTTGATGATTCCTGACTCTATGGTATTTCTGTTATATTTTTACACTGCATAATTTTTTAAGCATTTTTCCAGTTAATTGGATGGTCAAAGTCACGAACTTGTTTTAAAAAGACAATAGATTCCTGGCCCTTTTTAATACTGCTCTTATGTTGTTTTATTCTAACCTCTAATTCTTTTCTTGTTTGGCCAAAATAACATTTATCACATTTGCTACAATGTATTTTGAATATATATATATATATAAATATATATATATATATATATATATATACATTGCAGTATTTCACAAATGACACGTGAATATAATATGCAGTAAAAACCACTGGTAAATAAGAAACGTAGTCCGAACGTTTTCGTCTATTTAAGACATCATCAAGGGAATACAGTATGGGAGATACAGAGACAGTATATATACTACAGAAGTAAAAATATTGTAAGGAACATGGAAAGATGAATCACACAAGCCTGAGAAAATTACCCACAGTCCTCAGGTCACAGATGGACCAAATGTCCGGGCAGGATAACATCCAACAATTTTCTTTGAAATGAAATTATCAAGCCTGTACATACCTAAGCTTAGATTAATATTTTGATCAAAAGTGTGTTTTATGTGGCTTGATTCAATGATGTTCCTTTCAGTAAAGGAATTACAAGAAGTTATTTTACTGGCATTTTTCCAGTCAATTACATGATTTTGGTCCCTCACATGAACAAAAATACCACTAGACATTTGACCACTTCTCACACTGTATTTGTGTTGGTTAATCCTTGTTTGTATATCTTTGCCAGTTTGTCCGATGTAAAATTTCTCGCACTGCAGACAAGGAATGGTGTACACGCATCCTTCAGTATTATGTGGAGAATTTTTTATTAGGATATTTTTAACAGTGCTATTGTTCTTAAAGACTACATTTATGTTAAATTCCTTGAGAATTTTTGGTAGTCTTACCATACTCTCATAAAATGGAAGCACTAGGGGGTTCTTATTACAAAAGTGATTTTTCTCCTTTGGAGTTTTATGGTGCAATGCTGTATATCTTGCTCACCTCATTATCCAGAAACTCAGGGCTGCAAATTCTGTACGCTCTGTAAAACATAGAACTGAAGACGAAAAACTTAGTTTTTTCATTGTGAGCAGAGTAATAATGAACACAAGATAAATTATTAGTGTTTTTTTTTTAATATCATACTTGA
>NC_134806.1:35708333-35718333 GCF_046742065.1 Oratosquilla oratoria
GTGGTGAGCTCCTCCACCAACTTCCCGTCCCAATGAACCACCAAGAGAGTCTGCACGAAAATCGAGCTTAACTACCTGTGCAAAATGGCTCCTATTTCTCTTGCGACCTCGAGACTCTTGTCGGTTTCCGAGATCACAAAAGTAACTTACCTATCAGACATCTTTGTAGGATCCAGAGCTGAAGTCAATCCGGGAGACATGATATTTTGTCGAGCTCTCTTTGGCAGCGACACGTATCCAGAAGGTCCTTGCATTTCTTCCGTCTCTGATGCCTCAGTGGAGGTGGTGTTGCTGCTTGATGAAGCCAAGACAGCTGTTGAGGGCTCCCCTTCCTTGTTATTTCTCCGCTAACGGTGCTGCTCATCAAGGTACTTTTTCTTCAGTTCTCGGGCCTTATTCCCAGCCAGCACCGTGTCCACGCCGGCCATTGAACCCCTACTTCTTTTCTCCCGCTGCGCAAAGAACTATTTGTCCTCCTCGATGGTTATCAGGTGCGGAGCATCCTGGTGAGCCATATCGAAGACGCCGTTCAGGTCATCCTTGAAATCTTTCTCCCTCTGGCGCTGGACCGCAGACTCCTTCTCCCTTCCCTCCCTGAGAGATCTCCGCGAGCTGAAGAGTGTCTCAAGTTTTCGATAAGGTGCTTCCTTATACGCACAGGTATTCTGGTTTTATCCCATAAGGGAAGAGCAGTACCAACTGCTCTCGTGGCTGCTTCACGAAAGGTCTCCTTCTCTACATCGTGAAGGTGGAAGAAGACTTGCAGAGCCTGTCTCTTGGAGGGGTGTGGGGTGCATATGTATATATAAATATATATATATATATATTACACACACACACACACACACACACACACACACACACACACACACACACACACACACACCTACCTACCTACCTACCTACCTACCTGTTGAACGTTGTTCTGGGCAGACGGTACTGCCCGTGGCCACGTTGATACGTTGCCACTAATAAAACACGTCTGCCCGTTGTTGTGCCCGTTGGTCAGTAACACTATTACTGGCGGCACGGATGTGGTAGTAGGACAGTTTAAGTTGATCGAGGATTGTCCAGTTGGGACTTGAACTGTTCTGGGCTGGGATTGATGTTATCCCGTAGGTGGCGTGGAAAGGCGTTGTAAAGGAGCGCTTCATTAATTGCAAACGCATTTTCTTTGAGCGTTTTCGCTCTGGTGGACGCTCCATGGTATTTCCTGTCTATGACGACATAGTTGGCCAGTCGTTGGTGCATGGTTTTGCGCACATATCATTTGCATTGTGGCCAGTTGATATTTTGTATAGGTCGATCATGGTATATCCTTCTCTCCATCTTTCCAAAGAGAATAGTTGAAAGGCCTGTAACTTGCCACAATAATCAATGTGACGTACGGCAGAGATTTTGTTTGTGAAGAATCGCTGAATAGCTTCGATTGACTGTATCTCTCAGGCTTTCCATGGACTCCGTACATATACCAAGGCTTTTTCCCCCTTTCAAGGGAGGTCCCTAAATACACTCCACACCCCTCCCACCCTCCCTCTCATCTGAGCACCTCCTGGATGACGGGCCATCCCTGCACCCTGCCCACCGCCCTGGGTCAGAAGCAGTGTCGCAAGACACAGCACATCCACAGCAAGGCCGCTTCATTTAATCGGCGACCCCCCCTCTCCGTCCCTCCTTGCATATAAGGAGAGGACGGGGAGAAATCCCTTCGGGCTGCGTCAAAATTTACTCACACATACTACCCCACCCCCCCGCCCATTCCTCCTCATGCAATCACAACATCATCCATATACAACCATTCTCCACTCACCTCTGTCTTCCGTCCTCTCCCTTCCTTCCTCAACAGACATTCCCCTCTTCCCCAAAGCCCCCTTCACCCCATCCATCCACCTCATCCTAGGACGTCCCCTCATGTTCACTCCCTCCACATCTGGACTCCGTAACTGACAATAATACTTTAGTATAAGGAGAACCAGCGATTTGTATAGGGTCAACATGTGATCTTGTCATGTGATTTAAATGAACCGGGAATCCAATTAACTTTGTTACAAATTTCTTTTTTTTTTATCACGTTGGCTATATGCACCGTAAATGTATCATTACAGATTAGTGTAACACATTTTCTTTCGTTTCTATATTAGTGCCATCAGGTACCGTGTATACTCGTGTAATACTAGTGTTAAGATTTGAACTGTACGTGATATAGTCGAATTTTGTTGTTGTTGAAGGACATATTGTTTGTGTCCCTAAATACAGTATTGTGATGTCCTCTTGTAACCGTCCAGCCTCCAATTCAGTTAACGCTGTTCTAAGTACATGAGTGTTGTCGGTAAAAGAAGCCACATTCGAATGCTTGACTTCTTCATTGATGTCCGCTTTGTCAAAGAGAAAAAGTAGAGGGCCGATTGCTGAGCCTTGTGGCACTCTTCATACACACACACATAAACACACACACACACACACACACACACACACACACACACACACACACACACACACACACACACACACACACACACACACACCGGGAAAGAGAGGGAGAACGAATTTCTTGGAAAGATGAAAAGCAAAGTGAAGAATAGATCTGAAAAGTGTGGGTAAAATGGGAAATGGAGAAAAAAAGAGCAGATAGGTCTTGCTAAGTGGATATATAGAGAGAGAGAGCCTCAGCAGCGGCAAGAAGAGGAGAGTGAGGGAGCCGATGGACGAGTGAAGAAATCTAACGTAAAACCTGAAAAGTGAAAGAGAGAAAGAGAGAGAGTGGGTAGTAGAGAGAAAGAGGGAGAGAAAGAGAGAGAAGAGATAACGAATGGGATCAGGAGAAATTCCTGGTACAGAGTCAGGGTTGAAAAGATAACTTAGCTGCAATGTAACCATAAGAAGGAATTTCAGGGGAAGAAGAAGAGGAGGAGAAAGAGAAGGAGGGTAAGGATGAAGAAGAATAGGAGGAGGAGGAGGAAGAGGAGGAGGAAGAAGAAGAGTAGGAGTATGAAGAAGAGGAGGATGAAGAAAAAGGGGAGTAGGAGGAGGAAGACGAATAGGAGGAAGATGAAGGGGAAGAGAAGGAGGAAAAGGAATTTTTAAAGACATTTACAGGAAAGAAGATGCGGTAAGACATAGGAAGAAAAAAGAAAAATAAGAGGGAAAATAAGAACGGAAAATATAAATTGAAGAGATATAGAAGAAGGACGAGGTGGGAGATAACGAGCTCGGAGGCTGCAGAGATAAGGGGCATCTTTATCTCGTGTGGTCCACCTGGTAGAAGCATCCGAACTCTGGAGATGAGCTGAAGGAGTGTTGAGGCTACTGATCCCGAAACACAGATCCCTTTTGCTTCAGAGGAAGGTTTGTTTCCCTCCTCTGTTGAATAAAATTGCCAGACGACAGCTGGGATAAAATAGCTAAGTTTTAAGACTCGGCTTGAATGTTAATCGAGACAGGCTGGGGATTGTTATGTTGTTGTTGCCGTTATTATTATCATTATTGTTATTATTGTTATTATTATCATTGTTATTATTATTGTTATTGTTATTATTATTATTATTATTATTATTATTATTATTATTATTATTATTATTATTATTATTATTATTATTATTATTATTATTATTATTATTATTATTATTATTATTATTATTATTATTATTAATAATGTTGTTATTGTTATCTATCACTTTGTTTATCTATTTTTTCATTTATTTTATATATATACATATATATATATATATATATATGTGTGTGTGTGTGTATGCACAAATTTCACAAGGCACACGTGAATCACAAATATGCAGAATCCACTAGGGAGAGGAAAAACACACGGAGTCCGAGCCCGCTCGGACTCTGTGTGTTTTCCTCTTTCTAGTGGATTATATATATATAATATATATATATATATATATATATATATATATATATATATAATATATATATATATATAATATATATATGTATATATATATATTTATATATATATGTGTGTGTGTGTGTGCGTATATATATATATATATATATTTTATATATATATATATATATATATATATATATATATACATTACAAAATTCAATAGACACCAAGAGAAATAGTTTTATTTAGTAAACAAGTAATTGATACAATTAAAGTGCTTATAAATTGTCACAATGTGAATAACTAATAATTGGTTGACGTCCACTTTGCTTTTTTCAATGCAAGGACCCTTCTAGGTATGCTAGTGATTAGTTCACGAGTATCTTCTTGAGGGATTTCTTGCCATGTTTCCCGTAGTAATCCTAAGAGCTCGGGCTTTGAAGATGGCTTCCTGTTTTTTTCTTTTTTTCTTTTTTTTTGCGAAGTTGTCGGTCTAATATGCCCCAGAGGTGTTCAATAGGAAGTTTCCTGATCCCATTTTGACACAACAATTTTGTGTTGCTTGAGAAGTGTGACAAGGAGCTCCATCTTCCATAAATAGGAAGACATTTTTACTCATTCTACCACTGAAGAGTATTGGAATGAGTCCTTCCTTTAATATAGAAACATATTTGCCTGAATTAATGTGTATTTGACACTCCACAAGCTCTGATCGACCATCACTCCAAATTGCACTCCGCACCATTATTGAAATGCTCACATGTTTCACTGTTGGCTGCAGTCTTTTGAGGTTAAACTCTTGACTACAGAGTCTTCAGATCCACACTCTTCCACTGTCAGAAAATAATGCGAATCGTGACTCATCAAAGAAAATGACAGTGCTCCAAAAGGTCACAAGTCTCTCCACCTTCTCAACAGCCCAATCCTTTCTGCGTTTGATATTGGCTGGACGAAGGAGTTGTTTCCTTCTTGCAGCTCTGCCATAGTAACCCAGCTTGTGAAGATACCTGACAGCTGTTCTGTGACTGACGTCAGCTTGTACTGCTATGTCAGAGGCCTTGCAACGTAGATCCTCTTCGTCATTTCTTTTGAGAAGACGCAAGGTTCTTTCTGAGGGCCCGGGACGACCTAAATGAGGTTTTGTGCCATTTTTGCCCTCTCTGGTGAATTGTACGATCATTCTATTAACAGTGGAAAGGGGTATTGACAGATTTTTAGATATTTTGCGTTGAATAAGTCCACCTTCATGTTGACCCACAATACGACCTCGCTGAAATTCAGATAGGTCTACTGCTCCTTTGGTTCGTGGGATCCTTGATTAATCTTGTATGTAATCTTAAACATAAATCTAAGAAAATATAGCATATTAGGTAAATTTGAATAACATTAAGTATTAAATGATAGCAGAAATGTATTTTTCTTGGTGTCTATTCAATTCTGTCATGTCTGTGTATACATACACACCAAAGGCTTTTTCCTCCGTAGAAGGGCGGTGGCCAATTCAGAAGGGACTTACCCACTCCCACCCATTTATTAATTTGTATTTTTGTTGCGGAGGGGGTTTCCCTTACCCGAACAAAATTGCCTAGCGGCAGCTAGAATGAACGACTAAAACTCTAAAAGACAGCTGAAGTGTTTGATATAAGTGAATGAGATAAAAAAAAAAGAAAAAAAAAAGGGTTTGAATTGCGAAGTTTATCATTCACCGAAGGATGAAAAAGTGTCTTCAAGAAAAAGAAAATCAGCAAAAACTACATCATAACGAAAAGAAGAAGAAGAAGAAGAAGAAGAAGAAGAAGAAGAAGAATTGACCATTGAAGAAGAGTCGATGGGAACCAATTAGTAAGAGGGGGAAGAAGAAGAAAATCGAACAAAGTTGATGTTCTTTAAGAAATGTGGCATAATGACGCGAAGACAAGGAACTTCGGAAGATGAAAAGTAAATGGAAAGATCGTGAACAAGGTGAATATAAATTTTAAAAAGAAACGGAGACATTTTTCCGTACCAAGTAATGAATCATTGTATATGTATAAGTGCACGTGTGCGTGTATGTGTACGTCTACGTGTTTGTGTATGTTTTCATTCGTATGTAAGTATATGTTTATGTATGCGTATGCGCGTATGTGCAGGTATATGTACACACACACACACACACACACACACACACACACACACACACACACACACACACACACACATATATATATATATATATATATATATATATATATATATGTATATGTATATATGAAAAAGGTGGAAAAAGAGAGTCACGTGTCTCGTTCCGAGTTTATTCCTGACCGGTTCAGGAATAAACTCGAAACGAGACCCGTGACTCTCTTTTTCCACCTTCTTCAACTTTTCATAATGTCTCAACATATGTATATATATATATATATATATGTATATATATATATATATATACATATATATATGTATATATGTATATACACACATATATATATATGATGTAAATGGAGTAGGAAACATAGGAGACTTAGTCTGAGTTTATTCCTGACTAGTTTCGCAGGTGTGCTTTTTCAAAAAGCATATATGCAAAACTAGTCAGGAATAAACTTCAACTAAGACTCCTGTGTTTCCTACTCCACTTACGTCAACCTGTCAGAATGTCTCAACACACACACACACACACACACACACACACACACACATATATATATACATATATATATATATATATATATATATATATATATATATATATGTACATACGTATGCGGTGCTGTATATGTTTGTGTATGTGTATGTGCGTATATATATATATATATATATATATATATATATATATATTATATATGTATATATACATATGTATACGTATGTATGTCTATGAGTTGAAGAGTTTGTTTTGGAGAAGAGGGTCTTCGTGAAGGTTCAACACCCAGTTGGGTTCATTACTAAGTACTACAGGTACTGACGTCGAGTCTTATATGAAGCTGTAGCAGGAATACTTCTCTATGTCGTATAATTAAGATAGGGTTTGGTCTTAGATCGTATAAGATTTATTTGTGTCATAAATATACGAAGCCCCCCCCCCCAAAAAAAAAATAGTCTTTCGCAATTATCAAGAAGTCATGGACTTCTGTAGTACTTAGAAGTGGAAACGGCTCTACATTTTTCCGAAGTTGACAGTTCGGGAGAAAAGGATCATCAGAGAAATGAAGTGAGCGAAATTGGAGGTGTGGAGGCTAATTGACATAGTTTATGGAGTTGGTGGAGAAATCGAGGAAAGAGAATGGAGGTTGGTTAAGAGTTGGAGGAAGGGATGGAAAGAGAAGAATGGTGGGAAGGAATTGTAGAGAAATATTTTACTTTATTTTATCTATATATTTATTTATTTTTGAGGGGATCCCTAGGATAGAGGGGAGTTGAGGGGGCTCAGAAATGGGGAGGGTATTAGTTGTTTATTTAATAATCCATAAACACTGGGGGTGGGGACCTGAAAAAAATTGTTTGGGGGCAGTTATGAAATCTATACATCTCTAGTTGTATTAGTGAAGGGACGTTTCTATGTCATAAGCTGAAGGACGTATGGAGAAGGGGATAATTGCCAGCTCTCCATACGTGAAAAAGTATAAGAAATATAGTTAAAGTTGATAGAGATGATAGAGCACGGTCCGGATACCGAGTGTCAGCCCCTCAGGACCGCACCTCATGATGGAGATAAAGGGATGGACGGGTTTTGAAAATGTGCAACTTCATTCTCCATCTTGCACGACCACCACATGCAGGTACCCATCGCTGGGTCCCAAGTTGTTGATATTGAGTAATAAAAATGTAATAAGTAAAGTTGAAGGTGGAAGGAAATGACTCGCTTTGATGACCTATTCAAGTCCAAACTGCAGTATACGTTCGGAATAGACAGATCCATGTATGCAATACAAGACATAAAAAGAGGTCGAATTATTGGCCCGTGACAAGGAGGGCAACTCGCTGACGGGTTTTCGAAATTAGTCGAAGAGTCTGTGCTGAAAAGATGTTAGGAACTTTTCTATGACCGTACCTGTCCGGCAGACTCTTATTACTTTTTCGATGTGGACGAAGAGGTTTCTTCGAGGTTGTAAACAAATAGGAAAAGATGTTGTAGAACAGAGAGGTGTAGATAGAAGCCAGCTATTTACGTCCGAGGAGTTTCTTAAACTTGATTGAAATAACTTGGTCCTAGCCAGAATAAAATACCAAATACCCTCGCACGATCGAAAAGGTCATTTAAGATTAGAAATTTTTGAGACAGTTTCTTCACCCCTTTTCCAAATTAAAGGGGGGGGGGGAGTGGATTTCCTATTAAGCTGAATAAAATTGCCGGCGTTAGCTTGAAGAAAATCCTGAAATATCTCCCGTTAGGATGCAAAGGGTTTAAATTCTTAATCCTCTGACTATTACGGCACAATCAAGAATTCCTTGAAACAGGAGCAACACCAATGGTGGTGGTTGTGGTTATGGTGGCAATGGCGATATGGTGGTGGTTGTGGTTGTAGTAGTGATAATGATGGTGGTGGTGGCGGTAATGCTGGTGGTAGCAATGGTTGTGGTGGTGATTGTTGTGGTGGTGATTGTTGTGGTGGTGATTGTTGTGGTGGTGATTGTTGTGGTGGTCTCCCTTCAGTTTTTCCACCCTGACCCTCGCCATGGTCTCAGAGGACTGACAGGAAAACCAGATTTTTTCCTCTCTTTTGTTTTCTTTTGTTTTCTTTCGTTCTTTTTCTTCTTTCCTTTCAAGGAGCAAAGCCACGTCTTAATGGCCTCTGCGTGCATAATTCCAGTCGTGAATGGATCGTTTCCAAATTTCATTATCATCGTTTCTTAAGTGATTGACGGCCTTTATGCTTTCTTTTTCCCGGTCGTCTTACGAATTGCTTTGACGAAAATGCTTAGCGAAGAATATAAGGAATCGTTTAATGGATTTTGGTAAATTCCCGTTTAAGTTCGGTCGTTTGGTTTGGATTCAGGTGCATTTTGGATGCGCGCACACCGAAAGAAACGACCATAAAATAATCTTTGTTTCTTCTTCAAAGAAATGTCATTATATTAGATTATACTTAGATTGAGTTCCATGTCAGCCTTGGAAATGTCTTTATATGTATGTATGTAGGGATGTATGTATGTATGTGCATATATATATATATATATATATATGTATATGTATATGTATGTATACAGACATACGCACACACACACACACACACACACACACACACACACACACACACACACACACACACACACACACACACACACACACACACTATATATATATATATATATATATATATATATATATATATATATATATATATATACTGTATATATGACCCTTTTATGTCTTTACTTTTTTTAGGAATGTCCCCTTTGGGACTACGAGTAGCATGATTCCTAGTCCTATCCCCGTCCCGTTTTTTGTCGCCTCGTACGACTCAAGTGGGAAGACTTGGTGGCAGCGTTCTTTTCCCCTACCACAGGGCTAGGCGAAGAAAGGTAATGAATATTCAGAGAAATGGTACAGGACAGTAACAAGGGGTGGGGGGAAAGCATAACGGAGGTACAGTCGCAGTATAATAAAAGGGGACGGAGAGGGGGTTTGCCGATTTAATGAAGTGGCCTTGCTGTGGATGTGCTTTGACTTGCGACACTGCTTCCGATCCAGGACAGTGGACAAGATGCAGGGATTACCCATTATCCAGGACGTTCCAAGATATGACGGATGGAAGTGGGTAGAGGGAAGTGGAATATGTTGGGGATGGAATGGGTGGGAGTGATTTCTATGCCTTTGCTTCTTGGCTACCTCCCTTGTAAGGAAAAAAAACTTTGGTATATGTATATATATATATATACTCCTATATGAGACATTGAGTAGAAGTGTTTTTGTTGTGGGCTGGACAATGTTGCCAAAGCTTTTTATGTATCTATACTTTTTTATTTATTTTTTATTTTTTCTATTTATCTATTTATTTGTTTACTTTTTTACTTATCTATCTATGTATTTATTTATATAATTTGGGTATTTATTCATTCCTTTATCTATTCTATATATACTTACTTATTTACCTATTTATCACCAATGAATAAATGAATGAATGAATCGATGAATGATTGAATACATCTATTATTATCTATTTACTTCTTATTTGTTATATA
>NC_134806.1:35725833-35740833 GCF_046742065.1 Oratosquilla oratoria
GGGGAGGTCACTTCATGACCTCTGATAGCGCAGCTGAGGTCCACGCGGTGAATGGGCCGTTCTTCGATGAGCCTCTCGTAATGAAAGGCCTCTCTTCTTGGAGAATCATCGCGTGAAAGAATCATCTGCCGCATCTGCCGCTAACAGAGAAATCAATCTATTAATATATAAATCTATATATGGAGCAATATATGAAATGTATAGAATATTAGATGGACGTTAAGTTTAATCCTTGGCATGTGCATGTTTTGAATAATCACTCCTATTACCACGTAATATCATTTGTCACACCAAACATTATGTGACGCCAAACGTCACAATGGTACATAACGTGTCACTTTAGTCACCAAACGGTTTGATATCATTCAGGTTAACATGTCACATTGCAGACTTCCAACATAAAAAGTGAAGTGTCACTGAGCACCACGTCACTTTGATCATGATTTTTTTTTTTTTTTTACTTTGTCATGTGATGTAACATTGGTGTCAAGTATTCTCCTGCTATCGACTAAGAGCACACACTCCAGGTCATGTCAGACTTCTCTTTTAAGTGTCAGAAGAGCTTTTGTGTTCGTCTGTGTCGTGTTTACATTGAGGCACACCAGGATCCTTTCCCCCTGTGACGTGAAATGCGCTTACTGTCGCCATTTTGATGACCACCATTTTGTTTTGATTTTGTTACTCTGTTTACAAAGGCTCGGTCAGCTGGGGCCCCTTCAGCCCTTGTGTCTGCCCTGTCACACAACTCGACACTTGTTTACGTTATTTTTCTTCTTCCTTTTCCTCTTCTTCTTTTTTCTACTCTTTCCCTCTCTCTCATCTCCTCTTTCTCCTCCTCCTTCTCTTCCTCCTGCTGCTTATATTCATTCTCTTATTTATCCTTCTTTTCATTCGTTACCTGCTCCTCTTCCTCCTTGTCTTCCTCATCCTCTTCTTCTCTTTCTCCTTTTTCTCATCAACCTCCTCCTCTTCCTCCCCTTTCTTTGTCCTCTTGTTCTTGCATTTCCTCTTCTTTCTTTTCTTCTACTTCCTCTTTTTCTTTGCCTCTTCCTTTCTCTTTGCCTCTTCCTCTTTCTTTTCCTCGCTCTCATTTTCGATATCTTAGCTTTCCTCCTCCTCTTCTTCTTCATCGCCTCTCTCCTTGTTTTTCCCCTAATTCTACTCATTTTCTCTCTTTTCCTCGTGCTTTTCCTTCTCTCCTCCCTCCTCTTCCTTTTCGTGTTTTCCCAGTTTTCCTCATTATATTTTCGTATTCTTTCTATTCTTCCAGCTCATCTTCCTTCACTTCCTACTTTTTCTCATTTTTCCTCCTCTCTTCTTCCTCTTCCTTGTCTTCCACTTCCTATTCGTCTTCTTCTTCCTCTCCCTAATCTTCCTTTTCTTCTTCCCTTTCCCCTTCGCCCTTTTCCTCCTCCTCATTCACCTTCCTATTCCTGTTCTTGTTGTTGTCCCTCTTCCTCCGGTTCCTTTACCTCCTCTTCCCTTTCCTCTTCCTATTCGTCTTCTTATTCGTCTTCCTAATCTTCCTTTTCTTATTCCTGTTCCTCCTCCTCATTCACCTTTTTATCCCTGTTCTTGTTCTTGTCCCTCTTCCTCCGGTTCCTTTATCTCCGTCTCATCGCCGTCATCCTCCTTGTCCCCTCCGCTTCAATTTGCTTGCACGCCCATTTATTCATGATTTAGAGGAGTCGAGGGATGCGCCGGGGTGACGGGGCTGCCTCTCATCAAAACGGGCTCAGCGCCCCCGGCGGGAGGGAGGCAGGGGACGCGTTCTATGAAAGAGTCGTGTAAAAGGAGAGATATTCGCTCATTCAAGGCTACAGAACAGATGAGAGAAAATTGGGCAAGGGGGGGAGGGGAGAGGGGAGAGGAGGGGTGAAAAGGGAGAGGAGGGGGAGAATAGAGGAGGGAAAGGGGAGGAGGGGGAGGTAGGAGAAAGAAGGGGTGAGAGAGGACTGGGGGGAAGGGGCTAAGGGTAGGGGATAGGGGAGAGAGGAAAGGGAAGTAGGAAAAGAGGAGTGGGAAGAAGGAAGAAAGGGAAGAAGAGAAAGGAGAGGAAAGAGAAGAGAGAGGATAAAAGATAGGAGAGAAAGGCGAGGGGAATGGGGAGAGAGCAGAGGGAAGATGGAAGAGAGGAGAGAGGAAAGTGGAGAAAAGAGAGGGGAGAAGGGAGATGGAGGTGGGGAGAGAGGAGTAGGAAGAGGGGAAAGAGGAGAAGGAGAAAGGGAGAGAAGAGGGGAAAGAGAATAGGGGAGAGAGGAGAGGGAAGTGGGGAGAGAGGAGAGGAAAGAGGGTAAAGAGGATAGAGGATAGGGAATAGGGGAGAAAGGAGAGGGAAAGGCTGGGTGAGAGGAGGAGAGAGGGAGAGGGTGAGAGCTACAAAAGGATGTAACAGTAAAGCAAGCCGTCTAGGCCTCTTCAAGTCCTTAACAAGGTCGGATGACAAAAATAATGAATAAATAGATACACAGAATAGATGAATAAAAAAGATAAATAGATTATTACAGATAAATATTTAAATAGATAATGAATACATGAATAACAAATGACACAGTAAATAGATAGAATAAAACGAATGAACAGATTAAAGAATTAATCACTCACTTAATCAAGTAAAACAAACAAACGAAATAACCAAATAAAGGGAAGATAGGAGACTGAGGTGAACTGTTGTTAGCGAAATGGGGACCAAACGAGAGACGAGAAGAGATAAGCCTCGAGAGGGAGACGAGCGTGGGAGACTGGAAGATGAAGGACGAGGGGGAAAAGGTCGTCCTTGGACCAAGGCCGACCACGCCTACGCCCCTTACACCTCGAGTCTCTTCCTTCTTTTGTCACCTCTATGACTATTCGATGGTTTGTTGCGCCACGGATAGAAGCGCTGGTTTTCGATGATGTGTCGGTACTGAGCGGATAAGGGTGCCAGCGTCTGGAGACGGGGAAACCAGAGTTATGTGGTCCGAAATCCCAATGACAGGGTGACCTGATTTAGCATAATCGTGGTAAATCTAGCATATTTTCCTTACAAATAATAACTGTATAATAAAAAATGTATAACACAAACCGAACGTGAGGAACAAAAGATTTGGCCTCATTTTGACCAATCTAGCATAATTTCAGCTGTTGACTACTATATTCCCACTTGATGTTGTTACTGGTTAATTCTCCATGAGTCCGCGCATGCCATCAATAACAGCATTTGGTCTTAAATCTCCATATTCCGGCGAAGGCTATCATGACCAGCCACCTCGTTAGGCGGGTCGCGTCTGTATCGTTGTGGTGCTTTTGAAGCCTTGAGTCCGATGTTTATTGGGTGTTGGTGACTGTCACTGGCCCTGGGTCTCGCAAGTACATAGGGCACAGGTGACACGAGTTTGGGTTATTTGTGTTATTATGTTATAATGTGTATATACACTCGGTCTTGGTTTTGTGTGTATGTATATATATATATATATATATATATATATATATATATATATATATATACAGTATATATATTATATGTATATATATATATTATATATTATATATATATATACATAGTATATATTATATATATATATATATATATATATCTATATATATATATATATATATATATATATATATGTATACAGTATATCATCATCATTATTATTAAGAGCTCTTCCTACATGTTGATTGCAGTCTCTTACTCCTCAAGTTGAGGATCCCCCTTATATTTATACCTTTGCCAATTACAAACCCCATCCCCCCAAATTACAAACCCTTTACCCTTAGTTACATGTATTTTTCTCTTTTTACCCTGGATTGCAAACGTTTTCCCCTAGTTACAGGCATTTTTTATTTTCTCCCCAAATAACAAACCTTTTTCCCTAGTTACAGGCATTTTTCACCCTTAGTTATACATCTTTCTCTCGCAGTTGCAAACATTTTTACCAGAGCTACAGACATTTTTCTCCTAGTTTCAAACCTTTCTCCGTACATTATAGTCATTTCTCCCAATCTATAGACCATTTACACCCCATCTGCAGACCTTTCCTCCCATTTAGAGACGTTTTATTCGAGTTTTAGGCCTTTTTTTCTTCTGTGCAGACCTTTATACCCCAGCTAGACCTTTCCCTTCCTGATGCATATCTTTCTTTCCGACTTGGTAATATATCTCCCCCATCCTTAAGACATTTTCTTCACAGATATATTTTCCCCTGAGTAACTGACTTTTTCCACAATCTATATATTTCTTCTAGTTGAAGACAATTCACCCATTTACATTCTTGTCCAATTTTACTTTTATTCCAATGTCATTCCTCTTTTGCAGTCCTATGTATGGAGTAATATATGAAATAATGTATAGAATATTAGATGGACATTAAGCTCATTCCATGGCATATGCATGGTTTGAATATTCACTTCTGTTATCACGTAATATGATCTGTCACATCAATCATTATACCATGTCAAGCTTCGCATTGGTACATGACGTGTCACTTTGGTTACCAAACGATATGATACGGATACAGATAGAGATACATATTCATACCTTCCAAGTATAGGCTTAACATTTCACATTTTCCTAACCCAATATCCCTTCCTCTCCGCTCATTCGCAAACCTCTCTCGGTATCTCTACCTTCTCCCAATCTGCAGTCTCTTCGACTCATTTGCAATCCTACCCCCCCCCCACCATTGCCTTATCGCTTCCTCCCCACCCCCCACCATCACTTTCCCTCAAACCGATTCCTCCCCCAAACCCGATTTCCCTAGGGACATGGTAATTCCCTTCAGCGATAAGTTTGATTTACACGACGCCGTCCTCCACCACCCGGCGCTCTCATCCGCCTTGTCTTTCCGTGGTTTCCATATGGAAATAGAATTGTCCTCCATTTTAGTTTACTGCAGTTTTGTGGTCAAAATGCTGGACTGTGTAAAAAATAAATCGTTCGGCAGTGACTGTCAGTTCCCGACAGTGTCTGGCAGTGCCTGGGAGTGCCTGATAGTGTCTGACAGTGTCTGGTAGTGCTTGACAGTGCCTGGTAATGCCTCATAGTGCCCGACAGTGCCTTGTAGTGCCTGGCAGTGCCCGGCAGTGCCTGGCAGTGTCTTACAGTGCCTGGAAATAGACCACCAAATGTTTGCTTTTAACTGGGTATTAAATGCTAATTTATTGTATTGCTCCTAATTGATAGCCTCCTGTCCCTAAGAACACTAACTGCTTCTCGTTTAGTAAAGGATATGCAATAAGTAACATAATAAAGAAGTAATAATAGCTTCAGAAACGATCGGAAAGCAACCAAACGCCATGTATTCATTTTCTATGGTACGACTCAATTGTCTTTTAGTGTTATTTATGTGAACTTGTTCCATTAGCTCCTCTTATTCCATGGTTTATTTGATATGTTATAACGAATACAAGACAATTTTGTTCATTCAAACCGGTACTCTTGTGAAGCAGTCTGCTCCTTGTCTAAAGATAAAACAAATGAAATCAAACAAAAGAGAGATACGATAAAGTAAAATGAAACAGAATAAAACAAAACAAATCAAAATAAAATGAACAAAAATGTAATTGTATAAAATAAAATGAAATAGAATAGGACAAAACAAAATGGAATAAAGATAAAAATAAATGAAATAGAATAAATTAGAATAGGAAATGAAATTGCTCACCAAGGATAAGACTACTAGTCTCGTGTTGTTGCAAAGGTCTTTGATTACACTGCCTTCATCACAATGCAGTTTCCACTTCACCCTGTCACCCTGTTAACCTATGTCCTTTTGTTGGCTCGCCATTCTCTCCAACCCGCGAACCAATAGCGAATTCCAAGGGCTGTTTCCGGGTTTCATTATGACCAAGAGGATAGAAACACTGGAAACCATAGTCCATAAAAATCGAACAACTAAGCATTTTAAATATTTTTTGCTCCCACTCGTGTTCCTTCTGGTTCTTTAGTTACTGTCAGAAACCTCCTCCTCAGCATTATTGTAGTATATTCTGTCGATAGTCACGTGAAGGCTCCCATGAGTGAAACCAAGAATTTGTCCTTCAAGTATAGGAAGCTTCTGTCTTGGGCTCCAGCTGATTGAACATTTACATTACCATAAGGTGTTTGTATATGTTTTATTTTATTTATTTATTTTTTATTTATTTTTTTCCTCGAATTTCACTAATTGGAAAATCTGCGGACCTTCCCACAGATATCCTTGGGAAAAAGGTTTTGGCCGCTGTCTGTGTTGTATTGGTGTGGGACTGTTTTTATATCACAGTCTGAAAGTGGTAGGAAGAGTACATAGTGTCAATGCCTTATGGCTTCTGTCCTCCAACGACTCTCCAGCTCCCATGGACTGTCCTTCCCGTTCCCCAATCAACAATTTAGGTTGTCATGCCTAACCACCTGTTGATAAGAAAACATAGTAATAAGGTTATGAAAGGAAACAAGGTTAAGATATAATTAGGGAATAAAAGAAGTAAGGTTAAGGTATATTGATACGAGTTGAAATGTTAAAAAAATGATATAGGATAATAATATTGTGAGATGAAATAAGGTTAAGGAATAAGGTCATGGAATAAATGGAGTAAAATTAAGGTATAATAATAAAAGTTGAAATGTTGATGATAGATATTACTGAAATCAAATAAGATAAATTTGTAATTAAAGAATAAATAGAATAAAAAAGTGAAAATCCCGCTCGGAGAAAAGAAAATTATTCAAAGATACGTATACTACGATCACTGTGATCCTCTTCAGCGTGGTTATACAAATGGGTAGGTAGACTTGTATATACTCGTATAAGGAGGGGATACATAGAGGGGACATGGCGACGTAAGTATGCTAATACGTGGTCTGTTTGAGCCCAGGACACGTTGATCCCAGGTCAAATATTTGCGCGACAGGTGTTAGCTTCAGGTGTAGGCGACCAACTTGACGTACAATTTTGCTTGGTCGTTAACAAAGTTGCACATCAAATTGTTCGCCACCCACACTTGAAATTACCACCTGCCGCGCGACCTGGGCTCAAATGAACCACGTATTAGCATACCTACCTCCCATGTCACTTCCTTGTATCCCTCCCTTGCATAACAGTATCATCCATACACAATCATTCTCCACTCGTCCCTCTCCTGCCTTCTCCCTTCCTTCCTCAACAGACATTCCCCTCTTGCTCAACTCCCCCTTCACCTCATCCATCTCTTCCTCAGTCACCTCCTCAAGTTCAGTCCTTCCACCTCTGCCTTCTACATCTCTTTTACTTATCTTTCATCACTCATCTTTCAGTGTGTTTATTCTTTCTATTTGTATATTTGTTTGTTATTATTTGTCTGTTTATTATTATTTGTTTGATTTTCATTTATCATTAGTTATCTGTCAATTTATTATTTACTATTTACCTGTTTGTTATTTAATTATACCTATGCATATATATATTTTATTTTATATTACTTATATTATTATAATTTTTATTTTCTATTTATTTATCATTATTATATTTTTCCGTATCCGACCTAGTATCCGTATCCGCCTTTGTAAATCCTTTGTGTCCAAACCATCCCAACAATCTTTCATCAGCCCTATCTACATCTCTTTTTCCATCCCCGCTCTCCTCACCACCTCGTTTCTCTATCCAGCCTTGTAAACCCTACCATAATTTTCATACATTTAATATCAAACACACTTAAACTTTTTCTCGTTGCCTATCTTGAATTGTAAGTCTATTCCCCATACAACACTGTCGGCACAACCACCCTTTTATACAATCTTCTCTTTGTATCCATTCCTAGTTGCCTATTTCTCATAACACTTTTTGTTCACTCAAGGGATTTGCTTTCTTCTCTCAGTCTATAATTTACCTCCACCTCCATCCCTCCCTTTCCTGCTACATGCGACCTTAATTACCTAAAGCTATCCACTTTCTCCAGCCTCTCTCCTTTCAGACTTATTTCCAATTCACTGCCATCCTCTACCTTTATACATCTCATCACCTTGCTTTTACCCACATTTACCCTCAACTTTCTCTTATCGCATACCTCCCCAAACTCCGTCACTAACTCCCTTAATCCCTCCTCTGACCCTATCACAAACGCAGTGTCGTCAGCAAGCAACAACTGGCTCACCTCCCACTTTTCTCTATTTTCTTTAACCATCTCCAGTCCCCAGCCCATTGCCCTCGCCTTTACCTCCCACACCACCCCGTCCATGTACACATTGAACAGCCATAGTGACATGACACAGCCCTTACGCAGTCCCACATTTACCTCAAATCACCCGCTCTCTCCATTTTTTATTCTTACACAGTATCTACTAGTCTCGTAAAAAAAAAAAAAAAAAAATACTGCCATTAACAGCTTTTCCTCAATTCCATATATCTTCAAAATCTCCCACAGTGCCTTCCTGTCAATTTTGTCATAACTCTTTTCCAAATCCGCAAAGGCCCAAAAAATACCCTTATCTTTTCCCAAAGCTTTCTCATATATCTGCCTTACCGCAAAAATCACCTATTACTCATTCTGTTCTTCTAATACTCTCAATTAAAACCGTTCCATAACCCTTCCCAACTACACTCAACAAACTGATCCTTCTAAAACTACTACACTAACAAATGTCCCCTTTTCCCTTCTAAAGCGGAATTATACAGGCCCTCCTCCAGTCTTCTGACACTTGACCCTCCCTTAGACACACATAAAACAACCTCGCCAGCCAGTCCACTATTACTGTATCTCCCTTCTTCAGACACTCCGTATGACATCCGTCTAGTCCAGGAACCTTACTTGTTTTCATCATTTTCAGAGCTACTTGCACCTCATCTTTTCTTATTTTTCCTTCATTTTTTCTCTCCCATCACCGTCATTTTCTTAGCGCCTTCCACTTCTACCACCAATCTCTCACTATCTTCCTCCACATTCAACAGCTCTCTAAAATACTCTCCCTTACCGCCTCCTCTTCCGTCAAAGTCTGTCCATCCGCGCCTTTTACCTTTTCTTCTCTACTTGACTCACCTCCCCTTCCTCTCTTTATTTTCTTCCAAAACACATTTTTATTGCTTTCAATTTGTTCTGTCATACTCCTCCCCCATTCTACATCTCCTTTTTGCCTTCTTTATCTTTTGTTTTGGTTCTTTGTTTCGTTATACCTCTCATATTTTTCTCTTATCCTACTTTGTAACCAGTCTCTGCTCGCTTCTTCTCTTCTACTACTTTCTTCATATCATCATCCCACCACTCACCTTTCCTTCTATCTCCTCCCATCCTTCCTGTTCCACATATCATCTTTCCACATCTTGTCACTTCCTCCTTGAAACACTCCCATTCCTCCCCCACACTTACTTCCACTCTATCCTTCGCTACCTCCCACACTTCTTTCAATTTCTCCTTGAACTCCTGCTTTTTTCTGCCTTATTTACACAGTTTCCTCTAAGTACCTCCTTACCTTATGTTCTTTTCTTCTTTCTCCATCTATCCTTCACTCTCAACTTACCTTCCAAATAATTATCTGATATTCCTTCACACTTTCCCCTAGGAACATAGAACCAAAATTCTTCCTACACGTTTGGCTACCCCTATATACATACATACATACATATAATAAGGCTTTTTCCTCTTACAAGGGAGGTAGTCATAAAGGGAAAGGCATAAAATCATTTCCACCCATTCCATCCCTGAATACACTCCACATCCCTCCACCCTCCCTCTCATCTGAGCACCTCCTGGATGACGGGTCATCCCTGCACCTTGTCCACTGCCCGTAGAACAGTGGTAACGTACAGAAAATCTCGTAGGCTACCCCTATATAGCCCATAAAAACCCTACCTACCGTCCTTCCATCCACCAACCTCTTCCATGTGTACTTATTCTTGACTTTTTCCTAAGCACTGTGTTAGCTCTTATCAAATATCTAAATACATTACGTTGACATTTCTCCCTAAACCCTCCAAAACTTATTTAGTTCTATAAAAAAAAATCCTCGCTTTCCTCTACACTCTTCTCATCACCAGGCCCATATTCACTTACAAAGACCCACATCTCCCTTCCCAATTTCACCCTCATCCACATTAACCTTGAAGACCTAGATATGGACCAAAAGGTCTCCTGTCGGCATGCTCCGCCTTTGTAATCCTTTGTAACCCCCTTCCACACTCCACACTCCACTTACTAATATAGCCACTCCTCTCCCTTGTCCTCTATTCACTCCCGACCCCCACATACACTCCCAAACTCGAACTCGCCACTCCCTTTCAACTTAGTTTCACTCAATGCCAACACATCCATCTTTCTTCTCATAAACATACTGCCTATCTCTTCCCTTTTACTTTCATCCGTACCACACCCACGCACATTAAAAGACCCAAACCTTAAAGTTCTGTCTGGACAACTCCCAGATCCTCTTACGCCTTGAATTCTCACAGGAATGCTCCGTTTCGAGGCTACATAGAGTATGACGCCTAGTCCTATCCTCCGTCACTCTTTAGTCGCCTTTTACGACTCAAGTGGGAACATTCGGTGGCAGTATGTTATGAAATGGCTAAATTTTCCTCTTTTTCGTTTTTTTTTCTCCATTTTACAACCCTTTGCAAGAAATCCTTGACGTCTTCTTCAGCGTCATGATCTCGAAGAATTTGTCTTTGAGCGTTCAGAAAAGTCGAAAAAACTTTTTTGCTTTCTTATACGTTCCACATCCGAACATCGAAGAAGAATACAATCTATAGACAAATTTCATTCAGCTTAGGAGCATGCCCATGGACTGAAGTGGTTAGCGATGTTGTTTGTGGTGTTTTGTAGTTTAATGGTCTCTTTAGATTCATTTAGATCTTAATTCTGGATGAGGTCGACGCCAGCTAGTGGCTCTTGGCCGCTGAGTCTTCGAGGACACGTTTCAGGATAATGTTCTCAGGATCCCCAGCAGCTCCCTTTATGTTAATTTCCTTGTTTGTTCTTCCATCCATTTGTTTATTTGTTTATTTATTTATTAAACTTGTTTATTTATTTATTTATCTATTTATTCTTTCATATATTTATATTTATCTTATTTATTTACTAATTTATTTCTTCATGTACTTATTTGTGTATTTATTTGTTTATTTAAAATTGTATTATGTATTTTTTATTTCTTATTTGTATATACATCAACTTACTTATTTTTTCATGCAATTAATTGTGTGTGTGTGCGTGTGTGTGTGCGTATATGAGAGAGAGAGAGAGAGAGAGAGAGAGAGAGAGAGAGAGAGAGAGAGAGAGAGAGAGAGAGAGAGAGAGAGAGAGAGAGAAAGAGAGAGATTGAGACTTTTGGGAACTCGCCAAAGTGAAAAGTGAAAAAAAAGAGTCTGGGCTACAATGTATTAGCATAATAGATAAGTAAATGAATATATGAATAATTGAATAAATAAAAGATAACATCGTATTCATTACTTTCAACAGCCCTACTTCCAATGTCTGTATCTTGTCGAAGTGCATTAAAAATTCCCTCCTTGTTAACTTGCACCTAACAACGTAGTTACGATTTCTACTTTCTCTCCCAAACTGCACCTGTGTCATACCAAACAAAGTATTGCTGTATCATTGTTTAACTAACAATGTTCGTTTCATCTTTTTTTTTTCAACCCAAAGTTACTTCAACTGTCGCTTTAACTTTCTCCCCTCTCTCTATTTGCCTTTGTGGTTCCCCTCTGTTGCTGAAGACCCTTCCGTGTCTTTTTGTGTTCTCATTGTTTTTTTTTTGTTTTTTGTTTTTTATCGTGTCCCACTGTGCTTTTGCCACGTAACCGATCCTTTACTGTCTTCTTCCTATATTTGTGACGCTCGCTCTCGTCCAGCTTGTGGTGACTGAATGGCTGAAGAAGGAAGACTATGTGACCATTTTAAGGTGTCATGGCGTCTTTCATCTGAATAGAATAGTCTCATATCAACCAGTATAAAATCACTAAAGGTGAGGTCACTTCTGTAAGGATGACTTGTTTATAAAGAAAAAGTGTCTCTTCTCTTCTTTTCTCGACTTTCTCTGTTATTCTCTTCTTGACTCTTCTCTCTTCTCTTCTCTTCTCGACCCATCTCGACTCTTCTCGAATCTTCTTGACTTTTCTTGAGTTTCTTGAGCCCCCCTCCCCCCTCTCTCTCTCTCTCTCACTTTCTTTGTGCGTGTGTGTCTGACTGTTTGTCTGTCTGCCTCTGTCCTTGTCTCTGCTCCCTCTCTTTTAAAGTATCCTCATTGTTACCAAAATTGCGCCGTTGAGATAAAATCACTTGGCGATAACCAGAGTGGAAGGAAACGTACCACCCTGTAAAGAAGGACAAACATGTAGTGAGCGGCTTCAGCATACAAATGCAGAGATTCAGCTGAACTGCATTTTTTTTTCAAGCTTCTCTATATCTCCCATACGTCTATTGTATTCATAGGGTATTGTATTAGCTGTATCACTCATGTATACAATGTGTCAAGTCTTTTATCACCTTTGTACTGTACTTTCCCTTTGTCTTTATTGTCTTCTTTTGTCTTCCTTTGTAAAGTTTCCTGTGTGTCGGGTCCTCGCTTCGGGTTGGGTGTCCCTTGTGGATTTTGTTGCTCCTCTTTCTCTCTTCTCTCCTCTCGCTCTCTCGCTCTCTAGCTCTCGCTTTCTCGTTCTTGCTCTCGTTCTCTTCTCGTCTAGACCCTTGTCGACTCATCTCGACTCCTCTCGACTCTTCTTGACTTTTTTGAGTTCTCTCTCTCTCTCTCTCTCTCTCTCTCTCTCTCTCTCTCTCTCTCTCTCTCTCTCTCTCTCTCTCTCTCTCTCTCTCTCTCTCTCTCTTTCTCTCTCTTTCTCTCTGTTTACTTGTTTGTGTGTGTGTGTGTGTGATTCACCTTGGTCTTTGGATCACATGTTGGACTCGTGATCGACAGCTATTTCCCTCCCGGAAGAGAGCTCAGAACTCGTATGACCGATCTACGGGTAATGCTATGACCTTACACGCACACACACACCCAACTCCCCGCCCCCGAGAGTTGGAGTAACGACTCAAAGCGCAGCAATACTGAAATAATTTCAGCCCTGGGCAGGATTCCAACCATGTACCGCCGATACCGTCGTACTGACAGTCTGGGACTCTACCAACCGCGCCACCGAGAGTGAGTGTGTGTGTGTGTGTGTGTGTGTGTGTGTGTGTGTGTGTGTGTGTGTGTGTGTGTGTGTGTGTGTGTGTGTGTGTGTGTGTGTGTGTGTGTGTGTGTGTGTGTGTGTGTGTGTGTGTTTGTGTGTGCGTGTGTGTCCTCTGTCTCTGCCTCTCTGCTCTCTTGCTCTCAGTCTCTAGCTTTTGCTTTTACTCTTGTTCTTGCTCTCTTGCTCTCTCTCACTCGCTCTGTCTCGCTCTCTTTCTCCATCTATGTATCTGTATCTATGTATCTCGCTTCTTATTAATTTTTACCTTTTCGCTAATTTACAATTTCATTTTGGATTTTTTTTTTCTTTCTTTCTTTTCATCAAATTGGCACTCAGGCACCTTCCTCCCCCCCTCCTTCCCTGCCTCTCACCCGCCGTTCTCAACTGAATTATATTTTTGCTTTTCAATTTTTCGACACTTCGATCAATGATGTCTTTTTTTTTCCGATCTGCCAGATCCGTCCACATTTCCGGCGAGCATTTAATTTCCCCGGTGTTTCTGGGGTGTGACGGCGGTGTATGAAGTGGTGTTGATGTTGATATTAGGTTGTCTGAGGCTATACCCCCTTCTTAGGTGGAGTTTTGGTTTTATTCATAAAAAAATAATAAAGTTCTGCTTTCGATGTGTGGAGGCTTTGTCTTTGTGTATTTAACATCCTTAGGAAAAATTAGATGGATGTACAATATGCAAATATTTGTATATAGTGTCTGGATAGGATTTAATGTAGGGCGCAATCACACCAAGCTTACGACCTGTTTCCGACCACCAGCGACCAAGTGGTCGCCGGCCAGTTGCAGGTAGTCTTTGGAAGTCGCCGGTAGTCGGTAATAAGATAGATAAATAGATAGATCGATAGATATATAGATATATTACAACACACACTGAATAGTCCCCAGTACATAGATTTTCACCTTATCAACAACATTAAGTTTTCCAATTCAATTCCTTACATAGGTTTTGTGTCGCCGACAGATCGTTTGATTTTCGGTCGAAGGTGGTCGAAAACAGGTCGGAAGCTTGGCGTGACAGGGTATGTAGTCAATACAGGGACTACAGGTGGTCGTGAGTTCGAGTCCCGGGACCAGCTGCGGGCTTGTTGTGTTGGTTTTCGATAGCCCTAGCCAGGCAGGGAAGCGACCCAACGTCGGAAAAAAAAAAAAAAAAAAAAAAAAAAAAGCGTCCTTCCGCAACTGACAGGGCTTTGCCCTGCCAGATGATTCTCACTTCCCACTGCGTGGGAGTGGGATGGAGGGTGATGAGTAATAGAGGGACGAACTATAATGGAATACGAGTTTTGGTTCTGAATTATCGGGTTAGTCTGTAGTATCCTGTTACATCATTATCTAAAGGGTCTTGATAATGCACTGTAGCTTAACTAATGCCGATTAAGAGTACACGAGTCTTCGAAGTACATCAGCTGATGTAATGATCATTACTGAAGTCATCGGACCATACCCGAGTGATGCTTTTTGGAACATGCATTCACTTCACTCCAACTGAACGACACCTTTTGGAATAAGTGTACACTTAACTTCATCTAAACGATACAGTTGGAACGCGTACACTCATTCGTTCTTGAGTGGTACTTTTTGAAACGTATTCACTTCACTCCACCTGAACAATACTTTTTGGAATATGTATATACTTGACCCAGCTGAGCGATACTTTTTGGAACATGTGCACACTTATCCCCACCTAAGTGAAACTTATTGAAACGCGTGCACTTGAGTCCTTTTGAACGATACTTTCTGGAACATACGTATGCTTAAACCCCACCTGAGTGATACGTTTTGGAATATACGTGCACGTAACTCCAAGTGAGCGATACTTTTTGGAACATATACATTGGACCCCACTTGAGCGATATTCTTTGGAACATGTATACACTTAACCCCATCT
>NC_134806.1:35743333-35748333 GCF_046742065.1 Oratosquilla oratoria
CTGTCGCCTCTTCATTCCCCTCTTTACCAATTCTTCCTTTCTCATTTTGTCTGTTTATTTATCCAATGCTTTCATTTCCTCTTTGTGTGCCTTGACGTCCTCGGGAACGTGCTGGATTCTTTACTACCCTCCCAACCCGCTCCAACTGCTTCTCTCATCCCCTCATCTGCTCTCTCTCCGTCTTCTTCACCTTTTCTTTTCCTTACCCATTTCCCCCATTCTTCTCCCTTCCTCCCTCCCTCCCTCCCTCCCTCCCTCCCTCCCTCCCTCCTCTTGCCCCTGTCCTTCTCCCTCCTCTTCTCCCTCCCTCTTTCCATTTCTTCCCCCCTCCATCTTTCCCTCCCTTTCTCCCTTCCTGTCTCCCTCCTTCTCTTCATTTCCTTTCCCCTCCTCTTCCCCCTACCCTGCCCCTCCTCTACGCATTCCCTCTCTCTCTCTCTCTCTCTCTCTCTCTCTCTCTCTCCCTTTCTCCTTCTCCCTCCCTCTCTCCCTCTCCTTCTCCTTACCTCCCTCCCCTTCACCTTCCCCGTAGTATTCCACCATCCCCATACTCTTCGCCCTTCCATTCCACATTCTTCTTTCTTCTGACCCCTCTCCTTGTCCTCATTCTCACCATCAGTCACCCTCACCCTCACCCTCACCCTCACCCTCACCCTCAACCCTCACCCTCACCCTCACCCTCACCCTCACCCTCACCCTCACCCTCAACCCTCACCCTCACCCTCATTCTTAGCCTGAATCTTACACCTTACCTTCACGCTTACCCTCAACCTTCACCCTCACATTCACCCTCATTCTTAGCCTGAATCTTACACCTCACCCTCACCTCACCCTTACCCTCAACCCTCACCCTCACCCTCACCCTCATTCTTAGCCTGAATCTTACACCTTACCTTCACCCTCACCTTCCTGCTAGTCATCTTCCCCCTCCCCCTGACCCTCATCTTCTTCCTTCCCCTCTTCCCCCCCCCTCCCCCCTCTTCCCCTTCTCAGTCGGTCTCAGCTTTCTCCCACCTCGGGGAATCGTTCTTCCCCGTGCCTCGTCCATCTTCCTTGGGTCTCGTGCCTCTCGTTCACCTTACGTTCTTGTTCGCTGACTTTCGTTCCTTTTCGTTTTTGTTCTTTTTTTCATTATGGGGTTCCTTTTCTAAATGTTCGTTCGTCCTTTATCGACAGATCTTGTTCTTACTAACTCTGACTCACTCTTTTTCATTCTTACCCTCTTTCTCACTCACCTCACTCATTCTCACTTTCACTCATTCACCTACTCACTCTCATTCACATTCACACGCTCTCACTCACCTTCATTCAGCCTCACCCTCATTCAGTCTCACCCTCATTCAGTCTGACTTATTCACACTCACATTTACCCTCACTCTCACTCACTCTCACCCGGTTTCTCTTTCCTTTCATTCTTCCCTTTTCCTTCCTTCCGCGCTTCCCTCATGTTTTATTTTCTTCGGGTTTTTTTTCTTCCCCACTCCCTTCCCTGCTTCCTTCCTTCCTTCTTTCCTTTCTTTCATCTTTACTTCTTTCTTTTATTCAGTGATTCCTATCTTTTTTGCTTGCTTGTTTGATTGCTTTCTTACTTTTTCCCTCCTTCTTTTCTTTCCTCCCTCCCTCCCTTCCTCCTTTCCTCCCTTCCTCCCTCCTCTCTTTCTCCCCCTCTCCTTTCCTCTCTCTCTCTCCCTTCCATCTATCCCTCCCTCCCTCCCTCTCTCCCTCCCTCCCTCCTCCTCCCGATTATTTCTTCTCTCATCTACTCCCTCTTAATAATTCTCTCTTCTTCCTTCTTGTCCTCTTCCTTTCCCCTCTCTTCTTCCTCATCCTCCTCGTTCCTCATCTGTCTTCTTCTCATATTCGTCCTCTTCCTCGTCCTTGTCCTCATATTCTTCTTCATACTCTTCCTCCTCGTCCTCCTCTTCGTCCTCCTCCGTCTCCCTCTCCACTCTCTTCCCCTCTTCCTTCTTCTCTTCCTCCTCCATTTCCCCCTCCTCCATCTTCCCCATCCTCTTTCTCCTCCTCATCCTTTTCTTCTTTCTCCTTCTCCTCCTCTTCCTCCTACTCCCCCTCTTTTTTCTCCTCCTCCTCCTTCTCCTTCTCTTCCTCTTCTTCCTCCTTCCCCTCCTCCTCTTCCTCTTCCTTCTCCTTCTCCCGTTCCTCCTTCTCCTCCTTTCTCCTTCTTCTCTTCTTCTCTTCCTCCTTCCCCTTCTCTTCCTGCTCTTCTCCTTCTTCTCCTCCTCCTCCTTCTCCTCCCCCTATTCTCCTCCTCCTTCACCTCCTCTTAAGTCTCCTCTTCTTCGTCTGCATTCTTGTTCCTTCTTACTACTTCTTCCAGCGTTCTTGATTCATTGGAAGGTTTCTCTTTCGTCCTGCGAGTTTCTCTTTCTCTTCTCGTGTTTCCTGTTATTTCGCTTCTCTAATTGTTTCTCCTTCTCCCATTTCTTAACTCTCTTCGTATTTCTCATTTTCTTCCCTCCCTTTCTTCTTCTTCTTCTTCTTCTTCTTCTTCTTCCAACTTTTCTTCTCGTTTGTCTTATTCTCTTCCTTTCGTTCTCGTTTCTTACGTTAGTTACTCTTTCGTTTTCTGCCTTCTCTCTTTTGTATCTTCTTCCTCTTTGTCTTCCTTTTCTTCCTCTTCACTTTTTTGTTATCATGTGTTTCATTTTCCTTCTTTCTGCGTCATTCTACATTTGCTCGTTTGATTGATCTTCCATATCCTTATCACTTCTATCTTCCTTTGTTTTTATATCTTAATTTTCATCTCCTTCCGCTCTATTCTCCTCTTTTCCATTCTCCTCTTACACTCTTTTCACTTCCTCTCTCCTCATCTCTCTTCCTCTTTTCCTCTTCTCTTTTCCTCTTCTTTTCACTTTTCCTCTCCTCTCTCATTGTCTTTCCTCATCTTCCCTCCTCCTCTCTTCTCTCTCTTCCTCTTTTCCTCTTCTCTTTTCCCTTCTTTTCACTTTTCCTCTTCTCTCTGTCTTTCCTCATCTTCTCTCCTCTCTTCTCTCTCTTCCTCTTCCTCTTTTCCCTTCTCTCCACTTTTCCTCTCCTCTCTCATTGTCTTTCCTCACCTTCCCTCCTCCTCTCTTCTCTCTCTTTCTCTTTCATTCTCGCTTTTTTTTTTCACTTTTAACTTCCCCTTGTGCTTTTTTCCTCTTCTCAGCCTTTCTATTCATTTAACCTCTTTTGCTTTGCTCTAATGTCAATTGTTCTCTTTTTTATTTAATTTTTCTCTCTCACTACACTTCTCTAGCCTACTCTACGCTTCCCTTTTTCCTTTCTCTTTTTTATCTCTATTTTGGTCTCTACCTTTCTCTCTTCTCTCTCTTCCTCCTGATTGTTCTCCCGTTTTTTCTCTCTTATCAATCTCCCCACTAACGTTTTTCTTGTTTCTTTTCTTCTCCTCTTCCTCTCTTTTCTTCCCCATTCCTTGACCTCTCCATCGCCCCCTCATCCTTCACTCCAGCTTTTCGATTTGTTTGCCCGGATTACGAATGAAGTGATGTAGGTCATGTGCGTGCATGTGTGTGTGTGTGTGTGTGTGTGTGTGTGTGTGTGTGTGTGTGTGTGTGTGTGTGTGTGTGTGTGTGTGTGTGTGTGTGTGTGTGTGTGTGAGTGTGTGCGCGTGTTTTTGTGTGCGTGTACATCTGTGTGAGTGAGTGTGTGTGTGTGTGTGTGTGTGTGTGTGTGTGTGTGTGTGTGTGTGTGTGTGTGTGTGTGTATGTGTGTGTATTTGTGTGAGGTGTATGTGTGAGAGAGATGTGTGTTTGAGAGGTGTGTGTGTGTGCGCGTGTGTGTGTATGTGTGCGTGCGTGTGTGTGTGTGTGGGTATCTGTGTGTGTTTGTATGAGAGAGAGAGAGAGAGAGAGAGAGAGAGAGAGAGAGAGAGAGAGAGAGAGAGAGTGCTTGAGTGTATGCGTGTATACGTAAGGCATGAGTTGAATGATGATTTTTCTAAGCTGAAAAAATGTCATTGTAATATTCTATATATCTTTTTATTTTTATTGTTTGTGATTATCAAAAGGTTATGATTGGATATGTAACATTCTTAATAAACCTTTTAATGTTATTTCCTATTATATTTACATAGATTCTGATAAGCTATTTACTAATCAACCCTACCTTAAATCCAATATTTTTGGTATTGGGTTTTTGGTAAAAAAAAAAAAAAAAAAAAGATAAAAAGAGGAGGAACGAAATCCATCGGTACATAACTAAACAGATTCATGGTTTATCTACAATTGAGGAATTTGACAATTTCGTTTAGTAAACTCCTTCGTTAGTTTATGAGGGTTCGTAGTGCGGCGCCATATTTACTTTTACGTCGTCTCTCGCCGTCCGAATGACCCCCGCGGAAGTCAAATGGTCCTCGAGTCGGCCCTGTGTTCAAGGCGATTAAGATAAAGCTTAACAACACAATGAATCTGGAGCATTAGCACAGAAGGGGTCTTTGCTTTGTACGGTGCTCTTTCAACGCCCCTTGAACCCCCGCCACTTTCGCCAACTCTCGCCCCCCCTCGCCCCCCCTCGCCCCCCCCTCGCCCCCCCTCGCCCACTATTGCCCTTCTCTTCGTGCCCCCCTCGTCTCCCCTCACCCTGTACTATCTTCTCCTGTTCCCTTCTCTTCCTTTGCCTTGCCCCTTTCCTCACTCCTGTCGCCCCTTCTATCTCATTCTGTTCCCTTCTCTCCCTTTTATTTCTCATCCCCTTCCCTCCTGTCTTCTTTCCTCTCCTGCCCCTCCCCTCTATTTCTCTCCCCTTCCTACCCTCCCCTTCCATCCCTCCCCATCTCTCTCTTCCCCGCCTCTCCTCTCGCCTCTACTTCCTTCTCTTTCTTTCCTCTCCCCCCATTCCCCTCTCCTCCCCATCCCTACATCCCTCTCCCGTCCTCTCCCTTCCCTTTCCTCCCGTTCCCTCCACTTCCCTCCTTTTCCCTCCCCCTCCTCCCTTCCCCTTGTGTTCCTCCCTCCCAGAGTAGTCTGCGTATGCTCCCT
>NC_134806.1:35753333-35758333 GCF_046742065.1 Oratosquilla oratoria
GCCATGAACAATAGGGCATACAAGTACACGTGGGAGTCGCATTTGCTAATAACGTTGCTACATTAACTCGAATTTGATAAATACAATGTTAATCAATACATAACGCACATACCAACGCAGGCTCGGGTCTCGGCCATGTGTCAGAATGTTTCGTTGGTTTGTCATTCTGCTGAACACAAAACTGAAGCTATTCGTATCTTATCGTTACATTTATGGATGTTCCACATTCATGGATGCATGAATAGGGATTAGCATAATTCTGTCTTTGAAAATGGGCGTCTCTGATGCGAATGCCTTGGCACTGTACATTCGCTCACAGAAGTTTGATCCTGGTTATTGATATCTTGAATACATTGATATCCATCAACTGTCTGTTCATTAACACACACACACACACACACACACACACACACACACACACACACACACACACACACACACACACACACACACACACACACACACACACACACACACACACACACACATATATATATATATATATATATATATATATATACATATACATATATACATTGCTCCATTCTCGAGTATTTTACTCTGAAATCCCCCTCACTGGTTTATGCAGATGACCAAAGCGCATACATCGTTCTTGCAGATGTAGACAGGACGCTCAAGGAGGAAAGCCGTAGTGGCAGCAAAGAGTTATGATCACACAGCTTTTGGTAGGTACGAAAGAGAGAGGAAGAGAGAGACAGACAGACAGACAGAGAGAGAGAGAGAGAGAGAGAGAGAGAGAGAGAGAGAGAGAGAGAGAGAGAGAGAGAGAGAGAGAGAAATATTTAGGCAATCGTGAGGGTAACTGGATATATATATATGTATATGCATGTATATATATATATATATAATATATATATATAATACATATGTATATATATATATATATATACATATATATATATATACAGTATATATATGTATATATACATATATATACATACACACACACACACACACACACACACACACACACACACACACACACACACACACACACACACATTCACGTGTAGCCCCTGTTCACCTAGCAGCGAGTAGGTACGGGACGTTAGTCAAGGAGTTGTGACCTTGCATTCCCGGTGTGTGGAGTGTGAGTGGTCTCAGACCTACCCAGAGATCTGCTAATAATGAGCTCTGAGCTCACTGCCGTAGGGTGGTGTCTGGCTGTCTCGAAAAGAGGCTGCAGCAGATCCGAGGTGAACACACACACACACACACACACACACACATATATATATATATATATATATATATATATATATATATATATATATATATATCACAAACGGATTTTTCAAGCCCTTATGGCAAAGGCTAACCCAATGAGACCTTTATGAACTTTATACCTATGTGGCGGAAGGTGATTTTATTGGCTTTGGACCAGAACCTCATATTGGGCCTATGAAATAACGCAGAAGATTCTCCAAGACGCAAATACTCCTCTTCCGATGATGGGCACCCATGTTTCCATCTTCAGCCCACGGGGTTCTCAACTTGTTTCCTTTTCAAATACCCTCAGAGTTACAAGACCATGTACCCGCACTCCCATTAGTCAGACACTAAATTGAGAATGGTAATATATTAAGACTAATTCAGTATACACATTAATACTACAATATTATAAAATGGTTCAAAATTATAATCACTATATCATTAAACAGGAGATGCATCATGACTCTATTTTACTGCCAACGAGCATTGAACTTCAACCCCAAAACCGTGGGGTGTTACAAGCCCCGGATAAGAACCCCCCGGGGTGTTTACACTCCTTAGGATGAGAACCCTTTTCCTCTCCTAACACACAAATACAACTCCCTCCCGGTGCACTGGATGCGAAGAGGACGCCGAGGCTGGGAAGCGCGCGGGCGTAGGCATAAACTCTCAAACACGTATGAAATAAACTCGCTAATGCATAGCCAAGCAAGAACGTGGGACTGGTCCCAGGCGCAAGCTGGGGGCCGTCTGTTCGCTTCCACTGGCATTGGCTTGCGCACATGGTAGGGAATGAATTGAAATGTACACACAAATTTCTGTACAAGTGCCGGCGGAGGGTCATATAAAGGGACACACGCGCACACACACACACACACACACACACACACACACACACACACACACACACACACACACACACACACACACACACACACACACACATACACACACACACACACGACTCGGTGGCGCGGTTGGTAGAGTATCAGACTGTCACTACAGCGGTTCGGGTTCGAATCCTCCCCATGGCTGAAATAATTTCAGTATCACTACGTTTCGAGTCGTTACTCCAACTCTCGTGGGCGGGGAGTTGGGTGTGTGTGTGCGCGTGTAAGGTCACAGCATTACCCATAGATCGGTCATACGAGTTCTGAGCTCTCTTCCGGGAGGAAAATAGCTGTAGATCACGAGTCCAACCCGTAATCCAAAGACCAAGGTGAATCACACACACACACACACACACACAGAGAAAGAGAGAGAGGGAGAGAGGTAAAGGTAGAGGGTAGGAAAGGAGAGGAAGGAGGGAGAAAAGAGGGAGGGACAAGGAAAGGAAGCGAGGAAGGGAGGAGAAGGAATTGGAGGGAAGGCGAAGAAGGGAGGGAGAGGGAGAGGGAGAGGGAGAGGGAGAGGAAGGGAGGGGTAGAGAGATATATGAGCTTTCTATATGTATACTTGTTATTGTAGTTAGAACTGAGCTCGTGTGTCTTACTTGCATTGAAGCTAGGTCATAAATGTAAGGTTAAAGTGAACAATCTTTTACGTATTACATCCGTTCGCATGGAAACGTATACGAAAATGGTATAGTATATATCACGTATATTACTATAAGTCCTTTACGTTAGATAAAGGGCACCAATTATATAAGAGCAATGTAATACGAATTCATTAGCCTTGGTTTCACTGTTAACTTCTGCCCTCCGAATAGAATAGACACCCCCACGGAGTGCCTTTAGATCAGAGTAAAATGTAAAAAATATGAAGTCATGAAACCAGTATGACAGTTCAAGTCAGTATACTTTACAGTCAACCGAACAACGACGCCCTCTCATATCTGTTAGTTCTCTGTGTTTGGGCTTGTGTCTCAGTGATCTGGATTCTGGCTGAATCGTAATTGAAAGAGCAAAATATAGACAAAGGGAATATGTGTATGTGTAAATATATATATATATATATATATATATATATATATATATATATATATATATATATATATATATATATACATATTTGGGGGGACTAAAAGTCAACAGCAATTACAACATTGTTCAGCTTGCGGTTTGCTCTCTCATTTTATCATACACTGTTTCTTTAGGCTACGTTAGGAAGGGTACAAATCAGACTTCTAAAATCCATGTAAGTTTTCTCTAGACTTCTTTCGGCCATCAATGGGCCATCTTTAGGAGTATCAACTTGCGATGAAAGTGCGGGTATAATTTGGTGTTACAGGTGCAATCATGCGTTACTTTTGACATGGCACGAACCAAAAAATAGCCATGTGAAAAGCAGTACATGGCATCATGCTTAAGTTATTTTGCCTTTTAATACCATACTTTCGTACCGAGGAATTGTGGCATTTACCCCTTTCTATTCTAAACGTCTCATATATGTATATATGAATATGAATATGTATATTCACACACACACACACACACACACACACACACACACACACACACACACACACACACACACACACACACACACACACACACACACACACACACACACACACACATATATATATATATATATATGAATACACACACACACACACACACACACACACACACATACACACACACACACACACACACACACACACACACACACCCACTCACACACACACACACACACACACACACACACACACACACACACACACACATATATATATATATATGTATATTATATATATAAAAATAGAAATGGTCAAAACAAAAATTTTTGAACGAAAGTTCGTTACCCGAACAAAAGGTACCAGGGGCTAATGGATCTGGCTAAGTGAATTAAAAGTGAACTGGCTCGGTGACGGTCTGGAAGAAAACGATTTATATACGGTTACTATACACAACAACATGGGTGTATACATAAAAAAAATATATCTCTCACTCTAAAACCTTCGAACCTCCTACTCCGGAAATGAGTCATAAAACGGAATTACGGAATTGTGACAAAAGAATATTGACGAAATTTTAATTAGAAATTATTTTACGAAATATTGCCAAGAGAATCTTTCCCAAATGTTAACAAGAGAATCTTTACGAAATATTACCAAGAGAAATCTTTACGAAATATTGCTAAGAGAATCTTTACGAAAAATATTGCCAAGAGAATCTATATACATAAAAACGGAATTACGGAATTCTGACAAAAAGAATCTTTACGAAATATTAATGAGAAAATATTTACGAAATATTGCCAAAAGAATCTTTACCCAAATGTTTAACAAGAGAATCTTTACGAAATATTACCAAGAAAATCTTTACAAAATAATTGCTAAGAGAATCTTTTTACGAAATATTGCCAAGAGAATCTATATGATTAGATGAAAATGGAAATGGTCAAAACTAAAATTTCTGAACGAAAGTGTGTGACCCGAACAAAAGGTAACAGGGGGCCATGGACCGGGGAGAGTGTTTTAACAGTGATCTGGCGCGGGGACGGTCTGGAAGAAAACGATTTATACGGTTACTATACACAACAACATGGGTGTCCACTAACATAAAAAAAATATTTCTCTCTAAACCTTCCAACCTCCTACGCAAGGCCCAACCCGGAAATGAGTCATCACCGGAAACACTAACTCCCGGGGACACGTTAATAATATTAACATGGAAAAAGAAAGTGGTGCTAACAAGAAAAAGAGAATCTTTACGGAATTCTGACAAAAGAATCTTTACGATATATTAATGAGAAAATATTTACGAAATATTGCCAAGAGAATCTTTACCAAATGTTAACAAGAGAATCTATACGAGATATTA
>NC_134806.1:35763333-35765833 GCF_046742065.1 Oratosquilla oratoria
GTGGTCGTAGCTGCTGTACTCCACGCCCAGGATGATCCTGCACGCTCTCTTTTGTACCCTCTCCAACTTTTGTCTCTGTGTGAGGGTGAGTGAGCTGGACCAGGCTGGTGAGGCATACATGAGGGTGGGGAGTATGAAAGTTTTGTAGACCTCCTGTAGCTCAGATGTAGGTGTTCCTAGTGATTTTAACTTACTCAGCATATACAGTTTGTAAGACGCTGTCCTGACTATATTGGTGATATGTTGGTTCCAATTTAATTGAGCATCAGGTGTGATGCCCAAGATCTTGGTGGATTGGACCAGTTGGAGAGGATGGGGGCCCAATGAAAGTTGTGGTGGAGCCACCGCTTGTGTGGAGGTACAAAAGTGCATCACTACGGTCTTGTTGGTGTTGATTGTGACGTTGTTGTTTTCCGTCCACGTCATGAGCTTGTTCAGGGTGTTTTGTAGTGGTGCGTAGTCAGGCCGCCTGGTGTTGATGGGGATGCCTACGGTGCTGTCATCCACATACTTCCATCTGTGAGGAGTGTCCATGAGGGCGTAATTGATAAGGATGAGGAAGCATAGGGTACCCATCTTGGTACCCTGGGGTACCCCACAGGTCAGGGGGAGGAGGGGGGAAGTTGACCCCTGGTACCTGACCGCCTGCTATCGTCCGGTGAGGAAATCTGCCAGCCATCATGCTATTAGGTGGGGCTGGATCCCCAGATGGATGGCTTTGGAGAGAACAACATTGTGGTCAACAAGGTCAAAGGCCTTCCTGAAGTCTACAAAGGCAACAGCTAGGGATGTGTTGCGCTTGTCTAGGTTGCTGTGAAGGAAGTTGAGTAGGTCAATGAGACAGTGAGTGGTAGAGGAGGATTTCATGTTGCCAAATTGTTGGGCATCTATTGAATGTTTTATGTTGCTGTAAACTGAGTTAAAAACCAAGTCTTCACAAATAAGGCTAGGGATAGGGGTGATGGCGATGGGCCTAAGGTCACTTAGTGATTGTGGGCTGAGGGTTTTGGGGATGGGAGTGACATATGATATTTTCCAGTCGCTAGGGCAGGTGTGTGTGTGTGTGTGTGTGTGTGTGTGTGTGTGTGTGTGTGTGTGTGTGTGTGTGTGTGTGTGTGTGTGTGTGTGTGTGTGTGTGTGTGTGTGTGTGTGTTTGCTGTGTTTGTGTGTATGTGATTCACCTTGGTCTTTGGAACACGTGTTGGACTCGTGATCGACAGCTATTTCCCTCCCGGAAGAGAGCTCAGAGCTCGTATGAGGGATTTATGGGTAATGCTTTGACCTTACACGTGCACACACACCGAACTCCCCGCCCACGAGAGTTGGAGTAACGTCTGGAGGCGCAGCGATACTGAAATTATTTTCAGCCCTAGGCAGGATTCGGACCCGGACCGCCTTAGTGACAGTCTGGGACTCTACCAACCGCGCCACCGAGTGTGTGTGTGTATGTGTTTGTGTGTGTGTTTGTCGTGTATGTCTGTGTGTTTCCGCGCGCGCGCGTGTGTGTCTATGTGTGTTCGTGTACGTCTTTATGTGTGTTTGCGTGTGTGTATGTATATGTGCGTGTGTATATGTGTGTGTGGCTGCGCTTGCTTGCTTGTGTGTGTGTGTGTGTGTGTGTGTGTGTGTGTGTGTGTGTGTGTGTGTGTGTGTGTGTGTGTGTGTGTGTGTGTGTGTGTGTGGTTGTGGATGCGTAATGGACAGTGTGAATAGTAAATGTTTTATCGATCAAGCTGGATTAACAAAATCAACAAAAGGAAAGTAGATTAAAAAAGAAAGTGAATTTTTTTAATATTGAAGCTGTACTTTGAACGAAAACCTAATGATGCAGCTGTTTTAGTTGCACCTTATTCTTGATTTTAATCCAGCTTAGTGCTGAAATCTATTTCCTAATAATTTTAATTTTTAATATTTTAAGATTCTTGCATTACGTAACATCACAACAAGAGAAGGCTCTTAGCTAGAACAAAAATTCTCAGTTATTCAGCAACAATATTCTAAAAATTATTCAAAAAATTATTCTAAAAATTATTCAAAAAATTATTCTAAAAACAATAATAATAATAAAAAATAAAAAAAATCTGTAGCTAATCCTTAGATCACGTATTTGGACGTTTCATTATTTTTCGGTCAGCGAGAAAAAAAAAAATCCAGGGTTGTTCCTTATAGCTGTAGAAACAGTCTCTTCACAAGAGGAAGTGATCATAAGGGGCCCAAAGTACCCACAATCACTCGCACCGCACTTAGCTATGTAATACATAAAATGGTTACAACAAAGAAAGTTATAATTGGTATATTTTATTCCTTAATTGCAGGAAAAGCTTCCCTTGTCTGAAAAAATCGAACTTAAATGAAAATAAATTTGCAATTTATAAAAATCAAATGCGAGTATGTACAGGATTAATTTCGTCTTTCATGTTTCAAATCTCATCGTTTTAATTTTCATTTTCGTTCGTTTCCTTGGCGTGGTTCTTGGCTCCTCTAGTTTCCACTCGAGGGG
>NC_134806.1:35770833-35780833 GCF_046742065.1 Oratosquilla oratoria
TATATTTATGTAATGGTTTATTGTTTTATTAATTTATACATTTATTCATTAGTTATTATTATCTATTTATATATACATATATATATATACATATATATATATATATATATATATATATATATATATATATATATGTATATATTTATGTTACCTAACCTTACTTTGCCTTTTCTTACCTTATCTCAACTTACCTAACCTAACTTAACCTAACCTAACTTAACCTAACTTAACCTAACCTAACTTAAGCTAACTTAACCTAATTTAGCCTTACATTCCTTTGATCTCTCCAATTTCCACTTTCATCTGTTTACACTTTTATCTTCTCGACTTCTCGACTTTCCGCCTGTTTCCTTTATTCTTCCTTTCTTTCTCTGCTCTCTTTATTCGCTCTTTGTTTCTTTCCCTGTTTTCTTTGTCATGACCCTCGTTATTCATTACAAGAACTGCCCCCAGCACCATCTACGGATCCACAGAAATTGTCTCCACAGTCGTTCCCCGCAAAACGAGGTAGGTAGGCATGGGAGCGGAACATCCTCTAAAATGACAAAACAGGTGTCTGGAAGCTTGACTACACTTGGGTTGTTGTGGGTTCTTTTTGGTTAATCCTTTGCAGCGTTTCCTTCGTTCCTGCCACCGCTGGAATGTGGAGCTTTCCATCACGAGCATTGTGCTCCTGGTCTTGTTATTATGTCTTTCGCTCCAGAAGGCTTTGCTCTAAGAGACTTACAAGCTTCTGGAACTGAATTATTTTTTCTTTAAGAAAAATTTCTCTCTCTCTCTCTTTTATATATATATATATTTATTATTCTTTTTTATTTTTAGAGCTGACTTTTTCGAGAAAAACGAACAGACTACCAGACAGAGAGATGGACAGAAAGATACAGACAAACAGTCAGACAAACAAATGGACGGATAGAAAGATACAGCCAAACAGACAGACAAGCAGACAGACAAAGAGTGCCAGCCAACCAGACAAACACACAAACACACAGACATATAGATGGACAAAAGATACAGACATATATACAGACAGATGGATAGACGTACAGAAAGAGACAAACAGAATGATAGACAAACGGAAAAACGTGCAGACAGGTAGACAGACAGACAGACAAACGTAGACCAAAAGATGGAGACAGATAAACAGACAGATAGACAGGCAGAAAAATACAGACGAAAATACAGATATATACAGAGAGACAGATACAGACTGGCACACAGACAAACAGATTCAGAGAAACAGAAAGATAAGACACACAGACAGACATTTGCTTTTTGTTCCTTCATCACCAAACACACATATAGTACAGTGATCCTAGATTGGGTCAGTCTGATCTATAGGATCTTGACCTAGAATCTCTAAAACCCCTTACGATGAACAGAATTTCATAAGCAGGGCTACAAACCACTAATTCGTGGTAATTAGTAGATGCCCAGAGCTTACATTACTTATTTTTTATTTTCGTTTCTGTTTTGCTTTTGATAGAGACTTCTATAAGATTTTCCTTCAAGCAAACACTCACGTTCTTCGCACGCTGACGTTTCTTCCCAACGTCACCCCTTCTCTCGTTCCCGAACGATCGGGGCACTCGATTCCGTACGTTCGTCCTGAGGGACCTCGGGTAGGTTCGCTCCGCTTCTACTCTTAACCTTTCCCCACTCCCCCTTCGCCTCCCTCCTCCCCCTCCACCTCCCCTCCCTCTAACATTTTCCTCCCTTTTCCCTTTCTCCTTACCCTCTTCCCTCTTCTCCCTTCCCTTGCCTTCCTCTTCTCTTCTGCTTCCCTTCTACTCCTACTCCTCTCCTCTTATTCTCTCTTCTAATCTTCCCTCCTTCCCACCATTCCACCTTTTCTTCCTTCTGCTTTTGTCCAGCTGAAGGGAGCGTTCTTATTCAAAGTGTCTCGTTTAGGTCAAACTACCTGACAGTGCAACTTGCAGCAGCTTTAATTATTGGAAACGCTAGATAGATTTAATCAGCAAAAAAACAAAAAGAACAAAAAAAAACAGCGATGAAGTGGACAATCATTGCTGATTGTTTATCGTAAAAAATGTAATAATGATAATGATAATAATACATATAATGATAACAATAAAAGTGATGGTGATGATGATAATGTTGTTTGTAATGATAATGATAATAATAAATAATAATAATAATATTGATAATGATAGTGATAATAATAATAACAATAATAAAAATAACAATAATAATGATAATAATAATGATAATAATATGATGGTGATGACGGTGACTAATGATAATAATAACAATAAAGATAATAGTAATAACAATGATAATAATGATGAAAGTGATAATAATAATCACCACCATCATCCTCTTTATTGTCATTGTCATTATCTTCGTTATCTTTGTGCTGCAGTTGTCCACATTTTCTTTGTCAGAATAAAATCGCCTGGAGGCAGCAGCAATGAAATGAAGAGTGCCACCCGGTATGGAAGGCTTTAAAGAGCGGAAAAGTTCTCTCTTTTGTCCTCTGAAATTGAAATTAATTTCTTGGCCTGGAGGCTGGGTCGTAATGTCCTGTTTTACTCTCGGACTACCTGACTCCACGTGCACATCTCTCTCTCTCTCTCTCTCTCTCTCTCTCTCTCTCTCTCTCTCTCTCTCTCTCTCTCTCTCTCTCTCTCTCTCTCTCTCTCTCTCTCTCTCTCTCTCTTTTCCCCCCTCTCTCTCTCTCAATACCTCTCTCAACGTCTCTCTCATGATCTCTCTCTCCTCCCTTCGCTTTCCCCCCCCTCTCTCTACCCATCTCTCTCTCTCTTCCTCCCTCTCTCCCGCTCCCTCCCACTCCCCCTCCCTCTCACTCTCCCCTCTCCCTCCCTCTCACTCTCCCCTCTCCCCCTCCTCTCACTCTCCCCTCTCTCCCCCCCCTCTCTCTCTCTCTCTCTCTCTCTCTCTCTCTCTCTCTCTCTCTCTCTCTCTCTCTCTCTCTCTCTCTCTCTCTCTCTCTCTCTCTCTCTCTCAATCTCTCTCTCTCAATATCTCAGTGTCTTTCTCAAGATCTCTCTCTCCCCCCCTCGCTCTCTTCCCCAATCTCAATATCTCTTTCAATGTCTCTCTCTCTCAAGATCTCTCTCTCTCCCATCTCGCTCTCTACTCCTCTCTCTCTCTACCCATCTCTCTCTCCCCTCTCTCGGTCTCTCTCCCCTCTCTGTCTACCCATCTATCTCTACCTATCTGTCTCTCTCGCTCCCTCCTTATCTCCCACTCCCTCTCACTCCCCCTCCTTCTCACTCCCCCTCCTTCTCACTCCCCCTCTCTCCCTCCCCCTCCCCCCTCTCTTTCTCTTTCTCTCTCTCTACCTTTCTCCTCACTCTCTCTCTCCCCTCTCTCCCTCTCCCCCCCTCTCTCTCCCTCTCCCTCCACTCTCTCTCCCTCTCCCCCACTTTCTCTCCCTCTCCCTCCACTCTCTCTCCCTCCCCCCACTCTCCCTCTCCCTCCACTCTCTATCCCTCTTACCACACTCTCTCTCTCCTCTTCTCTCTCTCTCTCTCTCTCTCTCTCTCTCTCTCTCTCTCTCTCTCTCTCTCTCTCTCTCTCTCTCTCTCTCTCTTCTCTTTCTCCCTCCCCCTGTCTGTCTCCCCTCTCTATCTCCCACTCTTTCTCCCCCTCTCCTCTTCTGTCTGTCTGTCTGTCTGTCTGTCTGTCTCTCTCTCTCTCTCTCTCTCTCTCTCTCTCTCTCTCTCTCTCTCTCTCTCTCTCTCTCTCTCTCTCTCTCTCTCTCTCTCTCTCTCTCTCTCTCTCTCTCTCTCTCTCTCTCTCTCTCTCTCTCTCTCTCTCTCTCTCTCTCTTAACTCCAAGGATGATCCTATGGTTGTGCTTTCTCTGGCTTTACGTTATTTTATTTATCTGGTATTGGGCTTTAGACTGCTTGTTGTTAGCATGGTCGTTGAGTATTCCTAACGCAGTTGACGCCGATCTTTGTCCCTGTCGACCCAACTGTTGCCCGAGGCAGCTGGAGAGGACGGGATTAGCTGCAGGGTCCAGGGGGGAAGTGGGGAAGGGGGGAGCGGAGTTGACAGGGGGAGAGGGGAGGAGAAGAAGAGGGGGGAGGGGTCAGATGGGGTCAGGGGGAGACACAGTTTTAACCAAAGTTTGTTGATGTCAGAGAGAGTTCCCTCTGGAGATACGTGTCCCTCTCTCTCTCTCTCTTTATTTTTGGATCTGTTATCTAATTTTTTCGTGCTTGTTCCTCCTGAAGTTTCGATTTTTTTCTTCACACTTGAATGAGTCTTGCATGTAGATTATTAAACGCGTTTTCTTGTAGTTTACGCACAAATTGAGAAGCCGATCCATATTCTTTATATTGGCATAGAACTTTAGAAGTCTTGGGCATAAATTATTAAGCGTATTCTTTTCTAGTTTAAGAACATATTAAATGGGGAATCTTTGTTCTTTGGATTGATTGAGAACTATAAAGTCTAACACATTCTCAGACATGAAACATCTTGTGAATGTACAACAGAAGAAGTAACCAATCAGCTGTCAGTTCGTTTGTCCAGTGGTTTGATATCGCATTCTGATTGGAGGTCACACATCGTGGGTGGCTGTGGTGTTAACGGAGGCGTCTTTTGTTATGCAAGTGACGAAAGGATCTGGCGTCGCGCTGGCCTGACGTTGACACATCGGGGGAAGGTGGGTGGAGGTTGAGACGTGTATGGCGCCAGCGACACGACCCTACCACCCTTCTCCCCCGTCACACTCATTGGCATCAACATCATAATTAAGTCAGTTCTTGATTATTCCCGTGTCACAAACATACCATCCTCTGACGTCACGCAGAACTTTGACGTCAATGAACTCTTCTTATGGCTTCATATCCCGCATGAATTATGGAATGAATGTTGTCGCATCTAGTGTGTTATGTAGGGAACTTGAAGAGGTATATGGAGGATTTGTCCGGATACCAAACAAATACCCAATTATTTTCCTCCGAAAGGAACCTAAACTGGGTTGTTATTGCTCATATATTACGCTCGGGTGCATGTGGAGCTCTGTACCAAATTTATTGAAGATCCTTTGATAAATAACAACGTTGTCTCAAAACAAACAAAAAACCAATAAACCAACAAACAGATGAATAAGCAAAGTTTTGGACGTGTTAGTTAGATGATGTATCACACGCACATCATGTCATGTCATATCATGACATGTCATATCATGTCATATAATATCATGTCATGTTATGTCATGTGGACCTTGTAGCGGGATGCAAGGAAATTCATTGAACAGATGCACATTTAGTTCGTTGTATTTTGTTGCTATTATGTCCATATGCTTGTTAAATCATTTTTTTTCGGAATCTTTGAAATTTGGGATTTTCCTGTATTCGAAACTAAATCTAAAAAAAAAAAAAATCAAGAAAAGTCTGGATACCTGAAGCATTTCCTGATATTCCTCTACTTTTTTTAACTTGGAATTTTTTCTATCTATATTTGTTTGCCTCTTTATAAACCTTTGGTTTATCTATTTTCAATTTCTAATTTGAGAGATTTCCACACGGAGAAAGCCATCTGTATTTGCTTTCATGATAAGTCGAGGCGTACTGTAACCTCTCCCCCTAGATAAAAAAAAAAAAAAGGAAAAGAAATGGTGATGTCGTTTTTTCTTTCTCGCGTGACCTGGAGGTGTGTTGGTGGACGTGTGTCCTTCTTGCTCAAAAGGCCGGTCCATAAAACAATTCCATTGTTTTACTTATATTTTGCTTGTTTATTCATTTATTCATCTGTTTCTTTATCTGTTCATTCATTTATTCAATTGTATTGGTTAATTGATTGGTTAGTTGGTGGATTTGTTCATATATCAGTTTATTCAGTTATTTACAATTCTTTTTCTTCCTCGCGATCTGTTCTCTCGGTTTTTAATTTCTGTCTTATGACAAACTCCTCCTGTACCTAAACTGTCACTAAATAAAATAAAACTGTCTACCTTTAAGCAGAAAGATTCTTTGAAAAGGTAAAAAAAGAGAGAAAAAAAATTCTTTAAGGTTTTGAGGCGTAGCTCTGTTACCTGAATTCAAAGTCAAATCACTTCTGGTTTGTTTTAGGGTTTGTTTTCCCATCAACCCTTTGTCCACAACACACACACACACGCACACACACACACACACACACACACACACACACACACACACACACACACACACACACACACACACACACACACACACACACACACACACACACACACACACACACACACACACACACACACACACACACACACACACACACACACACATACGCACACACATACGTACACACACGTACACACATATACGCACACGCACACACATATACGCACACGCACACACATATACGCACACGCACACACATATACACACACACACACGCACACACACACACACACACACACACACACACACACACACACACACACACACACACACACACACACAGACACACACACACACACACACACACACACACACACACACACACACACACACACACACACACACACACACACACACACACACACACACACACACACACAACACACACACACACACACACACACACACACACAACACACACACACACACACACACACACACACACACACACACACACACACACACACACACACACACACACACACACACACACACACACACACACACACACACACACACACACACACACACACACACACACACACACACACACACACACACACACACACACACGTATATATAATATATATATATATATATATATGTATATATATATATATGTGTGTGTGTGTGTGTGTGTGTGTGTGTGTGTGTGTGTGTGTGTATGTATGTGTCTGAATCCTGTTATAAAAAGCAGAGGAGATAACACACTTCCTTGTTTAACACCTGTTTCTACAGGGAACCACTTTTCTGACCCCTTTGATGTTCTAACACTGTATACACTAAATACACTGCGGCCAATCTGGTTGTGTAATCTTTTCATGGTTGTCGACGCTTGGAATACAAGATTAAAAAAAAAAAGGTCATCACAATAACCTTTTTTTTGTGGGATATTTTACTTTTAAGCAGAACTTCTATTCATGGGGGCATTATCACATCGAGGAGGTGTGGTTCCATAATTGCTAAAAAAAAAAAAAAAAAAAAAAAAAAAAAAAAAAAAAAAAAAAAAAAAAAAAAAAAAAAAAAAAAAAGCTATAACCTTCATTTTTTTTTTGGGGGGGGGGATACTTTACTTTTAAGCAGAACTTCTATTTCTGCGGGCATTACCAAACCGAGGAGGTGTGGCTTTCAGAATTAGTTAAAAAAAAAAGCTAACTAGAGAAGCAGAACGAAGTGATAGGAGAAATCAAATATGATATTTTTTCTTCATCTTTTAGATAAGTCCTTACTCATAACAAAAAATGCTGCGTGGCTCTGGTCCGCAGTGGTATCAATGAATTACCTGAAGCATCGACGGTATAGAATATGCAGTCAACCCAATACAGTGTTATCTTTTGGGAGGCTTGATACTTTTGAGTTTATATTTGGTTTTCGTTGCATAGATTTTTACCGTCAAGGTTGTTTTTCTTTCGGAAAATCTTCCCGGCATTTTATGCAAATTCAAAGAAACATTTTAAAATAATTCTTTCACATCTTTTAATTCCTTGTAATTTGTTATTACGGATTTTATCATTTTTTTAAGCATTTGCCTCGGAAGCGTCCCTATTGTGCTTTCCCTTATCTTATATACTGGAACTCCTCCAGTTTACAACCGTCAAGGTTGTTTTTCTTTCGGGAAATATTCCCGGAATTTTGTGCAAATTTAAAGAAACATTTCAAAAGAATTCTTTCACATCTCTTATTTCCTTGCAATTTGTTATTACGGATTTTATTTTTCATTTTTAAGCCTTTGCCTTGGAAGCTTACCCCTATCTTATCTTGAACTCCAGTTTACAACTTCTTTCTCCCCATCCACACACCAACACAAAACAATCGTGACATCTATTTTCTTTTTCTAAACCTTTATCTGTATTCAGAAACTGCTTAAAAGGAGCCTAACGCATTTCATACTTTTTCCTCAAAACAAAACATCACTCCTTACACTTCTTCTTCTCCGACGAAATGTTTGTATACATTTTTTTCGGATCTTGTTCTATTTGTTTTTAGTAGTAGGTTTGGTGAGTGTCTTTTTTCTTTATGATATATTCTCTTATTTTTTCTCTTCAGAGCATCTGTATTTTAGATGTTTATTTTATTTTTATTTTCTTCATCTCCTTACGCACATATGAAGCCTTTGGCTCATACATTTCTTCTACGTTTTCTCAGCCTTTCTCGTGTATTCCTCTTAACACCTTCCATTTTTTCTACACTTTAATGCTTCTTCATTTTCTTCAAGGAACATTTTCATTTCTTTCCTAGCAAATCCCATACACTCCCAATGTGGGGAAATTTTCTTTATTACCTAATTCTAACAGTTCCTTCTACCGTCTTTCTCCATGTTCCACCTTCACGCATCTGAGATTTTTTTTTTTCAACGTTTACGCAATGTCCACACACGTGTTTACTCTCTTCAAGTTGTTTTCCTGCTTACACGCGTGAGGTCTCGTCTTGTCTATGTTTGTTTTCTTTTCTGTTTTCCTAAGTTGCTTGTGAAGCTGTTTTCCTCAGCGTAGAAAACATGCAGAAATCCTTCCAAGCCATTCCCTTATCCTTTCACAACAACAACACCATCTCTCTCCTTCACTCTTCTCCATCATCTCTCCATACATATTCACAAACAACACCTTTCCCTTCATCATTTTGTTTGTGTGCGTGTGCATGTGAATGTGTACGTATGTGCGTTTGTGTTTGTGTGCGCGTGCGTGTATGTGTTCATGAACATGTGTCTTCCTGTGCTTGGGTGTCTGGGAACAACGTGTGTGTGTGTGTGTGTGTGTGTGTGTGTGTGTGTGTGTGTGTGTGTGTGTGTGTGTGTGTGTGTGTGTGTGTGTGTGTGTGTGTGTGTGTGTGTGTGTGTGTGTGTGTGCATGTGTGTGCGCGTGCGTATGCATGTGTGCATATGTGTGTGTGTTTGTGCACGCGCGTGTATATATGTTTATACACATATGTCTACTTGTGTGTGGGTGTCTAGGAATGACGTAACAGAAATGTTTGTATTGTCGGTATACGTTCCACAATATTTCATTTCTACTCGATTCTGTAGCAAGTTTTGAGAGATGTATAACCTTCCTGTACATCGTGCCGTGAAAAAATCAAACACAAAGAATAGAGGCTGTCGTTCGGAGGGAAATTTTTACTAAAAAAAAAAAAAAACAAAAAAAAACGCGAAATTCCTGGATTGTTGTCTGAACTCTAAAAAGTATAGAGATGGGAGGTTATTGAGGGAAGAAGAGAAGAGAGGGAGGGGTGGAGGGAGGGAAGGAGAGAGAGGGAGGAAGAGAAGAGATGGAGGGAAGGAAAAAGAGGGAGGGATGCAGGGAGAGCCTCTCTAGGAAGTAATGAGGTTCTCATTTTCTTTTGAATATGGAAATTGGAAATTGATGCTGAATGGTTTGGTGAAGGAAATGTGGATGGTAGAGCCTTGACTGTGGCGAAAGAAGAAGAAAGGAGCGATGGTCTTCTTGGGCTTTGTTTGGGTCCTCCAGGTTCCCTCGACTTGTCCTCGAAGTCTCCGGAAATGTAGATGGTAGAGTCTTGACTACGGACGGAGAAGAATGGGATGATGGTCTTCTTGGATTCCCTTTGGGTCCTCCAGTTTTCCTCGACTCGCCCTCGAAGTCTCCTCACTCGAAGTCTTTCCTTCGACCTTTACTGTTACTTATTGTTGGTCTTAGACACTCACTCCTTACTTGGGTTGTGTACCTTGCTCGATGTGATATTGAAGTGTGGTGCTAACTGTCAAAAATACCTTCAACACATCAAAAGAATGCACAATTTTGAGATGCATTAACAGAAAAAAATAATAAGACATGGCTTTGTTTAACTTCGGAATCTGGTTGTGCATACCCACGACTAATATGC
>NC_134806.1:35785833-35790833 GCF_046742065.1 Oratosquilla oratoria
TGTTGAACCTTCTGGTACTGAAAGAGTTCATCTTCAGTGGTTTTAATTTGATTGTTATTTCTGTTGTTACCGTTATTTTTGTTACTGTTATTATTTATATTATTATTATTATTCATTATTTTCATTTTTATAATTTTTATTTTATTATTATTATGGATTATCATTATTATTGTTATTGCCATCATCATCATCATCATCATCATCATCATCATCATCATCATCATCATCATCATCATCATCATCATCATCATCATCATCATCATCATCATCATCATCATCATCATCATCATCATCATCATCATCATCATCATCATCATCATCATCATCATCATCATCATCATCATCATCATCATCATCATCATCATTGATATTATTATCATATATTTTTTTCATTTTTATCATTTTTATTTTATCTTTATTATTTCTATTGTTTTATTATTTGTATTATTTTCCCCTATTTTCATTATTTTATTTCTATTATTGATTATTATCATTATTATTATTATTGTTATCATTATTATCATTATGATGATGATGATGATGATGATTTATTATTATTATTATTATTATTATTATTATTATTATTATTATTATTATTATTATAGCAAGATACTTGCAAGACACTTGTAAGAAGTGTCTTGCTACATTGCTTCTAACCCAGGGCAGTGGGCGAGATGCAGGGATGACCCGTCATCTAGGAGGAGCCAAGAGAAGAGGGAGGGAGGGAGGGAGGGGTGGTAAATGGGAATGGAGTCTGTGGGGATGAAATGGGTGGGAATGGACTTTCGCTACCTCCCTTGTAACGGGGAAAAAACGTTGGTATATGTACCATTATTATCATTATCAATACAATTATTATAAATATGAAAATTAAGGAATGTAGATAATTTAAAAAATGCTTTCATTTATTTATTAATTAGAAAATGGATCACTTGATCACTTCTCATATGTTGTAGAGGGTCTCCTATTTTTCGTTTTCTGCGAGTTCTTAAAGGTCATTGGTGTTCCATTTTCTAAAATTGCCTTTTCTCTTTCTTTTGCAGGTAAGTGGAAACGCCTCTGCATCAGCCGGTAGGGCCCGGTTGCTATGCGCTGTAGTTCACCAGCGCTTCTGTCCTTGCGCTCCGGTAGTGAGTAAAATATGAGACGAGTTCTGTTGGTGACGGACCTTTACCAGGCTTGGGTCTATACTTATTTATTTGTTTGTATAATAGTTGATTTATATATTTGTTTAATTTATCTATTATTCACTTATTTATTAATTGTTATTTTTATTTATCCTTTAGTTTATGTATTCGTATTTATTTGTTTATTATTTTTCTAGTTGATTTTTTATCGTTTCATTTATCTGTTATTTGTTTACCCATTAATTCATCTGTTTATACATTTAGTTATTTACGTATTTCTTTATCCATATATCTATTTATTTGTATATACATATATATATATATATATATATATGTATATATATATATATATATTTATATATATATATAATATATAATATATATATATATATATATATATATATATAATATATATATGTGTGTGTGAGTGTGTATATTATTTATTTATTTATTTATTTATTCATTTGTTTATTTATTTATCTATTTATTTTTATTTATTTATTTTTTTCTAATTGGAGCTAACCATCACTGCGGAGGGGTCTGACCTTAGGCGAAAAAAATCACCTGATGATTGACAGAATAAATGCTTAAAGTTACGAAATGAAATTTCGTCACTCTGATCAGATTTTTTTGGGGGGAGGGGGGTTATGATATAGGTAATCACGTGGCAACTAATGATTCCTTCGTTTTTTCAAATGAAAGGGTTATCAATCAAAGCATTTTTGTAAAAAGAACTGTGTTATATAAATCGTTAGTTCGTCCACATTTGGAATATGCTGTTTCCGTATGGTCACCCAATCTCTTTAAAGACATTGACGGATTGGAAAAAGTACAACGATGAGCCACAAAACTGATTCCAAATATCAAAAATAAATCATACGAAAATCGATTAAGACATATGAATCTGTTTTCCCTAAAAAAGCGTAGACTCAGAGGTGACTTGATACAGGTCTTTCAAATTCTACAGGGAATTGATAACATCAAAAGTGACAAAATTTTCACACTGAATAAGAATCAGACAAGAAACAATTGTCTCAAACTGTCCGGAAATAGATTTGATTTGGAAGTGGGTAGAAACAACTTCGCCAACCGTGTAGTTAATGAATGGAATCAACTTCCTGCAGAGGCAGTGCACTGTAGTTCAGTTCGAAGCTTAAAGAATCATTTAGATAAACACCTAAGCAAGATGCTGTAATGATTATAATTTATTCTAGATTATTTGTTTTTGTTTTGTTATCATTTGTCTGTTTGATTTTCATTTAATATTAGTTATATGTCAATTTATTATTATTTACTATTTACGGGTTTGTTTATTATTCAACTATACCTATGCATTTATTTATGTATTTTATTTGTTATTTACATTATTATAGTTTCTATATATTATTCTATTATTATTATGATTTTTGTTTTCGCATCCGACCTAGATATGGACCAAAAGGTCTCCTGTCGGCATGCTCCGCCTTTGTAATCCTTTGTAATAAGTTTACTTGTTTATTTATCATTTATTTATTCATTTTTCAGTTTCTATATATTTTATCTCTTTATATTTGTTCATCAATTTATTAATCTGTTCATTTATATATTTACATATTCATGTATTTATCAATTTTTTATTAATCAGTTATTTAATTAATTAAATAATAGATTAATCACTTAATTACCCAATTTCCCCCCTGTCTATTCCGTGGTGATGGAAAATGCCTTGTTAGGATATTCAGCCCTTGTTTACATACGGGAAGGTTCTATATAAGGACCCCGCGAGCCTTAAACGAATATTCCTCCCACACCACGAATTAGTATTCATACCATAACTGGGTGATTAGTACGAGCTAACCATCCCCCCGTTCCCCCTCCTCTTCCCCTTCTCCTCTCTCTCCCCCTCCCCCTCCTCCTCCCCCTGCCCTCCCCTCTCCCTCCCCCTGCCCTCCCCTCTCCCTCCCCCTCTCCCATCCTAATAACCATTTTCATGATTATGGTGATAGAGGCTGGGAGGCTGTGAGGTGATCATGTCTTGGAGCATAAACCGAAAAGTAGGAGGTTCGAATTCCTAAGGGTCAGAGCACTATGTCTCAGGAGAGAGAGGAAATAGGAAACGCAGGAGTAATTTCTTTTCTTTGCAGAAAGATTTATGTCTCAAACGTTCGAGTAATGAATTTTCCATAAGTTTAACACCTCCTACACCTGCTGATACTTGTTGTCATGAATTACACACACGCAAACACGTGTATATATATATATATATATATATACATATATATATATATATATATATATATATATAGACATATTATATATAAATATATATATATATATACATGCATATATATGTAAAGACAGACAAATATGGAGGTGAGGTGGCGAAATGAAACGTTAAGGGTAGAGTATGGAGTGTTTGTAACATGAGAGAGAGATTGTACCTAAGTAATAATCTCTTTGTAGAAAGATTTAGGTTTGAAACGTTCGATTCATCACTAATTCTGGATTACCCACTTTGTTCCAATCACTATTATCACATAACTGTATTAAATTTTGGCTCAATTTCTTGTTAAGTTCTTCACTTTGCTTATGTAACTTATTCAGAAACCACCGAGGTAACGGTACCTCTTTATTCTTACGGCACAAAATGTTTAATCGGTCTTGTAAATTTTCATTTGCTTCTTGCAAGTAAGCTCCAGCTGCATTTTCGAAAGGAAAGCTTGTAAGAAGCGGAACCAATTGACGAAACAATAGGTCTAGCGGGGTTGTTCCGCTTCTTACAAGCTTTCCAAATGGCTAGTTACTATCCTTAGCCCTTTAGTAGGTACAATCTCTTCTTCTCATGTTACAAACACTTCTGATTTAATAGACAAACTCCATAATATTAAACCTAATTATAAGTTTACATTGGTTAGTTTTGATATAGTCAGTTTATTCACAAAAGTTCCCATAAATGATTTATTATTTTACCTTCAAGATGAACTTAATAAACATGTTCTTCCATTGCCATCATCTACATTGATTGAACTAATTAAGTTATGTGTCAAAGATTGTAAGTTTCAATTCAATGGTAATTTCTATTCCCAAAAATTCGGCATGAGTATGGGAAACCCTTTATCCCCAGTTTTAAGTAATTTATACATGGAATTTTTTTAAACTAAAATATTACGCACAATCTTCCCCCCTAACATCCCTTGGCTTAGGTATATTGATGACATTTTATGTCTTTGGCCAGAAGAAAAAAATGTCCATAATTTTTTAACTAAGTTGAATACCCTTGTTGATTCTATTAAATTTACTTTAGAAATTGAGAAAAATTGTACCTTACCTTTCTTAGATTGCACTATCCTACGTCATGACAATAGCCTTAAATTTAAAGTATATCGTAAACCAACCAATGTAAGTTCATATATACATTATTATTCTTCTCATCCAAATAATATTAAACGTACAGTATTTGCCTCAATGTATTTAAGAGCTTTTCGTATTTGTAGTCCTGAATTTATTGATGAAGAAATCAGAAATGTTTTTAACATTGGGCTAGAATTAAAATACCCTAAGCAATTCCTTGATATTGCTTACAATTTTGCAAGGAAATCATTTTTAACTCCTCAGCCTAAATCACCTTTCAATTATCATAATGTTTTAATTTTACCATTTCAAGAAAATTTGTTAAGTATCACAGAATTATTAAAAAGATTTAACGTAAAGGTAGTTTTTAAACATGATAGTACAGTAAAACATAAACTCATCAACAATAGTATTGAAATTAAAAAAGGATGCATTTATAAAATTCCTTGCAAAATGTGTAATCAATTTTACATAGGTCAAACTGCCAAACCCTTAAACATTAGAATTGAACAACACAAGAAAAATGTTAGGGATGGCAATCAT
>NC_134806.1:35803333-35815833 GCF_046742065.1 Oratosquilla oratoria
TACCTTTGCTGTTCATTCTAAAACTTATAATGGTCCTCAAGGACCTCGGGAAGACGTCTTTTGAAGGGCAGGTTTTAATTTGTTAGATCTGCTTTCAACTTTGTTGTAAAAAAAAAAAACTCGGCTGCATTCAAGCAGAGTGTTTGTGTCACGAACGTAAAGGTACGTCATTCTTATCCGAGAGATTTTCATTTCGTTGTTCTGTCGTTGGGGGTGTGGGGCGTGTGAGGGGGTGGGGGTCGGGAGGGGGCGTGTTTGTCCCCACGCCCACTTCATAGTGCCGGTCCCATGGGCAGTTTTAGGAGAAAAGTAGACACGATGGGAACAAATTTTGTGCCATTTTCAAGAGATCCTGTTCGAATCCCGCAAGAGTCAACGCGCGGCGGCAGTCAGGGCATACAGTCTTAGCCTAAGCGTAAGCTGAGATGCAGGTTACACAGGACGACTTCCTATTGCTAAATTGAAGTACAGTTAAACTTCTCTCTCATTTGAAATACTTATTGCTGTACTACATCAGCATTTCAAGTGAGAGAGAAATTCAAACTGTACTTCAATTCAGCAACAGGAAGTCAGCTTTTGTACTGCGCTGCGTCGCCTGTGCCGCCTGCGTCTCAGTTTCTTCTCAGGCTTAAACCTCTGAGCTCGAGCAAAGACAGGAATACCAAAATACCTAATATGGTAATGGCTATAAAAACAAAATAGAATTAAATAAATAAAAATAAGATAAATTAGTTTAGAATAAGATAAAGGAAAAAAGTGAAATAAAATAAAACAAATAGAATACAATAACTCCATCTATATACATACATATACCAAAGGCTTTTTTTCCCCTTACAAGGGGGGTAGCCAAAAAACAAAGGCATAAAAACCACTCCCACCCATTCCATCCCTATCCGACTCAAACAAAGGCCGTGGGAGTGATACTTCACTCCCCCCCCCAAAAAAAAAAAAAAAAAAATCCCACTCCACCCTCTCTGCCCCCTTCCCTCCCTCTTATCTTGGCATCTCCTGGATGACGGATCTTCCCTGCATCTTGTCCATTGCCCTGGGTCAAAAACAGTGTCGCAAGACACAGCACATCCACAGCAAGGCCGCTTCATCAAAATTGGCGACCCCCTCTCTCCGTCCCCTCATGCAGAAAAGGAGAAGTTGGGGAGAAATCCCTTTGGGCTGCGTCAAATTTTTCTCACACCTACTCCCTCTCCATCTATATACTAATAGGATTTTTCCCTTATAAAGAAATACGAATTTAGAGAAAATAGAAATAGTAAATAAATAAATGAATGAGTATGGATATGAATACAAATTTAAACATGCAAACATAAGTTTAAATATAAATATACATGTACATACATATACCAAGGCTTTTTTTCCCTTACAAGGGAGGTAGCTAAAAAGGAAAAGGCATAAAATCATTCCCACCCATTCCATCCCTGAATACACTCCACACCCCTCCACCCTCCCTCTTATCTTAGCACCTCCTGGATGACGGGTCATCCCTGCACCATGTCCACTGCCCTGGGTCAGAAGCAGTGTCGCAGGACACAGCACATCCACAGCAAGGCCGCTTCATTAAATCGGCGACCCCCCTCTCCGTCCCCACATGCATAAAAGGAGAAGACGGGGAGAAATCCCTTCGGGCTGCGTCAAATTTTGCTCACACATACTACCTCACCCCCCATCCCCCCGCCCATTCCACCTCATGCATCACAACATCATCCATATACAACCATTCTCCATTCAACCCTGTCCTCTGTCCTCTCCCGTCTTTCCTCAATAGACATTCCCCTCTTCCCCCCAAAGCCCCCTTCACCCCATCCATCCACCTCATCCTAGGACGTCCCCTCATGTTCACTTTCTCCACATCTGCCTTCCATACCTCTTTTACTAGTCTTTCTTCACTCATTCTTTACAAGTGTCCAAACCATCCTAATACTCTTTCATCAACCCTATCTCCCAACTCCCTTTCCACCCCTGTTCTCCTCCTCACCTCCTCATTTCTCACTCTATCTAGCCTAGTAACCCCCATCATACTTCTCAGACACCTCATCTCAAACACATTCAAATTCCTTCTCTCTTCTTCTCTTATGTTCCATGTTTCTGCCCCATACAGTGCTATTGGCACAATCACTCCTTCATACAGTCTCCTCTTAGCATCCATTCCCAAATATCTATTCCTCATTACACTCTTTAATCCACCAAGGCATTTACTCGCTTCTCTCAATCTACATTCTACCTCCACCTTAACTCCACCTTTTCCTGCCACATTTGCACCCAAGTATCTAAAACTATCCACTTCCTCCAGTCGCTCTCCCTTAATGCTCACTTCCAGTCTACTGCCACTTTGACCCCTTGTACATCTAATCACCTTACTTTTACCCACATTTATCTTTAGCTTTCTTCTATCACATACTCTCCCAAACTCTGTCACCAACTTCCTCAATCCCTCCTCCGATCCTGCCACAAGTGCAGTGTCGTCCGCAAACAACAGCTGGCTCACCTCCCACTTTTCTCCATTTTCTTTAACCATCTCCAATCCCTGACCCACTACCCTTGCATTTACCTCTCGCACTACCCCATCCATGTATAAGTTGAACAGCCAGGGCGACATAACGCATCCCTGACGAAGTCCCACCTTTACCTCGAACCATTCACTCTCTCCATCTCTAATCCTGACACAAGTTCTACTACTCTCATAAAAACTCTTGACAGCTCCTAGAAGCTTTCCTCCTATCCCGTATATCTGCATAACCTCCAACAGTGCCTTTCTGTCTACCCTATCGTAAGTCTTTTCCAGATCCATAAAAGCCCAAAAAACATCCTTCCCCTTTCCTATAGCTTTCTCACATATCTGTCTTACCACAAAAATCTGATCTACGCAATCTCTACCCGTCCTAAATCCACACTGTTCCTCACCAATTACTCCCTCTGTTCCTCCCCTAATCCTCTCAATCAAGATCCTCCCATAAGCCTTCCCAACTACACTTAACAAGCTAATCCCTCTGAAACTACTACATTCACACTTGTAGATATAACATATATGAATCTATATATATATAAATATCTATATATAGGCAAATGTATACTGTAAATATAAATATGATATAAATAACATAAGAATTAATAGATAAGTGAATAAAGTAAAATAAGTAAACATAAAAAATATGACTAGAATAAATAAAATCGCAACTGAGATAGGCACCAAATTAATTGGCGAAAAAAAAAATTGCTTCTAGTCACAGGGGAGGAATTGGGCTAGCGAGTGAGACGGAAAGGAAGACTCTTAGATGACGAACCGGAGAGATTTTGGTTCCGGTGCACTCCAGAAATGAAACTATCTCTCTCTCTCTCTCTCTCTCTCTCTCTCTCTCTCTCTCTCTCTCTCTCTCTCTCTCTCGGGAAAAAAAAAAAAAAAAAAAAAAAAAAAAAAAAAAATCCGGTGAGGGAGGAAGGGCAAGGGTGAGAGAGAGGGGGGAATTACCCTTCCCCCCCCCGGTTAATTCTGGTTAGCAGCGAATGCTAATTGCCGGAACCGGCCGTGATTGAAGCCCTCTCCGGTTGTTATTGATAGTCCAGTTAGCATTGTATTCTATTGTATTCTCGGTCGAGTCCTCTTCCGGGACTTTTTTCCCCTTTTTCACTGAGAAAAATGAAACAGGGTTGATTTAATCGCGGCTTGATGTAACGGGATTTTTTCAACGTTTTATATATATATGTATATCTTTTTTCAAATTTGTTAGGACCTGCAGTTCTAGGTATAGGGAGGGGATGAAGAAATGGACATAGAAGCCTTTCCCATTTGCTCTTCCCATGCATAGGGAAGATATTGGATTTCCGTTTATTTGTTTATTTATTTATTTGTTTGTTCAATAGAGTTGGAATTAGGTCTTGTTTGTGCTCCTGTGTTGGTGTGTGTCCGGCCTATTATTGTTTCTTTTTATTTTTTATTTTTTTGCTTTATTTTAACTTTGTTTTATTTCATCTTATCAATTTTACTTACTATGTTCATGTACGTCTTTGTGCATTTATCTATTTTATTATTTACTTATTCATTTATCTATATTAAATTTTCAGTACTTTGCAAATTAACCAAATCATCAAGGTTTTAAAAGGGGGCTGGCATAAGCTGAGATATAAGGAAAAGTAACAACCTCTCCACAACCCTCTTCCCCTTCCCGTTCTCCTCCTCCTCCACTTCCTCCTTCTTCTCCTCCTTCATTTCTTCTTCTTCCTCCTCCTCCTCCTCCTTCTCCTCCTTATCCACCTCCTTTTCCTCCTCCTCCTTCTCCTCCTCCTTTTCTTCTTCCTCCTCCTCTCACTTCTCTTCCTCCTTCCCCTCCTCCTCCTCCTCCTCCATCTCCTCCTCCTCCTCCTCTTCTTCTTCCTCCTCTCTTTTTCCTTCTTCCCCCTCCTCCTCCCTCCCCTGCTCACCCCTGCTTTCCCTCCTCCCCCTCCTTCCCCTCCCCCCTCCTCCCCTCTCACCCTCCTCCCCTTCCCCTCCTCACCTCTCCTCCTCACCCCTCCTCACCCCTCCTCTTCCTTTCTCTCCTCCTCCTCATTCTAGAGTGATGAAGATAAAATAATAGATTTGATGCAGAAATAAGTTGGGAATTCCATTTTTTTTTTGACGAACAAAAATAAAAACAACTTGGAGCAAAATATGACAAAAAAAATTACAATTGTTCTCAGGTTTTCCAAAGAGAATTGGAAAAAAGTAGTATGAAATGCTTAGTTAAAATTCTCAAATACTTTTTATAAGTGAAAATCGCCATCTCTTATTTAATTAAATTTTCTTTTTAGACAACCTATGATAGGCGTAGGATACCTCCCTCCCCCCCGTGGTTTTCCTCAGCTGAATAAAATCGTCTCGTGATTGCCTTTTCGCCTGCCTATCATTGCCCTATTGTTCAAGTTCCTATTTCCCCTTTGAATCTTCTCCACATACTCAGAGACGGTCGTCAGAGAGGACCTTCTCCCTACCGCTCGTCTTCAAACCTCAACAAGCTTATCTGTGTCTTGAGGTGTCAGCCCCGAGCGGCTGACACTCGGTTTCCGGACCTTGTTCTAAGATCTCTCTCGGTCATCTTTGTTTTTTTTGCAAAGAGCTGAGAACAGACAATTATTACTATAAGCTGCTGACACGGAAACAGTCCCACACATACAACAACCTAATGTTTCTTCACAGAGAAATCTATCGGAAGACCTCGAGGATCGTTGCCAGGCAATGTGGGGCTGTGGGAATTCAGCCAGTGAACCTGGAGAGAACACTTGCTATCTTTGCTGTCCTCACGTGTCTCTTTATCTGAATAAAATCGCCTGACGACAGAGACAGACGAAACATAATGATCGAATTAGATGTTCAAAGTGAAGTTGGGATATCTCTTAACCTTTAGGGGATACATTTTATCCGAATAAAATCACCTGACGACAGGCCATAGTAAAAATACAATTCTAATAAAGTGCTTAAAGGATCAATTAATTAGAAAATGGAATCACAGGAGAGAAAGTGTGATGTGGGTCCCTCACTTTTCATCTTCCGCCGGCGAGTCATCTGCATATAAACAAGTCCTGTCAATCATGTAATTGTTTTTCGTTTCCCTGCCTGCAATCGAGCTAATTTTGAACGGAACTATATGGTAATCATCGCAAATGAAAAAGGAATTATTGTGAACGTTTGGAACTGCACCTATTTACAACCTCACTTTTTTTTCATATTATTCTTGACTTTGATTTGTGTTTCTTGATATATCTTATTCTGTTTGATTTTGTATTACCATTTATTAATTTAATTTATAGTTTATTTTTGTTTTATTTTCTTTAAGTTTATCTTGATTGATTGATTTAGTTACGTATTTTTACTCATATCTTTTCAATGCCTGACTAATTAATCTATTTAATTGTTATTTTTTTTTACTTGACCCTTTATTTGTTCATGTATTTATTCATAAAATTATGTATATATATATTTAATTATTAATTATTAAATGTGCAACTCTGACAGTAGATACTGTAATTATTCTTCGAGGTGATGCAATGATAGTTTGAAAACTGGAAGTGTAGTTGTTGGTCTGCCAAGGCAATATCCGAAAAGGATATATTTTTTTTTAGACGACCATTGGGGATGTAATGGATTTGACATATCGCCAAATAAGTTCTGCCAGTTTCAACTTATGTAATTTGAAATTTAGATTGCCTGCACGCATGCATGCAAGAATGCACATACCTATGGACGCACCCATACACAGGCCTATGCGCGCGCACACACACACACACACACACACACACACACACACACACACACACACACACACACACACACACACACACACACACACAAGGATGGATGGATGGGGTAAAAGGGGCGTTGGGAAATAGGGGGATGTTTGTTGAAGAAGGAAGGGAGAAGACAGAAGATAGGGGTGAGTGGAGAATGGTTGTGTATGGATGATACTGTGATGCATGGAAGGGAGTGGGTGGAGGATGGGAGAAAGGAGTATGTGTGAGTGATATTTTGACGCAGCCCGAATGAACTTTTCCCCGTCTTCTCTTTTTCTGCACGAAGGGACGGAGAGGTGGGTCACCGCCTAAATGAAGTGGCTTTGCTGTGACTGTACTGTGTGTTGCTATATTGTGTTTTACCCAGGGTAGTTGGCGGATGCAAGGATAACCTGAGTGAAAAAGGGTGATGGAGGGGAATGGAATGTGTGGGAATAGGTACGTGCCTCTGACCTAGCTACATTCCTTATAAGGGGGAGAAGCTCTTGATATATATAGATAGATGTACAATTTGTACATATGTAATATATATATATATATATATATATATATATATGTATATCACTGTAAAACCACTGTTGGAGTAGAAAAGACTGGAAACGGGGAATCTATATATTTCGATTGCAAACTGCAATCCTCTTCAGTAGATACAATTAAGAGAGAGTGTGCTACTTAAGTAGTACCCTTTACATGAGAAAGGGGAACATGGGAAGAGGTCTCTACCCTCAGCTCACTCCATATGTGAGGTCAGGAGGCAAATGTGTTTTTAATAGGATGGTGATAAAAAGTCTGGGGACCATTGCCCCTTTGAAATATTGATATTGGGCTGGTATTCAATAATAGTGGATTCTACCATTTTTCTCCTGAACTCACATCTGGATTTATAGATAAGCTTCGCTTTGTCCCAATCTAAACAATGTTTAATTTGCTTAACATGTTGGAACACAACTGAGCTCTCTTGTCCATATTTAATGAAACGTTTATGTTCGATCATCCTAGTGTTCAAATACCTTCCAGTCTGTCCGATGTAAACTAAGTCACAACCTTTACATGGTTGTGACTAGGATGATCGAACATAAACGTTCCATTAGATATGGACAAGAGAGCTCAGCTGTGTTCCAACATGTAAATCATTACATCAAGGAAAGGTAAATTATTATTTTCTTCTATTTCCATGGTAAATTAAATGGAAGGGACCAAGGCATTGAGTTTAGTTAAGAACAAAGTAGGATCATCATTTGCAGGCCAAATACATAAGATATCATCAATGTATCTGTACCATGTGACATAATGGGGGAGAATCTTAGGTAATAATTTAGTTTCAAAAAATTCCATGTAAAGATTGCTAAGAACTGGAGAAAGTGGGTTACCCATAGCCATACCAAACTTTTGCTGGAAATAATTACCGTCAAATACAAAATATGAGTCAATAATCATTTACCTTTCCTTGATGTAATGATTTACAGAAAGGAAAGGTCTTTCAAATTTGATGTCTATAGAAAACCCACCAATGTCCTTTCATACGTACATTTTTACTCGTCTCATAATTGCAGGACAAAGATGTCAGTGTTGTCATCAATGTTTCTGAGAGCCCATAGAATCTGCAGTCCGGAGTTTTTGGATGATGAACCCTTAAGAATATCTGACATAGCTTCAAAATTAAGATATCCTAAGCACCTCGTGGATATTTCTTATAAATCGGCAAAGAAATCTTTCTACGAGGAAAAAGCTGGTAAAACTTTTGATGTATAAAACCTACTTGTACTGACTTTCAACGAGAATTTCGTCAAACTACCTCATATTCTTAAGACTTTCAACATTCAAGTGGCATTTAAGAACTCAAATACAGTTAGAAGTCTTTTAATTAAAAACTCTCCTTATAAGGAAGAAGGATGTATATATTCAATTCCATGTGAAAATTGCGACAAATGCTATATTGGTCAGACTGGAAAAGAATTAAAAAGTTAAAACAACATCAGTATAGCGTCAAGAGTGGGCAAATTTCTAATGCTTTATTTATTCACCTAAGGGATTTTAATCATTGCATAAATTGGGAGGGTGCTAAAGAAATTGTTAAAAATAAGTCATATTTGACAAGAAATATAATAGAATCCAGTCTGATCAAAGATACATTTGTCAATAACTTAAATTTAAGTCATGGTATGTATAAACTACAGTAGACAATTTTATTGTGGAAAAAGTAGTAGCCCAAACGTCCAGGGCCGCGAACGGGTCAGGTCGACATCAGAGCCTCACAACCTTTCCCGGTTACCTCCCTGACCTCATACTCTTTGTATATATTCTTGTGTACTAATTCTTTTCTATGTACCTTGAGGATGTCTGAATAGACGAAAGCGCTTGATTATCAGTTTTTCTTTTTCCTTGGTGTTTTTTCCACAAATACACACACACACACACACACACACACACACACACACACACACACACACACACACACACACAATGTTAAGAAAAGTGTTGCCTCTGGCCTTTTCTTGAGGGCTTTCAGGATTTGCAGTCCTCAACTTCTGGACCATGAGATTGAGGTGATCAAATGTCAACTTGAGAAGTTGGCTTATCCACCTTGGTTTCTGGATCAAGCCCTCAGTAAGGCTAGGGCCAACCATTTTAAAACTTCCGTCCCCTCAAGTTTTCACCGCTCCTTTAAGGACATTTTAAAAATTCCATTTAATAATACCATCAGTTCTTCCACTAAATTGTTTCCTCATGAACGTCTCACTATTGCCTATCACTATCCTAACACCGGGCGTAAGCAAATTGTGAACGTTCAACAAAAACCGAAGGAAGTTGCGTCACCTGGTGTTTATTGTTTGCCCTGCAAAGATTGTGATTTGGTTTACTTGGGTCAAACCGGGAGAGACCTGAACACTAGATTGGCAGAACATAAAAGGTCAATTAGGTATGGGCAAGAAAATTCGGCTGTATTTCTTCATGTCAAAAATAAGAATCATTCTTTCGACTGGGGTAAGGCCAGATTAGTGTTCAAGTCCCACTGCGGTTTCAGGAGGAAAATAGTCGAATCAGCATTAATTGAGGAATGCCCTAATATTAATATTTCTAAAGGGCAGTGGACACCTGACATAATCTCACGCGCAGCAGTTGCCAAGTTGGTGCGGACACTACATCCTCCCCTCTCCTCACCTCCTCCCTCCTCCGCCACCCCAGTTTGCCCCGCGCCTGAGTGAGGTCAACTGTCCACATCTCTTCTTACTGTAGTTTATAAGTCCCCTCTGTTCTCTATCTTATGTACTTTCCTGAAGAGGGCTACAGTTGTTAGCCGAAATATAGGATTTTTCTTTATTCGAAGTTTATTCTTTCTCCGACTGTGGGTTCCTGTGTGTAATTTACAAATGTGCTACTACATTTCTGTTTAGAAATATATATATATATATATATTATTAAGTTTATCTAGAAAAATATCAAAGGGACCCCAACTCTCATGAGAGTTGGGGTCCCTTTGATATATATCTATATCTATATATATATATATATATATATATATATATATATTTATATATATATATTTGCAGAAACCACTTGGAAAATAAAAGAAATGAATACCGAACGTTTTCGTTTATTCAAGACATCATCAGGATACCTTTGTACCCTGAAGATGTCTTCTATAAACGAAAACGTTTGGTATTAATTTCTTTTATTTTCCAAGTGGTTTCTGAAAGTATTGTCACGTGTGCTTAGTGATTTGTTTTTCATATATATATATATATATATATATATATACATATATATATATATATACTCGGATATACATGATATATTACACACACACACACACACACACACACACACACACACACACACACACATATATATATATATATATATATATATATATATATATGTGTGTGTGTGTGTGTGTGTGTGTGTGTGTGTGTATGTGTGTGTGTGTGTGTGTGCGTGTGTGTGTGTGTGTATGTATATATGTATATACATATACTCTATATATGTATGTCAGTATTGGCGCGGTAGCCGACTTGGGCTTGTGAGTAGGTGGTCGTAGGTGGTCATAAGTTCGAGTCGTGGTGCCCATATCGGGCTTGCTGTATATAGCAGGGATTTACCCTGTCACGGGTTTCTCATATTCCACTGCGTGGAGTAGGATGTTGAGTTTTAGATTTCTGAGTTTTTAATAATCCGCTTTTTCGAGGGATTTCAGTGAATGGTTTAAATATACCTGTATGACAGAGCAAATCTCTCGTAATAGATACCGGTAAGTCTTTAAATTAATTAACCTTGCTGTCGCGAGACTCGAATCGGGGACCACCATAATGCAAGTTCCTGCTCTACCGACTACACCAGTGAGCGTATCAAAAGATACATGCATATACCAAAGGCTTTTTCCCCCTTACATGGGGGGTAGCCTACAGAACCTGGTATTAACTTCACACCCAAGAATGAAGGTGACTGCCAACTGCTGTCAAATATCAGTCGTTTCACACAGCTCCCGACGCCACACGCGATGAAAAGTATTACATGACCAAGGATTTTTTATCGCTTAGTCGTTGTAAACTCTTGTGAAACAAATCTCTTATAATAGTGAAATGTTTCAAATAACTTGACTGTCATGGGACTCGGTTCTTGGACTATCACTAGCCTGCCAGTCTACTGACTATATATCATATATATCTATATTATTTTGTGTGTGTGTGAGAGGGATAGAGGTAGAGAGGGAGAAAGGAATGACTGAGTGATTGAATACGTGAGTGGTCGAGTGGGTGAATGATTGAGTTATTGGGCGATTGAGTGTTTGAATGATTGGGTTGGTGAGGAAGATAGAGATAGATAGGCAGATAGACAGATAAATAAACAGAAAGAGATGAAGACAGAGATGAGGAGAGAGAGAGAAGGAGAGAGAGAGAAAGAGAGAGAGAGAGAGAGAGAGAGGAGCATAAATTAAAGGAATGTTCAAATATCCAATTACTTTTGTCATTTTTTGCACATAAATTTAAAAGTCAAAAAGTATTTGCACCTTTTCCTATGAAGTTGATAATATACTCTATTGATAAACTTTTATATATTCTATTCTAGTTATCAAAAGGTGTTTCTCTTTTGGTCAATTCAGACCACTCTTCAATGAATGATAATTGTAATTTTACTGTTCATCTTGATTTTTTATTTATTCTTTTTGCATCAGGACGAAATTAAAGTAAGGCTTTTCTCAATAACAAGAAATTATCACTGGCTCTTTCCCCAGAGTGCATCCATTTTCCATTTTCGAAGTTATTACAGGTTTACCGAAAGTTAGATCCGAATTTCCCCGTGAAGGAAGTTATTATGTGGTCTGAATGAGGTAGAATGTTTGTCTGTGTCAGTTTCTCTCGGTATCAGTCCTAGTCTCTCGCTCACTCTCACTCTCGTTCTCTCTCGCTCTCGTTCTCTGTCTCTCTCGCTCTCTGTCGCTCTCGCTCTCTCTCGCTCTCGCTTTAGCTTTTTCTCACTCTCGTTCTCTCTCTCACTCTCTCTCTCTCTCTCTCTCTCTCTCTCTCTCTCTCTCTCTCTCTCTCTCTCTCTCTCTCTCTCTCTCTCTCTCTCTCTCTCTCTCTCTCTCTCTCTCTCTCTCTCTCTCTCTCTCTCTCTCTCTCTCTCTCTCTCTCTCTCTCTCTTTCGCTTTCTCTCTCACTATCTCTCTCTTTTGCTTTCTTTCGCTTTCTCTCTCTCTCTTTTGCTTTCTTTCGCTTTCTCTCTTTTGCTTTCTTTCGCTTTCTCTCTTTTGCTTTCTTTTGCTCTCTCTCTCTCTCTCTCTCTCTCTCTCTCTCTCTCTCTCTCTCTCTCTCTCTCTCTCTCTCTCTCTCTCTCTCTCTCTCTCTCTCTCTCTCGCTTTCTCTCTCGTTGGCTCGTTTGTTTGTTATATCTCTTGTCCCTCCACTTCTTTCTTGCCCACCAACCTCTCCGTCCTCTTCTTTACTGAGTTCCACCAGCTATATTTCCACTTACTTATCTTCTGCCATATCCTGTCCATCCACTTTTCAATTTCTTCCAAGTGCTCATCCACTTATTTCTATTCTGGTACTTCCTCTCTATCCACTTTATTATCTTCCACCAACTGCCTGTCTAATTATTCCTCATTGGCCGCTTTCTGTACATGTACTTTGCCCTCATCTACCACTTCCTATCAATCCACTTATTCCTCGTCCGATGCTTCTCCATCCACTTGATTATCTTCTGACACTTTGTGTCCTTCCACT
>NC_134806.1:35818333-35830833 GCF_046742065.1 Oratosquilla oratoria
TTCTCCATCTCCCTATACAAATCCGATCTGACAATCGTACAGGCTAAATAGGCAATAAAGATAACTAAAGATATAAGAAATATATATAGTGTAACGAAAAAAGAAATATATGGATAACGTCAGCGTTGTTTAGCTGTGAATAAGTTCTCCCACTGTGGCGCATTGGTCTCGTACTCCCCATGTTAGAACGAAGGTTGCATTTCGACTCCCAGTGGGTACGTTTGCTTCAGGAAGAATTTCAAGTTTGATTAATTCTATTACATCTGTCGTCAGAAGATTTTACTCAACATAGAAAGACACACAAGGGATCTAGTTTCTTAGAATGAGACACAAGCTGGTTTTTGTATGCATGGCGTTAGATCACTTTCTTCAGCTTAGGAAAGTTTCTAGAAGATAGATCTTTCATTTCGTAGGCTTGAGTTGATTTTCGAAACTCCTGTTGGGGCAGGGTACAAACAATCACTGCTGGTGATCGGAGAGGAGTGCAGGACTCGAACCCACATCAGATACGAGACTAACATGTTTCCGATAACTAGTTCATGCTCGTAATTCTAGAAACATATAAATTATATATTATTTCAATTCGTATGCTTGAGCTGATTTTCGAAACTCCTGTTGGAGCAAGTTACAAACAGTCACTGCTGGGAATCGGAGAGGAGTGCGAGACTCGAACCCACAGCTAAGCAAATGCGAGACCAGCACGTTTCTGACGACGCCACCAATGCACTAGTTCATCCTATTAATTCTAGAAATATATAAATTATATATTATTTTATCAGTGCAATAATATTATGGATCCCTTTGCAAATATGGCAGCCTGGATATGAAATAAAAGTTTAACAAATAACATTTTGACTTTGGGATGATAACTGGACAATGGCACTTTACTCTCTAATTGATTTTACTGCAAAGGACGTCTATACGAGTACATTTAATTGTAAACATAACAGCTTGTCCAACCACTTTTATTAAAATGGCTAGTGTTGTCAGGTGTAATAATTCAAAGGATATGCATAATGCATTCATAGCTACACTCATGGGAACATGTTTTAATTTTATAAAAAAAAAAAAAAAAAAAAAAAAAAAAAACGCTCCGCGAGGTGCCTAAGCAGGATAGTTTACTTGTTGAAAACGTCACGCCTTGGTTTTCTTGGTGGGACTCGAACTACCGTCCAGTTAGCTTTTACCCTACACCAGGAGGTGCTGAGTAGCTGCGGCCGAAACCGTCACCTTTGCCCTATTATGCGCTTAGACTGTTTGGGCAAGTATTATTCACTGCTGGGAATCGGAGACAAGAGCGGGATTCGAACCCAGGACTGAGCGAATGCGAGAACAGCATTCTTCCGATTACGCTGCCAGGCCATGCTATATTTTATTGTTAAATAATAGAATAAATTACTGAAGAGGAATGTGATATAAATCAAATATGCAAGATTCGGTTAGGTAAACTTCAGGAGGTCTAAGATTTGCATAGAATGAATAGGTTAATAAGTGAATAGATAAATAAATGAATACATAGGTGAATGACTAAACGTATCACTAAAAAATCTGTAAAAAAAATAATATCACATCTAACATCTGATTAAAAAGAGAAAGTTTTTTCTTTTCTTGACGAAAGGAACCACTGGTAACTAAGATGGTTCGGTGGCAGTCGAAAAAAAAAAAAAAGGGGGGAGGGGGAGTATAGGATGTTTCTGTAAAGGCCATTGCAGTGGAACGGGAGGTGAAAGTGGATTGGGGGATAGGTTAGTGGAAGGGGAGGTGGGATGGATTAGGAGGCATGGGAGTGGATTAGAGGAGGTAGGAGTTTATTTGGGGAGATGGGAGTGGATTACTGGAGGTTGGAGTGGATTGGGGATTAGCTAGTGGAAGGAGAGGTGGGGTGGATTGAGGGAGGTGGGAGTGGATTGGAGAAGGTAGGAGTGGATTGGTGGAGGTGAGAGGGAATTGGGGGAGGGGGGAATGGATTGAGGGAGGTAGGGGTGTGCGGGAAGACCCTTTGGGGAGGAAGTGAGAATCTTAGGACGCGTCTCGGAGGCTGTAGAAGTGAAGAACGAAGAAGGAGAGCGAGTTCGGGGGAGGGAGCGAGAGAGAGGAAGTAGGGTAGGACGAGAGAAGAAGAGGAAGAAAAGAGGGGAGGGAAGGAAGTAGGGAGAGGAAGGGGAGAGCGTGCAGTAGGAGAAACAAGCGAAGAAGAGGAGAGAATACGAGAAAGGGGTGGAGATAGAATGAAAAAGAAAAGAAAGAAGGATTAAGAGAAGGAAGAAAGAAGAAGAGATAGGATGGAGGAGAGGAGAGATGGGAAGGCGAAGGAGGTAGTGTGAAAGACAAACAAATATATTGTGAGAGGAGGAGGAAGAGGAGGGAAGAGGAGAAGGAGAAGGAAGAATAAGGAGGAGAAGGAGGAGGAGGAGGAGGAGGAGGAGAAGGGAGGAGAAAGAGGAGTGAAGAAGAGAAGGAGAAGGAAGAATAGGGAGGAATAAGACGGGGGAGGAAAAGGGAGGAGGAGAAAGAGAATGGGAAGGTAGGAGGAGGAGGAGGAGGAGGAGGAGGAGGAGGGGAGAGTAGGAGAAAGTGAAGGAGGAAAAGGAGAAGTGGGAGAAATATGAGGAGAAAAAGGACGAGAAGGATGAAGAAGGATGAAAAGGAGGAGGAGGAGGACCAGGAAGAGAAAATGGAGAGAGGAAGAAGGAGGAGGAATAGAGGAGATGGCGAAAGAGGAGTGAGAAACAACAACAGCAACAACAACAGCAACAACAACATTAACAACAACAACGGAGGAGAACAGATGGAGGAGGAAGAGAAGAATGAGAAAGAGATGGAGGAGGAGGAGGAGGAGGAGAAGGAGGAGGAGGAGGAGGAGGAAGATTAGGAGGAGGAGGAAGAAGAAGAGGAGGAGGAGGAGGATCTGGACCTAGAGACTCTCTGCGTTAGTTCTGGAATGCATTAGACTCGAGATCGACCCCGAGGAAGAGAAGGAGGGTCCAGGGTAATCTCCCCATCGGGACGTGATAGAATTCGGAGGTTATGGGTCGCTGAGACCGCGGACTGTGGGAGGGAATGGAGGGGGCGGGGTGGGGGGTAGGAGAACGTGGGGGATGTGGGGAATGGAATGTGAGGGATGTGGGGAAGGGAATGTGGGAGATGGGGGAAGGGAATGGGGGGATGTCAGGGAAGGGGGAAAGGGAATGGGTATAGGGTAGAGGGGGGAGTAGAGGAAGGGAAGGTGTATAGGTCGGAGGGATGGATAGAAGTGAGGGAGTGGGAGAGGGTTAGTGTTTTGTCAAAAATAACCGGCGCTTCTATCCTTGGGAGTAGTATTGCATCGAAGAGTTAGAGGCAAAGACGGGGTAAAATAGGAGGCTAGCGGGCAAGAAGGAAGGTACAAGAAAAATGCGTGACTCTGGTCCTTCGGGATGTCTCTAAAGACCCTAAAACATTCCATATAACTTATGTAGTCAGTACCCCTTATGGGGGAATGTGTGTGTGTGTGTGTGTGTGTGTGTGTGTGTGTGTGTGTGTGTGTGTGTGTGTGTGTGTGTGTGTGTGTGTGTGAGTGAATGTGTGCGTGTGTGTGTGTGTGTGTGTGTGTGTGTGTGTGTGTGTGTGTGTGTGTGTGTGTGTGTGTGTGTGTGTGTGTGTGTGTGTGTGTGTGTGAGAGAGAGAGAGAGAGAGAGAGAGAGAGAGAGAGAGAGAGAGAGAGAGAGAGAGAGAGAGAGAGAGAGAGAGAGAGGAAGAGAGATGGAGAGAGATAATAACAAGTGAAAAAAAAATTCTCCCTCCACTCTCCCCATTCTTTCTCCTCCCTCCTCTCTCCTCCCTCATCTCTCCTCCCTCCTCTCTTGTCCCTCCTCTCTATTTTCTCGTCTCTCCTCCCTCCTCTCTCATATCTCCACTTTCCTTCCCCCCTCCTCTCTCCTCCCTCATCTCTCCTCCCTCCTCTCTTCTCTCTCCTCTCTATTTTCTCGTCTCTCCTCTCTCCTCTCTCATATCTCCACCTTCCTTCCTCCCTCCTTCCTCTCTCCTCTCTCATATCTCCACCTTCCTTCCCCCCTCCTCTCTCCTCCCTCCTCTCTCATATCTCCACCTCCCTCCCTCCTTCTTCTCTCCTCTCTCATATCTCTTCCCTCCTCTCTTCTCCCTCCTCTCTACTTACTCGCCTCTCCTCCCTCCTCTCTCATATCTCAACCTTCCTCCCTCCTCTCTCCTCCCTCATCTCTCCTCCCTCCTTCCTCCCTTCTCTCTCGTCCCCCACCTCCTTCTTTCTACCTTGTCCCATCCCGTCCTTCTCAGGGGCTCCATCTTTTTCCTTTACTTCTTCATTAGAGCCGTCATCTTCCTCTGCTTTCTAGCCCCGCGGTAACTCAGACTACTGCACTACTTTTGCCCTTTCCTTTTTACTATTATTTATTTGTCTTTTGTATTTCCTTCCATTTGTTTCCTTCTGTGGACCATTGCTAAGCTTCCTTTTCGTTTTCATCTCATTCGTTTTGACTGAAAACACTTTATTACATTATTCACTTTTTCTTTGTACGAGTATTTCTCGTTTCCTCTTCTTTCTCTTTCATCAGTTTCTATTCCTTTCTATTGTTTTTCTCTCTTTGTTTACTTTTCCTTGTCAACTTCCTTTTCATCCCTTTCTTGAAAAAAAATTCTTCAATCTTTCACCTACTATTAGGCTTTATATAACCTTCAATGCTTTGTTTTCCTTTATTCTAATGTCATATTGTCCTTGTATTGTTATTACATTTTTTTGTATTTTCTTGTCCTTTATTTGCAGCACTTGTCCTTATTTCATTTTTTTCTTCTTCTAATTTTCTTAATCTTCTTAGCATTTTTTATCTTAATTACTTTCATCAGTTCTCCCTTGTGTGTTCGCGTGGACGTTTTATTTCTCGTCCATTCTTGTGTCAAGACATCATAGTTCATTTCATCTCTATTTTCTCACTTCATCTTCGTTCATCCTTTCCATTACTTCCCTTCCCTTATTCATTCCCACTTTTTCTCCCGTTTTATTCATGTAGCTTTTCTTCATTTCCTGCCTCTTCTTCCCTCTGGTCCTCTTGCCTCTGTCAACACCCGTTCTTTCAGTCTATGCCATTTCGCCTTCTTTTGATGCTCTCTCTCTCTCTCTCTCTCTCTCTCTCTCTCTCTCTCTCTCTCTCTCTCTCTCTCTCTCTCTCTCTCTCTCTCTCTCTCTCTCTCTCTCTCTCTCTCTCTCTCTCTCTCTCTCTGTCTCTCTCTTTCTCTCTCTCTCTCTCTTTCTCTCTCTCTCTCTCGAACCTCTTTCTCTTCTTCATCATCCTCCTCTCTTTACTCCTCTTTCGGTTATTCGTTTCATTCTTCCTTTTCTTCTTCTTCTTCTTCTTCTTCTTCTTCTTCTTCTTCTTCTTCTTCTTCTTCTTCTTCTTCCTCTTCCTCTTCTTCTTCTTCTTCTTCTTCTTCTTCTTCTTCTTCTTCTTCTTCTTCTTCTTCTTCTTCTTCTTCTTCTTCTTCTTCTTCTTCTTCTTCTTCTTCTTCTTCTTCTTCTTCTTCTTCTTCTTCTTTTACTTCTTATTTTTTTCTTCTTCTTTTCTTCTTCTTCTTCTTTTACTTCTTCCTCTGCTTCTTCCTCTGCTTCTTCTTCTGCTTCTTCTTCTTCTGCTTCTTCTTCTGCTTCTTCTTCTTCTTCTTCTTCTTCTTCCTCTTCTTCTTCCTCTTCTTCTTCTTCTTCTTCTTCTTCATCCTCCTCCTCTTTCTGTATCTGTGTATTGTCTGAAAAACTGCTGCCTTTTCCCTTTTTTATTCATCCCTTCCCTCTCTCCTTCCTCCTTCATCCCTCTGCCTCCTCTTCCTCCCTCCTTACTCCTCCCGTACTAATTACTCCTCCTTCCATCCTCATATGTGTGTATGAAATATTATATGAATATGTATATGTATATGTATATATATTATATTATATTTTATTATATATATATATATATACATATACGTACATACATACAGTACATACATATATACATACATACGTACATACATACGGTACATACATATATACATACATACGTACATACATACATACATACATAAATACATACATACATACATACATACATACATACATACATACATACATACATACATACATACATACATGCATACATATATGCATACATACATACATCCATACATATATACATACATTACATACATACATACATACATACATACATACATACATACATACATACATACATACATACATCCATACATACATACATACATCATGATCCCTTCATTCCTCCTCCCTTTGTCATCTCTCTCTACGTTTGTTTAGCGTCGTTCCCCGACATTTCTCTTCTCGTTATCTTTCCCTATTTCCTGCATTCCAGCTCTCGCACAGGCTCGATGAGTTTCAGCTCTCCTGTCTAATTTAATCACTTTTTTCTCTGCGAATAACGTTTTCTCTTTTTCTCACTCTCTTCCTCCCATCCCTTTGTTTCTCTCTTTCATCTCCCCTCTTCGCTGATCTCTCATTCTCCTCTCCTTGTCTCTATCTTTCTCTTTTCCCTTTCTCCGGATTTATACGATAATTACTGTTATCTCCCTTTACCATCTTTCCCACTTCACTCTCCTTTCTTATTTTACTCCTTTTCTTTATTCGTTCCTCTTCTTTTTCTTTCTTTTCCAAATTATGTTCCATTCCTTATGTTTCCTTATTTCCTTTTTTCATTTTCTTTTCCTTTTCTCTCTTGCTCCCTTTCTCTCTTCCTCCTCCCATGTCACTTCCTTCCCCTTCTTCTGATTTTCTTCCTCTCTCCTCGCCTCATTTCTCCTCGCTTCATGTCCTTTCTCATTTTCTCTCCTTAATTCCACTCCCATTCCCCCCCCCGTCTTCCATTCCCCCATTTTCACGTTCCTTTACCTCCTGTCGTATCCTGCCCCTCTCTTCCCTCCCTTTCCCCCTCCCCTTCCTTCCCCTTGATACTCCTTTCTTCCCTTCCCCATTCATATCCGCTTCCCACCCCTCCTTACCCTCCCTCTCCCCCGGCCTCCCCTTACCTCCCCTTACCTCCCCTCGTTTTCCTTTCCTTCCTCCTGCCTTACATTGCCTTCCTCCCTTTTTCTTCTCCTTCCTTACCATATCCCTCTCGACCCCTCTTCCCTCCTCTCTTCCCTCTCCCCTATCCTCCTCTCTACTCCCTTCTTCTTTCCTCTCTCTTTCTCCCACCTTCCTTCCCCTCTCCTCCCCTCCCCTCTCCTCTTCTCCCCTCCACTCCACTCCCCTTCCCCCCCTCCCCTTCCATTAATTTCCCTCTACTCCCTTCCTGTCTTCTCTCCTTTACTTCTCTCCCCTCTCCTCTTCTCCCCTCCACTCCCCTCACCTCTCCTCCCCTTCCATTCATTCCCTTCTACTTTCTTTCTGTCTTCTCTCCTTTACTTCTCTCTCCTCTCCTCTTCTTTCCTCCACTCCCCTCCACTGCTACCCGTTTTCCTCCTTCCTCTCCTCGTTCTTCTTCTCATCCTTGTTATCCTCTTCCTCTTCCTACTACTCTTCCCCGTCCACTTTAGTGTATTTTTCTTCCTCTTTTCTACTCCTCCTCCTCCTCCTCATCATCATCATCTTCATCCTCTTTTCCTTGATATCCTCCACTCCCACTTCCACTCCCCGTCTACCCTTCCTTTCTTCTACTTTCTCCCTCCCCCTCTCTTTCTCCTTCTCTTCCCCTCCTCTTCTTCTACTTATCCTCTTTCTTTTCCTCTTCCTTTATCACGCCTCCTCTCTTCCGTATTGCCACTTTCCCGTCCATCTCTCTATTTGTGCCTTCTCCATCGAAGCTTTTTATTACTTTTCTTTGTAGTTATTTTCCCCCTTTAAACAACCGTCTCTTTCTCCCTCTTTTTTATATTTTTATTTTCCTTTCGTTCATGCTTCGTTCCGTATCCTTCTATGCTGTTTTTTTTTTTACCACTTTCTATTTTTTCTCTCGTTTTTCTCTTCCCATTTCTTCCTGTCTTCTCTCTTACCCCCAAATCCGATTTTCTCTTTTGTTCCCATTATTCTTCTCTCCTATTGATGGTATTCCAGCACCAATTTCTTTTATATCGTTTTCATTTTCTTTGCCTGCCTGTATTAGTATTTTGTTGGGAGTATCCAGAGCTTCTATTCTTCTTCAAACCCGTCTCTCCTTCACCCAGCCCATCCTTTCTCCCCGCAACTCTATCATATCCCTTTTCCCCCCTTTCTTCCCCCTCCCTCCCTCCCTCCCATTCCCTCCCGTCTCCTCCCTTTCACTCCGACAACCCTTATCATTCCTTTCCACAACCCCTTTACCTGTCTCGTCTTGTCTAGTCTCCTCTTTTCTCTCATGTCTCTTCTCCTATGTGTCCGTTCCTAGATGGACTGTGTCATGGTGTAAGCCAACTTCTGGTGTCCTCGAAGTCGTAAAAAAAAAATAATAATAATAAAGAACACTAAACCAGAAAATTATTTTACTACTTTTGCCTGTATTGTGTCATGTTAGGTTAAACTACTTTAGATTAGACTAGACCAGGTTAGACTAGGCTTCAAATAACGAAGAGGATATTAAGAATATTCATATAGAAATACTGTGCATATTTCTACCTTTTCGTCTTTTGTCAATCACAGGGCAGTGGGCAGGATGCAGGGATGACCTGTCATCTAGGAGGTGCCAAAATAAGAGAGAGGGAGGAGGGTGGAGGGGAGTGGAATGTGTGGGAGGTGGGGTGGGTGGGAGTGGTTTCTATGCCTTTTTCTTTTTGGCTACCCCCGTGTAAGGGGAAAAAGCCTTTGGTATATGTACGTATGTATGTCAGTCCCATTCATATACAAAGAGATCCCAAATAGGTCAATTGACTCTTCTCGCGTCTAACCCTTCTCTGCCGGTCGGTATCTTGTACGCGACACTGGTACTTCACTACCAGCGTTACGATTCAGCACTTCGCCGATGTTTGGCCGCTTTTTGATTCCAGTTCTGTCCTTTATTGCTCCTGTGGTTAATTGGAAATGAAAGATGGACGGGTTCGAGTAGGACAATTGACCTCACGTTGGATGTGTCAAAGGTTTCGCCAGTCCTCTGATGTGTATTGTTTCCAATATTGGGAATTTCTAAAACTAAGAGTGTCTAAAATTCGGAAGTTTCCAATATTCAGAAAGAAAACGTCTTTCGAAAATGCACTAGAAATACTAGAAGGTGCTTCTTATGTACAGAAATCTTTAAATTTTCTAATTTTGCGTTTCGAATGTTGGGAACAGTTTAACAAGTTTCAAATGGAAAGCACTATCACGTGCTACCAAGCTGAATAGAAGATTAATTTTGTATCCTTCTTGGCACGGCGCGACCTGCAATCCGATCACAGGGCAAAGGGGGCCATAGCTAAGCGTCTCTCGGTGTAAACATTTCGCCTTTGTTCAGTGAAATTGTTTGACGATACCAAAATTAATTAAATCAATAAAATAAAATTAATTGATTTTCTTCTTCATTATTTTTATTATTTTTATTTTGCATCTGACCTAGTTAGGGACCAAAAGGTCTCCTCCTTTGTAATCATCTGAATAAAATCGCTTGGAAGCAGCAATGATAAAAAGAAAAGGATTATTTGGAAGGTCAGGGGTCAAACTGCAAGTGTATAATTTGATTATTATCTTAATTATTTTATCTAATGAATTTCTAGTTTATTTTGAATCTAAGTTCAACTTTGAATTTAATATTTTATTTCAGTTATTTTGTTCATTATTTTCTAAATTATATTAAATTAATTTTCATTTATTTAATTGATTAATTTAATTTATTTATTGTAGTTATTTTATTTTGTCTAAGGACAAAGAATATTGTTCCAGAGACTGACAATTCCATTGAACTTTGAAATAGGTATTGACAATATATTGAAAAAATTTCATCAATATTGACGGTAGATACCAGACACCATACAATATGTTTGGAGATATCTTGGTTGGTATTGAAAACGCGAAAGAGGTTATTGACGTCAACAGCAGTCCAATAAATGTGGACCGCATGTGATCTGGTCCCTCAGATGTTCCTTTTCATTTTGGCCCGCAATTCATCATTCTATCAGCAATCTCCCAAATGGTCCAGTCATCACTGAACGATCAGCGTCACTCAGCATCACCATTACCGATGTCCGGGAGAGGGAAGGGGGTGGGGGGGAAGGGGGGAAGGGGGGACAAAGGGGGGGGTAGCCATTGCATTTAGTCCTACGCTCAGGGTTCCAATGATAATTGTCGTCACTGTCGCGTGTTCGGTAATGAAGTGAACTCGAAATGAGGTGGATTTTTTTTTTTAATGAAATAATGAAATGGCTTCTTTGAGGTTGTGTTTGGTGGGTGGAGGGGTATTTGTCCTAGGTGAAGAAACTCGCATGACGTTGGTTACGCTTAAAGTCCGTATTTTTAAAAATTGTCGTCGGATTTGGCAAACGCCTGCCTTTACAAGGGATGGCTGTAGGTTGGGTGTATGATTTCACTTAGTAACCCTCCTTAAACGGAGGGAGGGAGGAAGACCTTTTGAATCATGTATATACGTTACATCAAGTTGATTGGAATCGTTTGGTGTAATTTTCAATGAAAATCTTAGGTTCGCCCACGCTCATCAACGAGTTATGCGGAGTTGTCTTAAACTCTCTTAGGAGAGGAAGTCCGCCCTAATAGAAAAAAAAAAAAAAAAAAAAATCTTGAAAACTCTGAAATGGCCAAAAATCATTAGAAATGAAGTACAGCAATCGTAGAGCAATACCAGATACCAATCAATCTGGTAGCCGACTCCCGAGAGCCAAAAGTTGAAACAATCTCCATTCCATATGCATGAATGACTAACAAAATATTCTCTTTAATATATATTTTTCGGAGGGGCCAGGGGGGACGAAGTTTTGTATTTTTATTCACACACAGTAATATGCCAACTCATGAATGTCTAATTTGGTATTAAAGAATTTTGCGAAAGTTTTAATTCGCATGAAAATATTCTTACAAAAATCTTGGCCAAGTTTGGACGAATCTGAGGTAGTGGTCTAGGGCCGTTCTGTGTCCTGAGTTCATATAATTAGCTTCACTTCTAAGTACTAAATTTTCATTTGTAAGTACCACAGTGTCCTCAGCCCAGGTGAGGTATTTTAGAGAGTATAGTTCACATGGTCGGAGAAATGGCAAATGAACTTCAATATCTCTAAGTTTAGCGTGTTAAACGAAGGGCTACACAACCCCAAAAATAGATACATCTTAGATCACACGTTTTTAGAAAAATCTGAGTGCGAGAGGGATTTGGGAGTTCTGGTGAGTCCGGACCTTAAAACCAGGAAGCAGTGCATTAGCGCCAGAAATAAAGCTAACAGGCCATTTGGTTTCATTGCTAGGACGGTAAGGAATAGAAGTGCAGAGGTAATTATTAAACTCTATCTAGCGATAGTTAGACCCATCCTTGACTATGCGGTACAGTTTTGGTCTCCGTCCTACAGAATGGACATAAATTCACTAGAATCAGTACAGAGAAGAATGACCAATATGATATATGGACTCGGAAATTTGCCTTACGAAGAGAGGCTTAGGCACCTATACTTACGCTCTCTGGAAAGACGCAGAGTGCGGGGTGATCTAATAGAAGTGTTCAAGTGGATCAGAGGCTATAACAAGGGAGATGCAAACAAGGTCATCATAATAAAACGACAGGGCAGGACTCGCAGTAATGGGTATAAACTGGACAAATTTAGATTTAAAAAGGAAATAGGCAAGAATTGTTTTACTAATAGGGTGGTCGATGAATGGAATATACTTATTAACCATGTAGTCAGCGCTGAAACTATCAGTTGTTTTAAAAAACGATTAGACAACTTTATGGATGGGGACGACAGGTGGTGACGGATACGGAACTGCCTAGTGTAGGCCTTATGGTCTCTTGCAGTCTCCTTTATTCTTATGTTCTTATAGCGGATTTCACTTGTAAGTACATAAGTTCCATTTGTAAGGCCTATAATCTAAAACCTTTGCTGGCACATCCCGAGACGGGACTCATCACCTCCCACTCCCTCCACCTCCTCCCTCTCCTCACTTCTTTACCCACTTTTCCCTCCTCCTCTCTTCCCCCTTCTTCATCTTCCTCCTTCCCTCTCCTTCTCTTCCCTTTCTCTTCTTAATCTCTCTCCACCTCCTCTCCTCCCCTCCACCTTCTTCCTCCTCTTCTCTCTCTTCTCCTTTCCCTGTCTTCCTCCTCTTCCCTCCTTCCCCTTCCCCGTCCCCGTTTCCCTCCTCCTCCTCCTCCCTCCTTCCCCCTCTCTTCCCTTCCCCTTTCCCTCATCCTCCCCTTTTCCAATTTCCCCTCCTCTCCCCTTTTTTCTCTCACTCCCCTGACCTCCTTCTCCCCTTCCCTTTACTCCATCTCCCTTCTCCCCTTCCCTCAGCCCCTCTCCCACACACTCCTCCTTCGTCCTCTCCTCCCCTCTCACCCTCCCCCTCTCCCTCGTCCTCTCCTTCTTCCCTCTCCCCCTCC
>NC_134806.1:35840833-35848333 GCF_046742065.1 Oratosquilla oratoria
GCTAAGAGGCGCTGATTAACTGCGGCCGAAGTCTTCAGTTATGCCCTACTATGCACTTTGGGAACTGTTGGAGGCAGGTAACTTACAGCCACTGCTGGAAATCGGAGTGAGGTGTGAGACTCGAACCCGTGACCAGGGAGATGCGAGACCTGCACGCCTCCGATTGACGCACTGATACCATAGAATAAGAAACCTGAAAGATCCTCCTATGTGGAAATGTCCTCCCGTGTGAACAAATGTCCTTCCTCTTGTGTGTGTAAATGTCCTCCCCGTGCGTGGAAATACCCCTTTAATATGTGAAAACATCCTTCCTCTCGTGTGTGAAAATGTCCCTCCTGTATGTGGAAATATCCTTTTCATGTGTGAAAATGTCATTCTCGTGTGTACAAATGTCCCTCCTGTGTGTGGAAATGTCCTGTGGGAAAGTGTCCTTTCTCTAATTTGTGGGGATGTCTTTCCCCCTTGTGGGAAAATATCCTCCCTTGTGTGAAAATGCGACAGGAAGAGGGTACGAAGCGACGTGATCGTCCAGCGAAACAGTATGGGAAAGCCAGGAAGGTATATTACATTGTTAGAAAGTCGAGGAGAAAGACAGGAGCTAATGGGTGCCATAAACCACAGAGACGAGGGGAAGTCTTTGGCCGAGGGGGAAAATGGTAATAAGGGAAGACAAGGGGCAACGAAGGAGGGTGGCGGTTAAAAGGCGGTCGTGAGAAAAAGGACCGGAAAAAGTGAGGCCACCGTGAGAGAAGTGAGAGGCCTCGAGAGAGGCGCAAATGGAGAGGGAAGAGGTACGAGGCGGAGGCGTCTGGGGTTCAAAGGAATTATCTCGGGAGGTTCTCTGCAACGTGAGATGGGAAGAAATATATCCTGAAGAAGTAGGCAAAGAATATAGAGAATATACACAAAAATAGAGTAATAGTAATAATAGTGATAATAGCGATAATAATAATATTATAATGATGATAATAATAATAATAATAATGATAATGTAATAATAATAATAATGATTATAATAAAAATAATAATAATAATAATAATAATAATAATAATAATGGTGACGATGATGATAATAATGATAATAAATGATGACGATAACGATGATTATTATGAGGATAAACAAAAACAAAGTAAACAAAAAAGTGTTGGTAGTAAATTAGCCCAGGAGTCTGCTGGGATGACATATTTCCGGAGATAATAGGAAAAGAAGAAGAAGAAGAAGAAGAAAGAGTTGTAGAAAACGTGGACCCAAAGGAGCTAAAACAAGAAAGGGATACAAAAGCGTCTAAGTATATAAGAATAAGAGGAAGAACTGTTTGAGTGAATTTACAAAAAAAAAAAAAAAAAAAAAAAAAAAAAAAATGAAAAAGGGGATTTTTTTTTTCTCTCTTTCTCTTAACCAAAATTGGGGTAGGGGTGGGGAGGTTAGTTGGGCAAAAGGAAGCGATGGCGTTTAATGCCATACTTTGCTCCGTTAATGGGCAGAAGAACCGGACAGTGATGGAAGATGGATGGCTGAGTTAATGGGGGAGAAGGAAAACGAAGTCGGAGGCGGGGGGAGAGGGGAGGGGGGTGTTTAGGGGGTTAAGAATATACTGAGACATCTATTGCTGGAGACAAGCTTGTTAACGTTGGGTTATGGTGAGGAGATAATAAATTCAAAGGAAAAAGAGATAAGATGGGATAAAGAAGGGAAATAAGGTGAAGGGGGGAAGGGGGATGGATAGCAGAATGTTGAAGGTCACAGGAAATAAACGTCTGGGAACTATGGGTGGAAGAAGCTGAGGCGGATCTTCTAGTAGGACATTCTGGCTAAGAGGGTTTTTATATAAAAAAAAGAATCTAAAGATAGATCATGAAAACCACCAATGGGAATCCTCTCTTTCTTTTTCTCTCTGTCTCTCTTTTTCTCTCTCTTTTTTGCTTCCGGACTCGGACCATGTTATGGACCGAAAGTCTCCTGTCGGGTATGCCTTGCCAGTGTGACCCATTTTAAACTCTTTTTAACCCACTCAGCTTCGTATAGCGAGCGAGGCGGCAGAGCGGATGAGGGCGCCGGTGTCTGGAGGTGAGATGCATGGCGACAATAAAGTACTATGACCTCCGACCTAACCACTTCGCAGAGCGGGAAATGAATGAAAAAAATGTCTCGGTAACAAACTTACAATTCAGATAAAGGGCTCTCTACAAAGCTCTGAAGTTTCTAGAGAGCGATGACTTACTGGTGGTTAGTGAACGAGGAACAAGATTCTCGAGAGCTAAGGAGGAGGGGCAGACTCTTTGAGGACTTTAAGAGTCCACGAATTCCTGCGACTTCGAGTATCGAGAGCGAGTTTTTGAAGATCTCTACGGCAAAGACGAGTTCGTGAAGGCTAGACGGGAACTCGTTCCTATAGGTATAGAAGCGCTGGTACATACATACATATACCAAAGGCTTTTTCCCCCTACAAGGGGAATAGCCAAAAAGAAAAAGGCGTAGAAACCACTCCCACCCATTCCATTTCCTATATATTCTACTCCCATCCACCCCTCTCTCTCCCTCTTATCTTGGCACCTCCTGGATGACGGGTCATCCCTGGATCCTGTCCACTGCCCTGGGCCAGAAGCAGTGTCGCAAGAAGCGCTGGTAATCCACGAATTACCCTTATAGGTGGTTGTAGTTAGGTTGCCTGAAGTTTCTGATCCACTTCGATGTGAAATAATAACGAAGAACGTCCTCGTTATTATGTTTTGTCATTTGTAAAATCTGACATTTAGATAGAAAAAGAGTCTTGTAATATAGAAAAATTCGGATTTACTTAATATTCTAATATGTTTTCGAAAGTCATTTTCTTTTTCCAATATTGGAAAGTTCATAATTTTAGGTTTTTCGAAAAAGCGAGAATTGTCTCAACACATATCTTGGCTCAGCCTTCAAGGCGATGAGGAGGAAGAGGATGGGGCGTGGGTGGGCATAACATTGACCGTGGAACAAGGACAGGAGGGCTGATGGAAGAGGGGGAAGAGGAGGTCTAGGAAGGGGATTGGGAGGAAGGGGAGGAGGGGGAGTGGTAGGAGGAGCAGTAGGAGTAGGAGGGGGATTAGGAGGAAGGGAAAGAGGAGGAGGAGGAGGAGGAGGAGGAAGAAGTTGAGGAAGAAGATGAAGATGATGAGGAGGTTGATCCTATTAAAAGTTCTGGTTATAATAGCAATAGGAGGAAAAGAAAGAAATGATAAAGAATAAATTTATAGATAAATCAATTAGCCAGTAAATGGATGAATAAATAGATAAGTAGAAAACAATAGATAAGATAGAGTTAGTAATATAATGAAAAATAGATACAGTTAAATAAAATCAAATCAAATCAAATGTGTTGGTTAGGATCATTGTAGGGAATGGGAATACGAGGAAGGTTGGGGGCTGGGAGGGTCAGATAGGAAGAATAGTATTTGGGGGAGGACGAGGAAGGGGAGGAAGGGGAGGGGGAGGAAGAGGAGGGGGAGAGAGAGGCGTAGCGTGAGTGATCATCCTGAAGAGGTGCGGTGTCAGATGTGAGATCGTCGAGTAGGGGCATTTCGAGTAGGAAGGGGAGGAGAGAAGTGGAGAGGAGAGGGAGAAGGAAGAGGAGGACGAGGAAGAGGAGGAGTGAGAGGAGAAGTGGGAGTAAGAGGAATGGGAGGAGTAGGATGGAGGATGAGGAAGGAAAAATTGAGGAGGCGAGGAGGAAGAGCAGGCGGAAGAGGAGCCTACGCCAGGAGGCGCTGAGTAGTTGCGGCCGAAGCAGTCATCTTTGCCATATGCATTCAGGCTGTTGAAGCAGGTAATAGTCATTGCTGGGAATCAAAGAGAAATACGAGACTCGAACCCACGACTAAGCGAATGAGAGACCAAAATGCTTCCGGTTACACTTCCAGGTAAGAGAATTGGAGGTGCGAGGAGTGGGAGAAGGATGGGGAGCAGGAAAAAGATAAAGTTGGAGAAGGATGAAGAGAATGAAGAGGAGGAGAAATTCAGCGTTTTGTCAGCAATATACAGCGCATCTATCATTTGGAAAATCATACCTACCAAATGTTGGAGTCAAATGTGGCAATAACAATAACAATAACAAGGAGGACAGGGTTGATAGCAGAAGTTATAATTAATCAGTACTATTTTTGAGCAGATATTAGTCTTCAGTAATAAAGGAACACTGCGTGACAAATCCGTAGGAGTGTCCCGAAAATATTGTCTGTATAAAACATGCAACCAGTACCCCATACAGAAATGGGAGAGAGAAGAAGAGACGTGGTAAGAATTTTGGAAACGAAAGGGAGGAGAAGGAGGAGGAAGTGGAGGGGAGACGATCTACCTCCGGGAAGAGGGGAACCTAGCTGGCCTGCGAAGGGGAAGGGTCCTCGCAGATGGTGATGGGGAGTGGCTGGAAGGGACTGGAGAAGAAGGGGAGTAAGTCCTGGAATTACAAAAGAGGCCTGGAATTTGGAAGAGAATGTCCTGGAATTTGGAAAAGGAGAATCTGAAATTTCGAAAAGGAGGTGTAGCAAATTTCGAAAAGGAGATTCTTGAAATTCGAAAAGGATGTCATGGAATTATTAGAAAAGAAGTCCTGGAATTTCGTGAAGGATATCTTGGAATGTCGAAAAGGAGTACTTGAAATCTTGAAAAGGAGGTCCTGGAATTTCGCAAAGGAGGTCCTGTAATTATCGAAAAGAAGGTTCTGGAAGTCTGAAGAGAAAGTCCTGCAATTTCGAAAAGGAGGACATAGAATTTCGAAAAGGAGGACCTGGAATTTTGAAAAAGAAGTCCTGGAATTTTGAAAAGGACGTCCTGGAATTTTGTAAAAGCTGGTCGTGGTATATCGAAAACGTCTTGAATTTCGAAACGGAAAATTTCAAAATGGAGGAAGACGCCTTCGAGTGCTGAAGAAGGCGCCGCTGATCGTACTGTAGCTCTTGATAATCTTCTAAGCGGATGAAGTTGTTTGGAATCCACCAGAAGAACGTCTCTCAGGTTTGTCGCTGTGTCAAAGGGATTGAACGAGACAAACCCACGAATACGGAGGTGGATACCTGATTTATAAAAATCGCCTAAGGATACTATAATAAAGGACTTGAAGTGCGTCACTGCAACCACAGGATTAATGGTTTAACCGGGAAGGTTCGATCTTTACTTGATTAAAATCGTCAGCCGCCTCCTAGAAGTGAATCAACAAAGTGTGGTACCTTCCCAAAGCAGTTTATCAAGATAGCTTTAGCATCTCGAGGATTTCTCCTAGACCAAATAAAATCATATGGTTTTAGCCTGAGTATGACTTCTGGAGCATATCACCGAACTAAAGGCATTCTTACAGACACAAATACAAGAAACTACGATCTTTTTGAAAAAAAAGGAGTCGATAACAAGTCTGTAAAGACTCAGTCACAGTGACGTCGACATTTCCCTGGAGAGGAAGGGCTCAAGCATATCTAAAGGGGAGAAGGGAAGGGGAGGGGGGGAGGGGAGGGATGGGAGAGGGGGAGGGGAGGGGAGAGAGGGATGAGGGGAGAGCACGGGAGTGGGAAATGGAGTGGAGAGCTGAAGTGCAGGATGGAGGGGAATTACAAAAAGTGGAACATGGTTACAGGAATTGGTGGTACGAATCTTTATATAGGCTTGTATAGGTTTTAGAACAGGAACAATGTAATGATATGGAAGCGAGAGTCCCCTCTGAGATCCTGATTCAGAATTCGCCAACATGCGTACTTTTCCAGTTTTTGGAACTTTTCGTTACGAATATTTTGATTTGCCTAAATTCGGAGATAGTGGTAGTATACAATTGTTGTGCGTATAAAAATAAAATACGTTTACACGAGGGTGAAAACAAAATAGAATTTTTTATGAATATTGTTGAAAGTAAGAAACGTGTGACACCCTAATAGTCAGAAAAAGATACACATGGGCAAGAGGAAAGGAAGCTAGAAAGAAAGAGAAAAGAGAGAGAGAGAGAGAGAGAGAGAGAGAGAGAGAGAGAGAGAGAGAGAGAGAGAGAGAGAGAGAGAGAGAGAGAGAGAGAGAGGAGGAATTGGAGGAAAAGTTGAAGGAGGAAGAAGAGGGGTAAGAGTAAGAGGAGAAAGAGGAAGAGGAAGATGAGAGAGGAAGAGGAGAAAGGAAGAAGAGAAATAAGAGAAAGAAGAAGAGCGAGAGGAAGAGGAGGAAGAGTAAGAGGAGAAAGAGGACGGGGAGGAAGAGGAGGAGGAAGAGGAAGAGAAAAAAAGAAAAGGAGAGATAGGAAGAAGAGAAAGAGGAAGAGGAAAAAGAAGAAAAGGATAGAGAGGAAGAGGGGAAAGAGGAAGAGGAAAAAGAAGAAAAAAAAAAAAAAAAGAGGGGAAGAAAGGAGATGTGGAGAAAGAAGAAAATGAGTGTGGAGTTCGGTGTCCACTCATACAAACTTAGAGCTCGAAAGTTAATTTTGTCTATTAAGATTTTTAACTTAACGAGTAACCATTCATGGCATTTATTGTCATGAAGCATTTGATATGAATCGTTTTAGCCCCTTTGTCTCAATCTATTTTCCTCTATCCATTTCTCTACTTCTCTTTTTTCTTATTTTTTCCTTTTTTCTTCATTCTCTTTTTCGTTTGTTTCACAGGTGATTACATTGCCTGGACTTTTTTACAAATATCTGTTTTGCTTTGTCTAACGATGAAAATAATTCGCTTAATAGAATAGCTTCATTTAAGCCATAAAAAAATATAAAATAAAAAGGAAGGGGCAGTACAGAACACAGACCCTATTGTTGTTGTACATATTAAAGTACCATGTACTTCATTGTACTACATATGGTTGTGTACACAAAAAACACGAAGTACAAAACTCCAGAAAAAAAGGTAAAGCGTGTTAATGTATAACTCAAACTTTAAGGGATACTGTGTTTCCAAGAGTGAAATATTTTATTTCTTTGATACGTACGGTTTTGCTAAGGACTGTATGCTCTTAAGATGAATATACTTGCTAATGTGATTCTAGATGTAGTTTTTAAAAAAATCCTTATTTTCACCATACCATGTGTTAGTCCGTCCTTGTAAGGCAAACAGATCAGGTAAGGTTATGTCACGTCATGTTTGGTCAGGGCAGGTTATATCACGTCATGTTATGTCAGGCTACATGTCAGGTCACGTCACATACCAGGTCACGTCAAGTCATGTCATATCACGTCAGGTCAGGTCATGTCATGTGTCATACCATGTCGTATCAGGTCAAGCCAAAGGATGTCCTTTGTTACCAGTAATTTGTCATACATAAGTCATGAACAGTTTGCTTCTTCGGATCAGAGATCTTCTTAAGCTGAATAAAATCGTCTGGCATAAGCCTGAACAAAATCGTACCTCATAAGTGGCCCAATTATCCAAAAGATCTTAAACGCTTAAGCCGTTTGATCTTCTAGTTTAAGGATTGTACTAGAAAAAGAGATGGAAATATGGTTTATCACGGTATAATATTTTGTACAGGAAACTTTTATTACTTAATCCTTTGGCTATGGAAGG
>NC_134806.1:35853333-35860833 GCF_046742065.1 Oratosquilla oratoria
TGTATGTGTGTGTGTATGTGTGTATGTACAGTATGAATGTATGAACACAATGTATGTACGTATGTATGTATGTATGTATGTATGTATGTATGTATGTATGTATGTATGTATGTATGTATGTATGTATGTATGTATGCATGCATGCATGTACGAGTATGTTTAAGTTTAGTAAAATACTAGAATAGCTGAAATTTTCCTAAACTGAATCAAAGTATCAGGTTTATAGACAAAATAAAACAGAATAGATTCAAGTATTTTGTTTGTAAATCACCGAAGAATCAAATCACTTCAACAGCATTCGACCCATTCTCCACCTGTCTCATCACACCTGTTCTGATACTACCTCACCCCCTCTCTCCCTCTCTCTCTCTCTCTCTCTCTCTCTCTCTCTCTCTCTCTCTCTCTCTCTCTCTCTCTCTCTCTCTCTCTCTCTCTCTCTATCTATCTATCTCTCTCTCCACCCTTGTCGCTCTCTCTCTCCAACCCCCCCTCTCTCTCTCTCTCTCTCTATCTATCTATCAGTCTGTCTCTCCATTTTTGCTCTCTCTCTTTCTCTCTCTATCTCTCTCTCTATTTAAGTTATCCATACCTATCCCTATCCCTTTCCTATCCATGCATTTACGCTCGAGCCCCCTCCACCACTCCGACCCATCACTTCTATCCACTTCGATCTTGGAAAATGGAAAAGTGGAAAAGTTCAATCTCAACCCTCCTCTGCCTAATTGCTTTCCGCTCGCCTACTTGAATGAAGATCAACTACCCTCTCTCTCTGCATATATCCATATATCTATCTCTATCTCTATCTATCTGTCTATCTATCTATCTCTATCTTTTTCTCTACATCCCACTCCTATTCAGTCTTCTTTCGTCCAATAAATACATACGTACACACACACATACATACATACATACATACATACATACATACATACATACATACATACATACTCTCTATTCGTCTGTATCCCTCTATATGACCTTCTCTTAATGTTTTTCCTCATCATCCTCTCTTCCTTCTTCATCTCCAGCTCCTCCTTCTATTCTTTCTCTTCCCTGTTCTTCATCTCCGCTTTCTCCTCTTCCTTCTCTTCCTATTCTCTCTCCTCTTTCTCCACCTATTCCTATTACTTGGATATTTATTATTCCATTTCATACTTCAACTCCACTCCTCCTCCTCCTCCTCCTCCTCCTCCTTCTCCTCTTAGTCTTCCTATTCCTGCTTTACCTCCACCTACATCTCCTCTTCCTTCTCCTCTTCCTAGTCTTCCTATTCCTGTTTCACCTCCACCTCCACCTCCTCTTCTTCCTCCTCTTCTTCCTCCTCCTCCTCCTCCTCCTCCTCTTCCTCCTCCTTTAACTCCCAAACTCAATATTTTCATATTCCCCCACCCCCACCCCTCTCTTTCTCTTTCTCTTTCTCTTTCTTCTCTCTCTCTCTCTCTCTCTCTCTCTCTCTCTCTCTCTCTCTCTCTCTCTCTCTCTCTCTCTCTCTCTCTCTCTCTCTCTCTCTCTCTCTCCTTCCTCTCATGCGTCTCTTTACCCACCACCCCACCTTCCCTCCTCCTTCCCCCTTCCACCCGTCATTCTCCATTTGATTCTCTAATTCAAGTAAGACTTCGCAGTCTGTCTCTTGTCCCATTCCCTCCATCGCCCTTTTTAAATCACTCCTTTGTTTTCATATTCCAATTTTGGTTTGGCGCCTTAATCCTACTGATATCGTTTAGAACTCTTTTTACTCTGAATTCTTATTTTATCTCTTTTCATTTCTCAATAGACTTCGTAGTCACATTTTCTATGATCACGATCTCCCAGTCTTACGTGCGCTGGTGGGGTAGCCGGAAGCGTGCTGGTCTCGCTTTCAGTTATGGGTTCGAATCCCGCACTTATCTTTAATCCCCAGCAAAAGGGTAGAGGTGATGTCTTCGGCCTCGGCTACTCAGCGCCTTCTGGCGTAAGATCCTCACTATCATCGCAAATCTCACTCTGTATTTATCACTCTAGAACTTGAGTTGTTTAATCTAGATGAAGCCAGGTAGTTTTATTCAGTTAGTAGATCCTCTAACCCACTCCTCTAGGAAAAAAAAGTTAAAACTATCACGGGTCTATCTAGATAAACCCTTTCTATTCTAACTGCCACCTGGCAGTCTTATTCTTATTTTACACTCTTTGTCGCGGGAGGACAAGAATAATGCCACAGTGTTCCTCTGCAGGTCGTAAATGGTTAGAGGCGTTCTTCTTGAAAACATTTTTTCATAAAGAGTCAAAACAAAAATATTCTTTCACTCTGCATCAAAGCAAAATTATGCTTTGATTTGGCCGTGCTCCTAATAAAGCAGATTAAATCGTTTGTTTATGCACAGCCCTGTGTACTATCCTATGTACTATCCCTTGGTGTGTGTGTTGAGCTAATAGAAACCAGCAGTAATGAGAAAATTAGAAATATTCTAATTAAAGACTGTAGTACATTAATCAACTTGTATTTTTATTCTGTGTTCAATTAGCTGATTTTGTTACACAGGGGCTAATTTTTTATATGGAGAAAAAAATCCTTTGATTAATTTGTTCTGTGGATTAGTTCATAACGTGCATTGTTTTGATATCATGCACAAAGGCGATTTGATTAAATTTAGAGAAACTTGAGGTGGTGATGATTTTGTGACTAGAACAGTAAAGAACTCTTAAGGATGTTATGATATAACATTATATCAATGTTCGACAAAAATGTAGCGTATGTAGTCCTTCTTTACATGATCAAAGAAACTCGTGTTTGTTCCGTCGTACATATCAATGCACTTTGCATGTAAATCAATTTAGAAACTCAATTTACTGACTTGTCGTTTAAAATGTCATAGAAGAAGAAAAGATGTAATTTAGTAAAACACGACAACAGAAAAAGTTAACAAAGAATATTGTATATATATATATATATATATATATATATATATATATATATATATATATATATATATATATATATATTCCAGTGTACTGAATAGGCCACTATATTACACCTGCACACACAGTTTGATAATCTTGGTACAGCAATATATAGAAGTATCTATTTTCATTATTTATTTATTCATTTATATATTCATCTATTTTTGATTTTGTTTGTTTTATTTTATTTTATTTTATCTTACTTCACTTTATTCTATTCAATTTATTTGTCATTTTGTTTTATTTTTATTTTAATTTTTCATCGCACTGTCTAACACGGATGGACATCGTGAGCCACACTCGAGAGTGACTAAGAGGAACCAAAGAGGAACACTTTAGTGTCACTGGAATTTGCAATCCTCATCGCAGTTTTACAAAGGATTACAAAGGCGGAGCATGCCGACAGGAGACCTTTTGGTCCATATCTAGGTCGGATGCGAAAAAAAAATCATAATAATAATAAATGAAAAAATAAAAACTGTAATAATGTAAATAACAAATAAAATGCATAAATAAATGCATAGAGTTGTCTCCTCGCTCTCCTCCTCTTCCCCCTTCACATCCTCTTAATCCATTTCCTCCTCCTTGTCCTTTTACTCCTTCATTTTTCTCTTCTTCCTCGTTTTCGCCCTCCGTTTTCTCCTCTTTTTTCTCTTTCTCCCTCCAGTTCCTCCTCTTTTTACTTCTCATTGTTCGTATTCCTTTTCTTCCTCTCCCTCTTTCTTATCGTCCATCCTACTCTTCTCCCTCTACCTCCTCTTTATCTTCCTCTTACCCTCCTCCTCTGTCTTTCTCTTCCTTCTTTCCTCCCTCTTCTTCTTCCTTCCCTCTTCCAACACTCCTCCTGTCTCATCCTCATCCTTCCCTCCTCGTTCTTCCTTCACATCCTGACCTTCGTCCAACGTTGGTTTTCTTCCTCTCTCTATTCCTCTTTTATGTGGCTTCTCCTCTTTGTCTCTCTCTCTCTCTTCTCTTTTGTAGCAGTGCCCAACCCTTCAGACATTCTCAATTTTTCTCTTCTATTTTCTCATTTATTTGTTGTGTAATGGTGCTTTCGCTATATCCCCTAAACAATTATCTTGAATAAATAGTATTCATTTTCTAAATGTTCTCTTGTTTTTTTTTGTTTACTCATTTATTCTATTTTATGTATATACTTTTTTCTACCGGTGTTGCCGTATGAAGTTATTCATTTGTGCATATCTATCTACCCCCCCCCCCCTCCGGCCACTGTACATTTTTTCTCACAATTTTCGTGAGAAAATGCGAATTTCTCGCCTCTGTTGGTGCATGGTATTTCTCCATCCACGCGTCTCTTATCTCTGTTTTCTCTCTCAACACGTATGGATTCTTGTATATACTTTTTTTTTTTTCATCTGGCTGTAAGACATTCTACAACTACATTTTTCCAACCATTTTTCGGTTCCGTTATGTGTTCGCAACAGTTGAGACCAGTTTTTCTGTGAATTTTTATTTTTATTTTTATTGTTTTTGTTCCTCTTTTGGTTATATTTCCATCTGCAGCGCTTTTTGTAAAGATAAAGATTCTGTCTTCAACAGTTGCCGATTCTGGTTCAACAGTTTCCGATTCTGTCTTGGAATGATTCTTTATTTGGTCGTGTCCCAATTCTGTCTCTAGCTTCTTTCAATTCTATCTTTAGCAGTTTCTGATTGTGTCTTTAGTATTTTACGATTCTATGTTTAGCAATTTCTGACTATTATCGGCAATTTCCAATTATGTTTTCATCCATTTTCGATTCTGTCTCAATCACTTTCCGATTTTGTCTTCATATGTTCTCGATTCTATCTAAAAAAACAAAACAAAAAAACAATCAGCTCATTGTTCAGTAGTTTCTGATTATGTCTTAGTTTCCGGTTCTGTCTTCAGAAGTTTCCTATTCTGTCTTAATCAGTTTCCGATTCTGTCTTAAGTAAGTATCCGATTCTTTCCTCAGCCGATTCTGATTCTGTCGTCAGCATTTACGTGTTCAGCAGTTTTCTATATTGTACCAAGCAATTTCCGACACCATTTCTTCTTTCTTTCATGCTTGTGTTGTTCCATTTGCCCTCTCCTCGTCCCTTCTCGTTCCTTTCTTCTTTCGTCTACTTTCTATTCCGTTTCGTTTTTCTCTCGACATTTTTTTTTACATTGATATATTTTATTTTTTATTTTTGGTGACGCCTTAAACTAACTTACTTTTTTTTTGTCATCTCTGCTTCCAGTTTTTATTTAATTTATACATGGATGGGGTGGTGCGAGAGGTAAATACAAGGGTAGTGGGTCAAGGATTGGAGATTGTTAAAGGAAGTAGAGAAAAATGGGAGATAAGCCAGTTCTTGTTTGCTGAAGACACCGCGCTTGTAGCACAATCAGAGGAATTGAGGAAGTTAGTGACAGAGTTTGGGAAGGTGTGCGAAAGAAGGAAGTTGAAGATTAATGTGGGTAAAAGTAAGGTGACGAGATGTACAAAAGGAGAAAGTGATAGCAGACTGGAAGTGAGTATTGAAGGAGAGAGACTGGAGGAAGTAGATAGTTTTAGATACTTGAATGCGAATGTGGCAGGGAAGGGAGGAGTTGGGGTGGAGGTAGAATGTAGATTGAGAGAAGCGAATAAAGGCCTTGGGAAATTAAAAAGTGTAATGAGAAATGAAAATTTGGGAATGGATGCTAAGAGGAGATTGTATGAAGGGGTGATTGTGCCGACAGGACTATACGGGGCAGAAACATGGAACATAAAGCGAGGAAGAGAGAAGGAGTTTGAATGTGTTTGAGATGAGGTGCCTGAGAAGTATGATAGGGGTTACTAGGCTGGATAGAGTGAGAAATGAGGAGGCGAGGAGGATAACAGGGGTGGAAAGGAGATGGGAGATAGGGTTGATGAAAGAGTACTGGGATGGTTTAACAACATGGAAAGAATAAGTGAAGAAAGGCTGGTGAAAGAGGTGTGGAAGGCAGAGGTGGAAAGAGTGAACATGAGAAGTCGACTTAGGATGAGATGGATGGATGGGGGTAAAAGGGGCATTGGGAAAGAGGGGAATGTCTGTTGAGGTAGGACGAGAGAGAACAGAAGATGGGGTGAATGGAGAATGGTTGTGTATGGATGATGCTGTGATGCATGGGAGGGAGCGGTTGGGGGATGGGGGGTGAGAGAGTATGCATGAGAAATAAATTGAAGCAGCCCGAAGGGATTTCTCTTCGTCTTCTCCTTTTCTGCATGAGGGGACGGAGAGGGGGAGTCGCCGATTTAATGAAGCGGCCTTGCTGTGGATGTGCTGTGTCTTGCGACACTGCTTTTTACCCAGGGCAGTGGACAAGATGCAGGGATTACTCGTCATCCAGGAAGTGCCAAGATAAGAGGGAGGGAAGAGGGCAGAGGGAGATGGAGTATGTAGGGGATGTAATGGGTGGGAGTGGTTCTTATGCCTTCGTTTTTTGGCTACCTCCCCTGTAAGGAGGAAAAAGCCTTTGGTATATGTATGTATGTATGTATGTATGTATGCATGTATTTATGTAAGATTTGTACGCTCTCACACCAAAAGTGCAAATATATCTTAGTTACATTAGATTTCTGTTTACAAAAACAACTTAGTTATGATGAAATTAATGAATATAGAGATATAGTGAACAGTTAATGGAATTTTAATTCATATAATTCTGATAATACCATGGATCAGTTTCGGTTGTCCACAGTAATTCATTCTTTCTTACCATTCTCACGGTTCCTGCCATAGTGTCAAGATAATCCTCTCACCATTTCCGACCTTATTCTCAAGTGTTATTTTGATTCTTGTGAGGGTTTGTAACCGGCCACTCTGTCGAGGTTTAATGGGCTAAGTTTGCTGATTAGGTGTTTGACCAAAAGTGGCGCCCAAAGAACTTCGAGACAATTGCATCATCAAAGAGCGCAGAGGGGCAATCATAGACCCGAAGGCTGTCCACTGTCGTTACAAGTGGAAGCTAAGACTACTGTCCAAGTGTCTGCCTATTGAAAATTCTTTCTTATATACTTTATTTCCTATTTTCATTTTTACATTTTGTTCTTCATGTTTTATACCTTCGTTTACCCTCCATATCTTATACTGAAGGATCGTACTACTGCATCAATTTGCTCCTTGGAATCAAGTGGAGATGTTGCCATATTGGTGACTCTTCCTTTTCTAACATCCGAGGAAACAGAGAATATGACATCCTTGAATGTCATCATGGTTAGATAGTAAAGTGATGGTTAATAGAGGGACACTGTGTTACCGAGTTCATTCACGTTAACCATAGTTATATGGTTAGAACAGTGTTGACTGTATTGATACCATCGATTGACTTTTGATTCTTAGTAATGGGATGGTTATATAAGAGTTACGCGTTACCGAATTAACTCACGGTTAACGAGTTCTTTTTTTATTAATTGTACAGTCACAAGTAGAAGTATTGACTCACCCAGAGTTTTTTTTTATTATACAAATTCAAATAAATTGTCTTTTTTTAGCTATTCATAAAAATTGCCTACACAGGAAAATATATCACGTACTTGAAAAAATCATATTAACGTTGTGAAAACCGTCGCC
>NC_134806.1:35865833-35868333 GCF_046742065.1 Oratosquilla oratoria
ATAGATCGGTCATATATGAGCTCTGAGGTCTCATTCGGGATGGTAATAGCTGTCTATCACGAGTCCGACACGTGATTCAATACCAGGGTGAATCTCACGCAGACACACACATACGCGCGCGCGCGCACACACAAACACACACACACACACACACACACACACACACACACACACACACACACACACACACACACACACACACACACACACACACACACACACACACACACACACACACACACACACACAGGATTAAAAGTTTGTGCGGTATGCGATAGGCATCTGGTATCCCCCTTCTATCGCAATTTTCACTTGACCGTGTGGCTGAGCAAATAAATGACCACTTTGCATCCATCTGTAAAACCCTGCCTGGGATTGACCTCTCCTGCCTGCTTTTTTCCACTCTCCTTCCCCCCCAACAGTTCATGCTTCTCAGGTTGCCAAAAAGCTCGCCAGCATCAAGTCAAAGCGGTACTCTACATCTGTAGACTTACCCATCAAACTTTATCGTTAATTTGCTCGCGAACTTGATATCCTGATCTGTTCAATATATAATCAATGCCTCACTTAAGTAGAGTAACTGTTACACGGATTGGAAGACAGGCTTCATAACTTCCATCCCCAAATCTTCCAATCACCAATCCTTTAGTGATCTCAGACCCATTACTATCACTCCCTTTTCTTATCTTATTTGTGAGGGTTTTGTCTTCGGGTGGGAATACTCCAAAATCATCAAATTCATTGATTCCCAACAGTTTGGTAACGTGAAAACATCCTCCACCACTCACTATCTTATTAGCTTCCTTGACTCTATAAAAATCTCGAGCAGCGCAAGACTTCACTTACAGTGGCGTTCATTGACTTCAAGAAAGCCTTCCTACCTCCTTGGTGGCTTGGCTATCTGACTTCCTGACGGACCGACGTCAAGCTGTCAGATATCAGGGACGCGTCTCCACAGTCCAGCACCTATCCTATGGGGTACCACAGGGAACAAGAATGGGGCCACTATGTTTCCTAATACTCATCAACGATACCCTGGGAGGCACACCGCACAGGTGGAAATATGTTGATCACTGCACGGTGGGGATCCCTGTGTCCAATACTGACCTGGACTACAACCCACTACAGGACACGCTGGACAGGCTACACACATGGACAGTGCACAAGTCACCATAAACCACAAGAAAACTGTGATAATGCACTTCTACACCTCCAATGACGTTCTCCTCCCTCCCCCGCTGACAATTGATGGCCAACCCCTACAAGTGGTCCAGTCAACTAAGCTGCTGGGGATAATCATCGACAATAAGTTGACTTGGAAGGAGAACACCGCTAACACCGTCAGGGCAGCCTCCTACAAGCTGTACATCCTGCGTCGCCTGAGATCAATAGGGGCACAGGCTGAAGATATCAAAACTATCTACACTTCTTTCATTTTGCCCAAGTTGATGTATACGTCACCTTCCTGGGCCTCTTCACGTACAGTGACGCAGCAGAGACGTCTGGAGAAAGTGCAGAAACGAGCCTGTCGCACAATTCTTGGCAACGAATACACCACCTATCGGCACGCTCTCACCACACTCAGACTTACATCCCTTGCTGACCGTTACCTTTAGACTCTGAGGTCGTTTGCGGTCACCCTAGTGAAACGTCCTCGGTACCGGGACTTGCTACCTCCTCCCCTCAGCACCACTACCACGGCGCGAGTTGCGTCAGCACAATACCATCAAGCCGATCAGAGCAAGCACCGACCGGTATAAGAAGAGCCCCACACCCACATTTGTGGAGTTAATCAACAACAAGAATTAACAATGTTTTACAACACGGCTATTCCTTAGCTTACTGTTTTTAAGCTTGTAACAATATTTCTACACTTATATAATTTTATGATTCTGTAGGCCGTATATTTTCAGCAGTAATGCTGCTATATCCAGTAAACCGTATATTATCATTATCATCATTATCATTATTATTATTACACAGACACACACGTATATATATATATATATATATGTATATGTACACGCACACACACACACACACGCACACACACACACACACACACACACACACACACACACACACACACACACACACACACACACACACACACACACACACACACACACACGCATATATATATATATATATATATATAATATATATATATATATATATATATATGTATATATATATATGTGCTGGTACATTGTGACGAGTTGATGAAGGTGGAAAAGAAGTCACGGGTCTATATATACTTATACATGTATATATATGTGTATATATATGTATATATATATGTATATATATACATGGATATATATGTATATATATACATGTATATATGTATATATATACATGCATATATATATGTATATATATATATATATATATATATATATATATGCATTTATCAACCACAATTCACTTTAATTCTACCTCCTCGAGTTTCTCGATGTTGATGGCCTAGAATTAAGGTGAATTGTGGTTGATAAATGTA
>NC_134806.1:35873333-35878333 GCF_046742065.1 Oratosquilla oratoria
ACCTCACCATCTCCACCGTCATCCTTCTCCTACTCCTACTCAACCTCCTCCTCCTCCTCCTCCTCCTCCTCCTGCTCCTCTTCCTCCTCCTTCTCCTCCTCAACCTCTTCCTCCTCCTCCTCTTCCTCTTTCTACTTCTCATCCTCATTCTCTTACCTCTGTTCATTTCTTTTCTTCCTTTTCCTCTTCCTATTTTTATTCCTCCTTCACATTCAGTCCCGTCTTCCCTATTCTTCGCAGTGTTCTTCTCTCTACCTCCTCTCCTTCTCCAACTCCCTTTCCCTCTCTTTCACCCTTTCCATTTCCCTCTTTCCCTCTCCCTCTCTTCCCCCCTTCCCTAACTCTCCCTCTCCATCTTCCTACCCCTCTTTTCTCTCCCCTCTCCCTCTCCCTTTACCCCTATCTCCTTTTCCCTCTCTCTTTCCCTTTCCCTCTCTCTCTCCCCTACTCATTTTCCCCTTCCCCCTCACTCTCTACCTCTCACTCTCCCCCTTCCCTCTTCCCCTTTCCCTCTCCATCTCCCTTCTCCCTCTCTCTCAACCTCCCTCACCTTCTCCTTCCCCTCTTCCTCTCCCTTTCCTTCTCCTTCCCCTCTTCCTCTCCCTTTCCTCATATCTCCCTCTCTCTCTCCCTCTCCCTCTACCCCCTCCCTCTTCCTATCTCCTTCTCCTTTTCCCTCTCCCTCTCCCTCTCCCTCTCCCTCTCCCTCTCCCTCTCCCTCTCCCTCTCCCTCTCCCTCTCCCTCTCCCTCTCCCTCTCCCTCTCCCTCTTCCTCTCCCTCTCCCTCTTCCTCTCCCTCTGCATCTGTTCGTCTGTCTAGGTTCTTTGCTCTTGGCTGGTCCCTGGCAGCAAAATACTCCCCCCCCACCCCCTCGCCCCCGTCCCCTTCCCCTCAACTTCTTTATTGTTTTCTCCCTAATTTATCGCTCAATTTTCTCCGCACTGTTCGCACTTTTCTCTCATTCACCTCTCCATTTTCTCTCTCTTCCCCCTCACTCTCCTCGCAAGCCATCTCTCACGCTCTCCCTTCCTCTTTTTCAAATACTACTATCTTTCGCTGCGTCATGCAATTTTCATGATTTTTTGGGGGCTTTTTTCTTATTTATTACTCTCTCTCCCCCCTCTCTCTCCCCCCTCTCTCTCTGACTCTCGTTTTCTTTCCCTTCCTTTATTGTTGTTCATTTATTTCTCCCTTTCTCACGTATAATGAACATATAAGTGCATACAAATGCACACACATATGTATGTATATATATCTATGTATGTGTAATAAAACCACTTGGAAAATAAAATGAAAGGTGACCGAACGTTTTCGTCTATTTTAGACATTTTCAAAGATACAGAGTAAGGAAACAGTGACAATATATATACAAAACAAGCACACTAGGGGGGGGAGTAGGACAGGTCCATTGTGACCTCACTCTCTCAGCACTGCCGAACGTTTGAGCACGCTACTGTCAACAATTTTGTAAGTTATAAAGTTACCTAATTTATAGATTCCCATAATCATGTTCATGCTGTTCTCAAACGAAGCTATTATATAACATGATTCTGTGATATTCCTCTCCTTAATGTCCTTACTTAAGACAATTTTCTTTGTGTTATCCCATGCAGAAACAACCCACTTGAAACTTGCCCTGTTCTGATGTTATATTTATGTTGGTTTATTCTCAATTTTAAATCCTTGCCTGTTTGTCCAATATGATTAAAGTTAAAATTTTTGCAAGGGATACCATAAACACAGCCTTCATTACAAGCATGTGAATTTTTGATCAACCTGATTTTAACAGTGTTTTGATTTTTAAACACTGATAAAAAATAACAATACTGTTAAATACAGGTTGATTAAAAATAACAACGCTGTTAAAAACAGGTTGATTAAAAATTTACCTGCATGTAATGAAGGCTGTGAGTTCTAGAATAATCCCTAACCTAACCATACCTCACCTAACTTTAACCCTTAACCCTAACCAAAATATTTTTAAATGAAATATAGCTTTAAACGCTCCCCCTCCCAGGTGTGCGCCCCCCCCCGAAGGTTGGAAAACCCTAGTTTGAAAATACATGCACACACAAACAAAAATATCATACGTACACATTCTTTTGCTTGCGTGTGTATGTGCATGTGTGTGTGTGTGTGGATTGACAATAAATGCCTACAGCTAAAGGGTGAAGAAATGTATCTCGTTTATTTATCTTCAGAATATATATGGTTATATGGGTTTATCTGCAAAAACCTAGGAAGAGTTTGTGAATAATCAATTTCTGCCCGCACTAAAATTAAATGAAAATAAGCAATATTTCAACATTTGGTAAAATTATACAATCATTTTACATTTTCATGCTTTCTTCATTAATTTCACAAATACAAATAATATTTATGGACACATACAATGGTTTGTTTAATCATATTAACTCTTATATCACAAAAATGCTACGCGACTTAAGGAAGCACTAGAGTAGTGGCGTGTTACCACACCATACCCCACCTAACTTTAACCCGTAACCCTAACCAAAATATCTTTTAATACAATATAGTTATCCAAGTACCTGGAGTGACAGGGTATCAGAATATATATGGTTATGGGGATCTATCTCCAAAACCCCAGGAGGAGTTCATGAACAGACAGACAGAGGCTACTACTTTATTATAGTAGATATATATGTATATATATATATATATATATATATATATATATTATATATATATATATGCATGTATATATAATATATATATATATACATTTACATATATATATATGCATATATATATATATACAAAATATATATATGAATATTATATATATATATATATATATATATATATATATATATATATATGTGTGTGTGTATATTCATATATAAACCTGGAGAAGGGGTTTTCGCTGCTTGTGCTGTTGAATACGTCCTTTACAAATCTGAGGTTTCATTGGCTTAGATTTTTTCATAACTTACAAACATTTTCTTCATGATAATATAAGTGTATTTCACCAGGGAAGCAACTCTAAACGTCAAATATAATTTTCCTTTCCCTATTCTGCTTCTGCCGGGTTAGAAAAAACAGCATTCAAAGCGTGGGATCTGCTTACAGAGGTTCCTCATTGTGTTGCCGAAGAGGAGTAAGAGGAGTGCGGGCGGAAGAAAAAGGAAGAATAGGAGGATGAGGCTGAGGGGAGGAGGTGGTGGGGGTGGTGGAGGTGAAGGTGGAGGTGGGGTGGTGTCGGTGTTGGAGGTGGTGGTGGTGGAAGAGGTGGAAATGGTGGTCGTCGTTGTGGAAGCGATGTTGGAAGAGGCAGAGATGGTGGAGAAGCAGGAGGAGGAGGAGGAGGAGGAGGAGGAGGAGGAGGAGGAGGAGGAGGAGGAGGAGGAGGAGGAGGAGGAGGAGGAGGAGGAAGTGGTGACTATAATGATGTAGGTGAAGGTGGAGGTTGAATAGGTTGTGGAGGAGGTAGTGGTGGAGGTAGAGGTAGAGGTAGATGTGGTAGTGACAGGAGGAGTGTTTTTAGACTCCTTTTATCTTTCTGCCTATCAGCCCCAATACCCTCTTCTAGGCTCAACTCCACGCTTCCTCGAACGTGTCGGGGCTATACTTGTTTCCCGGGAACCTTTTGACAGGTTACCCGTGTGTGTGTGTGTTTATATTTTTGTGTGTGTGTGCGTGCGTGCGTGTGCGTGTGTGTATGTGTGTGTGTGTGTGTGTGTGTGTGTGTGTGTGTGTGTGTGTGTGTGTGTGTGTGTGTGTGTGTGTGTGTGTGTGTGTGTGTGTGTGTGTGTGTGTGTGTGTGTGTGTGTGTGTGTGTGTGTGTGTGTGTGTGTGTACTTATGTTTATGTGTATGAGTGGAGCATTTGTGTTTTTGTGTTTTTGCGTTTGATGTGTTTCTTTTACTTTGTTTTGTTTTGTGTATGTGTGTGTGTGTTTGCATTTGAATTTGCTTGTTCGTTTGTGTTTGTACACGTGTTACGTCCATAAGTGAATATGTTCTGTGAACGAAATCATTAAGGAGATCGGAGCTGTTGCTGGTAAGTTAAATAGATAAATAAATAAATAAACAAACAAATAAATAAATAAATAGATAAATAAATAAATAGATAAACAAATAAATAAAATGGGGTCCTAGAAAAGAAAACCAAAGATACAAACTTGGGCTAGAAGCCCTCCAGTCAGCGGAAAATAGGCAAAAGAATCCTTGGGAATCTAGAGGCTGAAGTTCTTGGTTATCAGGCTTCAGACAATCTAAAACCCAGAAACTCTTAAAGCAAGAGATCCTCGTCTTCGACCTCGTCATGCCTGGGAATCGCGTTTTCGACAAAGCGCTTCTGCTTGCTTGGCATTACATCAGCTTCCACACTTGCACCAACAAGTTCTGCAATACATACACATTGATCTTGCTCGGGAGGCACATGGTCTAGCTGCCAAATAGACAGAAATCTTGACAGTCAGGAGAAACACAACGGGCGAGTATATCGAGTTAGAATACCACAGAGGCTTGCGCGCTCGAGCGTCCGTGGACGCAAGTGGAAACGCTCAGTCACGCATGGACATGTACGATGCTCGTTTCACGGACAGATGTCGTGGTACCAGTCGCGTATCTGGGTCTTCCAGTATCATCCGGTTTCTGTGTCGTTAATATTGATAATCTCTGTATTTGTGGTGGCTAATCAGAAACATGTTGATTTTGCATTCGCTTAGTTGTGGGTTCGAATTCCGCATTTTTCCCCAATTCCAAACAGTGACTGTTACCTGCCTAAGCAATCTAAGCCTACAGGGCAAAGGTGACGGCTCCGGCCGCAGCTATTTAGCGCTTTCTGGCGTAAGCTACACCTGTATTGGCCTGTTGGTACCTGGCATCGTGATCGTGGGTGATCAGCATGTTGCAAGACCTTCCTGACTCGATAGCAAATTCGATTTTGCCTTTTCGTGGAATGACATGGGTCCTGAAGAGCTGTGGACATTTAACATGTCTTTGTTGCATACAGAACAGTTGTTCTTAGTCTGTTC
>NC_134806.1:35885833-35888333 GCF_046742065.1 Oratosquilla oratoria
TAGGTCTGAGACCACTCACACACCACACACCGGGACAGCAAGGTCACAACTCCTTGACTAACGTCCCGTACCTACTCACTGCTAGGTGAACAGGGGTTACACGTGAAAGGAGACAAACCCAACTTATCTCCGCCCGGCCGGGGAATCGAACCCCAGTTCTCTGGCTTGTGAGGCCAGTGCTTTACCAATCCGCCACCGAGCCGTCGTGTGTGTGTGTGTGTGTTTGTGTGTATGTGTGAGTGTGTGTGTATATGTGTGTATGTATGTATGTGTGTGTGTGTATTTGTGTGTGTGTGTGTGTGTGTGTGTGTGTGTGTGTGTGTGTGTGTGTGTGTGTGTGTGTGTGTGTGTGTGTGTGTGTGTGTGTGTGTGTGTGTGTGTGTGTGTGTGTGTGTGTGTGTGTGTGTGTGTGTGCGTGTGTGTGTTTACTTAATTGTAGTATACATGAATGAAGCAGTGCTCGTTGGTTTCTGTCTCTTACTCTCCAATTTATCTTATGTAGATTCAAACTGTGTGTGTGTGTGTGTGTGTGTGTGTGTGTGTGTGTGTGTGTGTGTGTGTGTGTGCGCGCGCGTTTGTGTGCGTGTTTATGTATATATTTATGTATCTGTACACACATGCATGCATGTGCGTATTCATTCATAAGTAAACTTAGAGACAGTATTCAAAAGACTTCACTGGAATTTGATATGCTCTCTTGATTAGCTCGATTTAAAACAAACACGTTGCTCATGTATAGTAAATAAGAAACAGAAAGTGAGAGACCGTGCTTACATGTCTTCAGGATTGATAGACGACAGAACTCGTTCAAACAATACATATGTGCATGTAAAGGGATTGGAGACAGTTTAAGTGATATAGTAATTCTATGAAGGATTGCTGTATTATGAGAAAAGACTCATAGACAAAAATTTATGAATAAAAAGAAATATCAACAATGGTACCAATTCCCCTCCCTTACAAACCCACACACAAACCGGGACCTTAGCTTCGAATGAACAGTACCTGCAAAACCGATTTTGTAATACACACACACACACACACACACACACACACACACACACACACACACACACACACACACACACACACACACACACACACATATATAAATATATATATATATATATATATATATATATGTGTGTGTGTATATATATATATATATATATATATATATATATATATATATATATATATATATATATATATATATTACAAAGGATTACAAAGGCGGAGCATGCCGACAGGAGACCTTTTGATCCATATCTAGGTCGGATGCGAAAAAAAAATCATAATAATAAAATAATAAATAAAAACTATGATAATGTAAATAACAAATAAAATACATAAATAAATGCATAGGTATAGTTAAATAATAAACAAACAGGTAAATAGTAAATAATAATAAATTGACATATAACTAATAATAAATGAAAATCAGACAGACAAATGATAACAAAACAAAAACAAATAATATAAGATAAATCATAATCATTACAGCATCTTACTTAGGTATTTATCTAAATGATTCTTAAAGCTTCGAACTGAACTACATTGCACTACCTGTGCAGGAAGTTTATTCCATTCATTAACTACACGGTTGGCAAAGTTGTTTCTACCTACTTCCAAATTGAATCTATTTCCGGACCGTTTGAGACCATTGTTTCTTGTCTGATTCTCATTCAATGTAAAAATTTGGTCAATTTTGATGTTGTCAATTCCCTTTAGAACTTTAAAGACCTGTATCAATGGAAAATTGATACGAGGATATTAAACCAGCAAATGTAGCAGACAGTCCAGCGCAGAACGTTATCAACATATACTACAAATCCTTCTTCTCCACTGCATACAAGGAGGATGAGAGAGTGATGCAACAAATCATAAATAGAAACATCAAGCCCACTGAATCCAGCTCCAAAATTAATTTTAGAATTTGCTACCAAAACAAAAAACGTCGAACCTACTCTTAAGGAACAACACCAGGCATATCGTCGATGAGTTTAAAAAATCTCATGTTGTATATAGGTACACATGCAAACATGGGGTCTGTGCGACCCATTCTACTACCTATATCGGCATGACCACCATGAGGCTCTCACGTCGTCTGTTATACCACCTAAACTCAGGAGCACCTAAAAATCATCATAGCAAAGTCCATCAAGCAAAGTTAAGAAGAGAAGACCTAACACAGAATACGGAGATTATAGATTACAACAAAGACTCACGACGATTACCCATATTAGAAGCTTTGTACATTAAGGATCTATCCCCGGGAATGAATACCCAACTTGAAGACTTAAAAATCTTACCAAGTATAAGATGATCATTCCTCAATGAAAACGAGACAAAGAACAAATGTACACGCCACCCGCCAACATACAGGACGACACGGAGTTCCAGCGACGCCAACGAATGACGTCCAGACAAAATCCCACACCGACGACCAGACAAAATCCCACAGTCTGTACCATATATAATCCACACACACCAGCCTAGC
>NC_134806.1:35898333-35905833 GCF_046742065.1 Oratosquilla oratoria
TTGGAAGCGATCTGTAGCAGGAACTGAAAATTCTAAGATGCCACCAAGCACTAACATGTCTTAGTGCAGAGGTTCTCAGCCTTGCTTGGCTCATGCACCCCTTTCACCCTTTGCCAGAATGTCATCCCCCCCTCCTTTCCAAGATTGCCTGTTTCAAAAGGTGCGTTCTAAATAATATGCAGATATTATCGCACAGCGTAACACTTTTCTAATCCTAAGATTAACCTGGGTCAGCACTGGTATAATTCTAGCCCAGGTGACAGGCCAGATAGGCCAGAGCCTATATTTGCTTTCCTCACTCCGTAAACTTAATGTGGTCACAATTCACCCCCAGAAAACCCAAAATTCCCCCCTGGGGGTGAATTTCACCCCTAATGAGAACCCCTGTCTTACTGTTTGTCACCATCATGTCGCTTGGTCTGGTCCAATTACATTAACAAAGCTGATTTGATAGTCTTGGTTTATGTAAAAAAAAAAAATCATACTAGACCTCTGCCCCTTTATTAATGAAATTACATTCCAGGATTCTAAGAATGTAGACAGAATCCAGACGCTTATCTATAGCTCGTAATGCCCAGGCGCCCTTCCAAGATCACGATATCATCTCCCAAGTCATCAAAAACTAAAACTCAGAGGCTCGACTTTGCTTCATCTGAACCTGAAACCAGTGTCCGAGCTGAAGAACCTTAGCCAACGACCCTGGGCAGAAGAAGGTTTCAGGGAGAGATATGACAGACACGAGAAAGTGAGCAGAGTATTGGATATGGTGTGTGTGTACGTTTGTGTGTGTGTGTGTGTATGTGTGTGTGTGTGTACGTTCGTGTGTGTGTGTGTGTGTGTGTGTGTGTGTGTGTGTGTGTGTGTGTGTGTGTGTGTGTGTGTGTGTGTGTGTGTGTGTGTGTGTGTGTGTGTGTGTGTGTTTTTTTGTGTGTGTGTATATGTGTATTTGTTTGTGTCAGATTTTGATCAAATGTGCATGAGAGATAGGTAGATAGATAGATAGATAGAGAGAGAGGCGGGAGAGAAAAATGGGGAGAGAGAGGGAGAGAGAGAGAGAGAGAGGTTGACAGAGGATACTTTATTGAGACATGTATACACACACACACATATACACACACACACACACACAAATACACACACACACACACACACACACACACACACACACACACACACACACACACACACACACACACACACACGCACGCACGCACACACACACACACACACACACACACACAGAATGAATAAATAAATGAAAGGAGAAATGCCTGCTGGTTTGCTTGTCGAGATGTAAGACTCCAAGTAATGAGATTCGCTTGTGTTGTTCGCCGCCGCCTCAGCAATTATGATCTCCGGCCGGTTCAAGCAAGACCTCTTCTCTCTCTGCTGTGACGTCATACTTTCTTGTTTGATGTCACGTATTTACATATGTGCTGCGGTCGTTTCGTCTCATGTGACGATAATAGTGATATGAGGGTTCAAAAGAGAGAGAGAGAGAGAGAGAGAGAGAGAGAGAGAGAGAGAGAGAGAGAGAGAGAGAGAGAGAGAGAGAGGGGGAGATGAAAAAAGTTAGAAAACGTGTAAAGAGGAAAACAGACATTGTGTCTTCCAGGTAGATTTTGTTTATATATTTCGATGAATTTATGATTACTGTGATGTTGTTTTAATACTCATTTTCTGTTTTCAGGTGAGTTGCAGTTTTGGACGTTTGTCCCGTCCGACTCGTTTGGTCGAATACATCTCTGGGTAATGTATAATACATCACTAAAGTTACGCAACACTGATCATAATGTATAGTTCATGTGTAAGCGCATTTTGTATCAAAATGTATCTTAAATGGTAGCTAATCATTAGTTCGTAAATCTTGATGGCCGATACATTGTGAACACTGTGTAATGATCGAAACATATTGACAATTGTTGTGATGGTGATTAATGCATTTTGACAATCATTGTGCATCCATGTTGGACTACAAGCTAGAAGGGATAATGGGGCTAATTGAAGCCGATATTCAATACTTTGTACATTTGTAATATACACACGCTTCACTCCCAATTAAGCGTTTTGATTATATTAACAAATGACCCGGTATTGCATCAGCCTATGCTTAGCAAAACACTTGGTCAAGTGATACTTATTAGGTAATAAGGACTCCACCTTCTCCTTCTCCTCCTCCTCCCCTTTCCTCATCATCCTAGCCTCTCCCTCCATCCCTCCATTTCCTACTTCTATCCCTCCTCCTCCCTCCCTTCTCTTCCTCCCCCTCCTTCCTCCTCCTTTCCCCTCCTTCTCCTTTCTTCCTCCTCCCTCCCTCTCCCTCCTTCTCCCTCCCCCCACCTCCTCCTATTCCTCCTCCTCCCCTTTCCACTCTTCCCCATCTCCTTCCCTCCTCCCCTCCTTTTCCTTCCCTCCCCTCACTCCGCGTCTTCCCTCCTCCTACACTTTCCTTCTCTTCTTCCTCCTTCCCATCCTCCTCCTCACTATCTTTCCTCCTCTTCCCTTTCCTCCTCCACCTATTCCTCCTCCCCTCTTCCCCTTCTCCTCCTTTACCCCCTTCCTCCTCCACCCCCGTCCTCCTCCTCCTCCTCGTCCTCCTCCTCCTCCTCCTCCTCCTCCTCCTCCTTTACCTTCCTCCACTCTCCAACCCAGCTACTTGGCGTCTACGCAAAAGGTGCTGATCTGTGCCACTCGAGGTCACGAGCAGCAGGTCGGGTCGTCGTCCTCGTCCTCCTCGAACGAGCTGGAGAGGCGTCGTCGGGATCCCTCGAGCGAGAGGGAGAAGACGCATTGGAATGGTCCCTTCCAGACACTTCTGTGGCCTCTTCCTCTAAACTCGATCTGTTTACCTACACATTTGAAATGTGATTTTTTCATCAAGTCCTGGGTTTAATATATATATATATATATATATATATATATATATATATATATATATGTATATATATATATATTTTTTTGTTTTTTCTAATTTTCTTTTATTCTTTAATTTTGAGGTTTCAAAGCACTATGCATAGAGCTGATCTTTTTTCTTTTGAAAAACTTGTTTATTCCTCTTTGCCTCTTTTCTTTTTTCATTTTTTCTTTTATTTATTTTTTCTTTGTTCTTTCAGCTTTCTTCTACATAATCTCTCACTCTCACTCTCTCCCAGTGTCACTCTGTCTCTCACTCTCACCCTCTTTCTCTCACTCTCGTCCTCTTTTTCTCACTCTCATACTTTTTCTCTCACTCTCATCCTCTATCACTCTCACCTTTTTTTTCACTCTCGCCCTCTTTCTCTCACTCTCATCCTCTTTCTCTCACTCTCATCCTCTTTCACTCTCATCCTCTTTCACTACCACCTTCTTTCTTTCACTCTCTCCTTCTTTCTCTATCTCTCATCCTCTTTCTCTCACCCTCATCCTCTTTCTCTTACCCTCATCCTCTTTCATTACCACCTTCTTTCTTTCACTCTCTCCCTCTTCTCTCACTTGCTCACTCTCTCTCTCTGATTTGCCCACTCTCTCTCTCACTCACTCATTCACTCTCTCTCTCTCTCTCTCTCTCTCTCTCTCTCTCTCTCTCTCTCTCTCTCTCTCTCTCTCTCTCTCTCTCTCTCTCTCTCTCTTTCACTCACTCTCTCTCTCTGTCTGACTTACTCACTCACTCACTCACTCTATCTCTACAGTATATCTATCTCTATCTCTCTCTTTTTCTTCTTTACTTTCTTACTTTCTCCCTCTACCTCTCCTTCTCCCTCTCCTTATCAATATCCTTTTCCCTCTCCTTCTCCCTCTCCCTCTCCATCTCCCTCTCCTCTCCCTATCCCTCTCCCTCTCCCTCTCCTTTTCCTTCTTCCTATCCCTCTCATTCTCCCTCTCCTTATCCTTTTCCCTCTCCCTCTCCCTTTCCCTTTCCCTCTCCCTCTCCCTCTCCCTCTCCCTCTCCCTCTCCCACTGCCCCTGTGCCTCAACGTTGCAGCCTCACTTCCTGGCTTTCGATCTAAATTTTACAGATGTTCCATTACATAAGTTTATAGTAGTAGTAATAGTAGTAGTGATGGTTGTGGTGGTAATGTTAGTAGTGGTAGTAGTGGTAATGTAGTGGTAGTAGTAGTAGTAGTAGGAGGAGGAGGAGGCTTCATTAAAGTAGAATAATACAAAATGTAAAAGGGTAGTCGATCACAGTCATTAGAAAGAGAGGGGCCGTTGAACTGTGTCTGTGGGAGATGGATCCTGCCTGGTTTCACCATACAGCTCCACGAGGATGGAGGCCGTTTTTTAGAAAAAATAAAAAATAGTAGTGGTAGTAATAATAGTTTTAGTAGTAGTAGAAGTAGAAGTAGTAGTAGTAGAAGTGTTGGTGGTAGTAGGTAGTAATAGTAGCAGATGCGGTAATGGTGGTGGACATGGTGGTGGTGGAAATGATGGTGGTGAGGTTGAGGTGGAGATGATAGTGGTGGTGATGATTTTTGGTGGTGCTTATTGTAGTAGATTTGGTGGTGATGGTAACGACGATGACAATGATGACCTCGAAGACAGTGAAGATGACGACGACGAAGAAGGCGAAGACGACGATGACGACGACGACAACGAAGACGAAGACAACGAAGACGACGGTGAAGACTACGAAGACGACGACGAAGATGACGAAGAAGACGAAGACGACGATGCCGACGACAACGACGACGAAGACAACGACGAAAACAACGAAGATGATGCCGAAGACAATAAAGACAAGACGAAGACACCGAAGACGACGGTGGTGATGGTGATGATGGTGGTGGTGGTGGTGATGATGATGATGATGATGATGATGATGATGATGATGATGATGATGATGATGATGATGATGATGATGATGATGATGATGATGATGACGACGACGACGACGACGACGACGACGACGACGACGACGACGACGACGACGACGACGACGACGACGACGACGACGACGACGACGACGACAGAGAGAGAGAGAGAGAGAGAGACGTGATTCGAGTCTGCGGAAGAGATAAAAGAGACGAGAGCAGACATTAACGGCTGATTGCCGCGAGAGGAAACAGCGGCGAGAGCCGAAAGGAAATTACTTAAAGTCTTATCACAAGTCTCTGTTGGAAACAGGAACAGAAGAGCTTCTGGCATTCGAATTTGGTGGTAAGGGCTCGACGAGGAGGAGGAGGCGGTGGAGAGGTTAAGTAGTGCTTGGGGAGGATTGAGAGGGAGGACGAGACTGGGGGAGGAGAGGATGAAATGGGTAAAGTGGGAGTGGAGTGGGAAGTAGTGAATGGGGAAATAATAGGGGTGGATGGGATGGATAAGTAGTCCTTGGGGAGGAAGATTGGAAAGAGTGAGAAGGTAGATGCCTTGATAGGTTGGGGAGTGGGGTTAAGTAGGTAGGGTGGTTAAAGCCTGGGGAGTAGAACTTGGGGAGGGAGATTGGAACAAGTGAAAGGATAGATGCATAGTTAGATTGGGGAGGGAAAGGTGAAGTGGGGAGTGAAGGGTTTGGGAGAGAGATGGAAAGTAAAGGGATATGATAGGAGATAAGGTTTGGAGAGTGAAATGGAGAGGAGTGAGTGTGTGTGTGTGTGTGTGTGTGTATTCACCTCGGATCTGCTGCAGTCTCTGTCGAGACAGCCAGACACCACCCTACGGCAGTGAGCACAGAGCTCATTATTTGCCGATCTCTGGGTAGGTCTGAGACCACTCACACACCACACACCGGGACAGCAAGGTCACAACTCCTTGACTAACGTCCCGTACATACTCACTGCTAGGTGAACAGGGGTTACACGTGAAAGGAGACAAACCCAACTTATCTCCGCCCGGCCGGGGAATCGAACCCCGGTTCTCTGGCTTGTGAGGCCAGTGCTTTACCAATCCGCCACCGAGCCGTGTGTGTGTGTGTGTGTGTGTGTGTGTGTGTGTGTGTGTGTGTGTGTGTGTGTGTGTGTGTGAGAGAGAGAGAGAGAGAGAGAGAGAGAGAGAGAGAGAGAGAGAGAGAGTATTACCCCCGTCACCTCCGTTACTACAATAGTAACTACGGTTTACTTCTTTTTACTGTTCCCTCCTATGGTTTTGTATTTCTTCTTTCACTTTCAACTTTCTTTTTATCACTGTCTTACTTAAGAATGTCGTTTACAATATATTTCTGTAGGAAGTAAGTAATGTTTCTTTATGGGGTGAATTTAACGGAGGTAAAACTTTTCTTCTTTTCTTCCCGAATAATATTACACTTGGCTTGTCAATTTACATCAGTGGACTCCCAGCTGGGATCTTCAATTTACTTCCTAATCCACCTTCACACCGACGTCACGACTTCCCCAGTCCAATGATCTTTACTGTTACATCTAAGTGCCTCCCCTAAGGGCGTGACTTTACTCCCGTGAACCAATAAATTTTTCTCCTCCACCCTTTCTCCAATCAGAAAGACTGTTACAACGTCTGAAGCAATACTGCTTACTCAAGCAATCACGATATCGAGGTATGAATGGCTTAGTTTACATATTGTTACATCAGTATTAAAATCTGGTCTCTAGAGGTTGTTTATAAACTTTAGACGAGGAGCGAGATTATGTATCTCCTTTGCGGCTATTGTTTACCAAACATCTAACTCATAAAATGAAATTCTCGCCACCTACCTCTCTATCTACCTTGTCTACCTTTATCTACCAGCCTCTTACAGAAAGAGAGAGAGAGAGAGAGAGAGAGAGAGAGAGAGAGAGAGAGAGAGAGAGAGAGAGAGAGAGAGAGAGAGAGAGAGAGAGAGAGAGAGGAAGGCATAGTTAATGAGTTACTAGATTTAGGGATAAGGCTAGTGAGGAGGATAGATTTGGAGAAGAAGGAGAAAAGAGGGAGGGAGATAGGGATGGGCATGAAGGTAAGGCTGGTTGGGGAAGAAATGCTGGGAGAATGAAAAGGAAACAGAAGATTTGATTAAGAGTAGGGGGAGAGGAGGGTAGAGCTTGGGAGGGGGAAAGGATGGGTTGGGAAGGGAGGAGGTCTTATGTGTGACAGGAGATATATTGGGTGAGAGTCTGGATGCTTTAGGGGGAGAAATGGGGGAGGGAGATTTTAGTAGAGAGTTGAGGGAAAAGAGAGGTGGTAGAAAGGAGGCTTTGTAGGAGGCGGAGGCGAGGCAGAAGGGAGAGGATGGGAAGAGGAAGAGAGGGAAAGCAGGAACAAGGAGGTCGAAGAAAGGATTGTGAAGATATTCCATAACGGAAGAGATATATGCATTAATTTGATCAAGTAGGATGGCGTTAGTCAAAATAAATCTTTCAAATGCATTTTTTTTTTTCTAATGGGGAGTACAAGAAATTATTTTGCAAGGTAGTACATGATCCCCTTGGAGTCTCAAGGCAGGCCAAAAAAAATCTCAAATTTGAGGATTTGATGTCCAGTCTATACAAGTAGGCCTACAACAATTGATTATAAATAAAAAAATGTAAGTGTGGTGTGACATATATATTGATGTTTGTGTATACGAACGTAAGTGCGCGTCAGGATAGGACCCCG
>NC_134806.1:35913333-35928333 GCF_046742065.1 Oratosquilla oratoria
CTCTGGACTATCTTGGCAAGAAAGTCACCCTCCAGCCTTCTGATCCTTGATGTTAATGAAGGCAATAAAGCATCCATCTGGAGGTTAACATTATTGGTCCAAGGTTGAGTCCCCAAGATAACCCTCGCTGCGACATTCTGGCGAGGCTCCAGGTTTTCGAGAGCTGCAGTCGTCACAGTTATGAGAGCTGGGGCAGCATGGTCCACCAAACTGCGGACTGCTTGCACGTAGAACGTGCGAAGAACCTGGTGTGTAGCTCCAATTGCCCTCCCCGTCATTGCTCTCATGACTGTGGTTCGAGCCTTCAGCCTCTCCCTGAGATATAATAGTTCCTTCTCAAAGGCGAGTTTCTCATCAATCCAGACCCCCCAGGTACTGACACTGGTGGACCCAGTCCAGCCCAAGGCCCTGGATGGTGAGGTGCTCCACCTTCATTCCAGAGTCCTAACGACTTGGCTTTCGATTTGGAAGGGGAGATCTTTAACCCTAACCGGCAGCATTCGGTCGCTACAGTGTTTGAGCAGCGCTGGGTTGTTTGTTCTGGGTATATATGGTATGTGTGGATATTGGACACTGTATCGTGAAAAAAAATTGTTGCTCATTAGCTAATGGTGGCCAATGAGCGTTCGTAGTTTTTCATCTCCGGAGGGCTTTTTCAGTGAACGAAGCGATGGGATTCATTGGTTTCTTAGCAATCATTCTTTTCTTTGATGGCAAGGTCTGGAGGTCTTCCTCCTGGATGTTTAATGTTGGCATCTAGTGATAAATAATCGCCCCCAGCAGAATGAAAACACACCTACAAGAAGACCATGTATATGAATACAGCTGCAATAGTGAGGAGTGTAGGCCTCACTCATATATTGGTATGACAACTACGAATCTAACGAGACGTTTGACATGCCACTTGAGCAGTGGATCCATTAAGTCCCACCACACTTCAGCACTTAACAGATCATTAAAAAGAAATAATATGGGTCAAAACACTAGAACAATTAACAGAGAAAGATATCCCCGAAAATTGTTATGCCTTAAAGCACTCTACCTTCAAGCAAAGCAGCCAACAATGAAAATTCAGGTGGAAGACCTCCAGGCCTTGCCATCAATGAAAAGAATGATTGCTAAGAAACCAATGAACCCCATCGCTTCGCTCACTGGGAGAGCCCTCCGGATATGAAAAACTACGCACGCTCATTGGCCACCATTAGCCAATGAGCAGGAATTTTTTTTTTCCACGATACAGTGTCTATAATCCACACATCCCATATGTAACCAGAACAAACATCATGGCACAGCAATTCGCCCTTGAAGATGGAACAAGAGAGTTCCAAAACGTTGGCCACGATAAAAGATTTACTAAGTAAACTTGCAGAACATTACAAGTCTAATGTTCAACTTATAGAGACTATAGGCAAGAAGATAATAAAAGATGAATCTTCAATAGCTTTTAACCTCGTCTGCCTATAAGAAAGTATATATATATTCATACATACATACATACATAAATACATACGTACATACATAAATACATACATAAATATATACATGTATACATATATACACATACATGCATACATACATACATACATACATACATACATACATACATACATACATACATACATACATATATATTTACCTACCTACATACATACATACATACATACATACATACATACGTACATACATACATACAAATATACATATATGCATATATACACTGTAAATATATACAAACATAGATATATACATATATACATAGGTATATACATGCAGAAAGATCACTATAAACAACACGTGATCCACAAATTTTGCTGGTAACCACTAAGGAAATCGGAAGAAAACAGTAATTCCCAAGCGCTTTCGTGTAATTCACATCTTCAGGGGAATACATAGATATATACATACATACATACATAGATACATAATATACTCGAACATACATAAAAATACATATACATGCATACAGTGAATCCATATATATATATATATATATATATATATATATATATATATATATATATATATATATATATATATATATATACATATTTGCAAGCAATCACATCACCGTGATACGAAAATACAAAATAACCACAGGTGAAGAGAAGCGTATAGATAGTAAGTACTTTCGTATATTACATGTTCAGTCTTCAGTGTGATATACGAAAGTACTTAATATCTACAAGTTTCTCTTCTCCTGTTGTTATTTTGCATACATATACAAATATAAATATATATATATATATATATATATATATATATATATATATATATATATATATATATATATATATATATATATATATATAATTATAATGCCAATTTTAGATACCGGAGTTGCCAATACGTCGTATATGATGCGGTTGGACCTACTCAGATATATTTAAAGAACTGAAAGATATAATTTCATATGAGCTAGACTCCTTTGGTTGGCTAATACATCCAGTGTGATCGCCTTATAAGATAGGAAAGAAGAGTACAATATTGTCAGGAAAACCATGATCGTGTGAGGACGAAGTCTTTATTGGTGCAACGTTTTGCTTGATAGAGATTTATCAAGTCCGTGGATGGCAGGAAACAATCTTTGAGAATAAATGCAGCAGTTCCCTGAGAGAGGGGAGGGGGATGTTTGCGTTAACGGGGATTTTGTCCAGAGGAGACAAACCATACATTGATGCAAGATGATGTAGAAAGATAAAATTGAAAATACATACACACGCGCACGGGAGGCTTTTTCAAATGAATATGCCAATGAGGTGACTACATTCTATTTCATTTCGAAAATTTATTTTTCTAAGTTGTGATACGTGTCACTAAATAACTTAAAATTAGGAGGAAGAAATGTATTCTTAAGAGATCTTTGCTGATTCAACGTAGGTCATTGCGTTTTTTCATAATAAAATGTAATTTGGGCGTATAAATTGCAGAGGATCAGTGTCTCTGCATTGCTACAGCACCTAGTCGGTATAATCGAGTTGATTACTTTGATTTCAGACTACATTTACAATCATTACAATTCAAAATGGCCTAAAGCTACACATAGTTTTCTCACTATCCAAACAATCTTACCAAGCCAAATTACACCAACGTGGTAAGACGCAAAGGGTGTACCGTCTCCAAGGAGGATAGAGCGGTCGTGAATTGAACCATTGTATCTACTCGTGAAACTCATAACTGGCTTCTTTAGTCCCAAGAAACAATTCCATACCCAGTAACGTGATATCTTTAGTCGGAAAATATGAATATAGAAATAGTGTGTTGTTGTATTGGAATACTAAATTGGTTTTATTAGTGCAATTGATTGGATCTTAACATCTCTTGAATAAAACAACATTTTCTACGTGTGGGTGATTCTGAGGATTTGCTAGACAACAGAAACGCATGAATGGTGATGGAAAACGTTGTTGTTTTACGTTTACGTAATGCATTGATCATGTTAAGATGTTTTGTCTAAGTATGTAGATATGTGTGTGTGAAAGCAAGGAGACTGAATGGGAAAAATAAGTAATATCAAAGCAAAGTTGTATCTTGTGATTTAAACATGACACTACATAGGAAGAGAGAGGGAGGTAAGGAGGGAGAGACAGAGGCAGGGGATAAAGGGAGCGAGGTAGGTAGGGGGAAGGAAGGTAATTAGGGAGTGAGGGAGCTAGGAGCTAGATAGGGATTGAGGGAGGTAGGAAGTGAATCTCAGAAGGAGTTAGGGACGTACGGAGGTAGGTAGGGGAAAGGGGAAAGGAAAGAAGAGAGAGAGAGGGAGAGAGGAAGAGAGAAGGAAAGGGGAAAGGAGAGAGACAGATTGGGACTAGGGAGAACACCTAAGCTGAACTTGAGCTGAAACCAGGATTAGACATTTGCCCAGGTGAGGAGACGAGCGTGCAAATTAATCGGTTCTGACGATGATACTTGAATCCCAGCGTAATTGTTATGAAAATTCCGAGAACAGAGAGCGCGGCTTGAATAACTCAATAGGAGGTAGTGACAAAGGGTGTGAATGATTTAATACGACTCACTGACAAAGGTGGTACATGATTTAATAAGGCATTGTTGTGACAAAGACTAGGAGATGGAAACTAAGAGGCGACGACGATGACGATGACGATGATGATGATGATGATGATGGTGATGATGATGATGATGATGATGATGATGATGATGATGATGATGATGATGATGATGATGATGATGATGATGATGATGATGATGATGATGATGATGATGATGATGATGATGATGATGATGATGATGATGATGATGATGATGATGATGATGATGATGATGATGATGATGATGATGATGATGATGATGATGATGATGATGATGATGATGATGATGATGATGATGATGATGATGATGATGATGATGATGATGATGATGATGATGATGATGATGATGATGATGATGATGATGATGATGATGATGATGATGATGATGATGATGATGATGATGGTGATGATGATGATGATGATGATGATGATGACGACGACGACGACGACGACGACGACGACGACGACGACGACGACGAGGACGACGAGGACGACGAGGGCGACGAGGACGACGAGGACGACGACGAGGACGACGACGACGACGACGACGACGATGACGACGATGACGACGACGACACTGTGATGACGAACGTAAAATACGACTATATTGACGAAAAGACCGGCAACATCCACCAGGACCCCAACGACGACGACGACATGAAACGAAGATACGACGACGAAGACAGTGCGACCTTGCTAAGAACGACGACGGCAACGACCTTGACAAAGTCGAGTCGAGGCGGCGACGACGAAGACAGACACGCATTTCGTAACTAACTAAAGGCGAAGACAGAGATAAATCTTTCGTTTCAGCTTCAGTGATTTTTGCATCCAAGAGCGTCGCGCCGTGAATACAATGAGAAGGTCATTACCATTGCAATTTACACTCTTGTGAAGAACTTGCACACTTTTTCAAAACTGCCGTCAAATGATTTTATTCAGAAGGAAACCCTTGGTAACATTTCATTGTATCTTTTCATTGATGTTGATGAGTTGTTACATTTGCTCCGTCTGTTGCCTGGAAATTTAATTCATTGGAATGGAAAATTGGGATGCTGAGCTGGACTCCTTTATTGAAATGTCAATTCTTTCCACCAATCAACTATTACTCATAAAACGAAGTGGCCAGACATAAAATACATATATCTCCCCCACCCATTTCACACTAACCTCACAAGTGTCTCTATCAATCCGGGGTTAAATCCTTGATATTACAATGACTTACATTGATAAAACATTAGACTATTTCGCCTATAACGAGGCTAGCTAAAACAAATAAATGAATGAGTAGATAAGTAGATTTACATACTCCAGTGGCTCACGGCGTATTGGGTGGCTATTGAAACCAAATAAGTGCCGAGCAATGTATTAATCACAAGGCGACAAAGCACCACACCACAGTTACAATATAATTTATGTTTACACCACGGAGGCGAGCTAGCAACTGGACGCAGCCTCGCTTGGCGGGAAGCATATACGACCGTATGCTTCCACAACAAAATGGGCTTACGGAATTGCAACCAATTAATACAATAATAACTACAAAATCATTATTCAACATATGACAAATATATAAGGAAGAAACATGAATCACCCGATCTATTGATGCATACGCACAATAATCACAAATGCACAGTGCTATACACGTCCACCATAACAACGGGACAATTGTCCCAACGTCTCTTCACCTCTGTCTATCTTCAGCTGCCTCCCACTAGTTGTGCAAGCCTGGGGCCAATTCTCGTATATCTTGCTCGATATTACCAGTCCACCTGTAGCGAGGTCTGTCTACAAGACGAACTCCATCCACTTCCACTCTGCTGTTCAGTACTTTCTTGGGCAATATTTTATCCCTCGTCGTAGACTCTTTGATCGTACAATACATTGAATCCGGCATTGTACAGTCATTGATCGGAATTTTTGTGTTGTGTCTTCTTCTCCGCTGCTTTTCCTCTTCATCATATACAACTCACAATATTTTTCTCAGTGTTCCATTTTCAATCACTTCTAACCTTCTCTTTCTTTCTTTAATAAGTATTCAAGTTTCACACCCATGCAGTACAGTTTGATAATAGATATATAAGCATATAAATATCAATATAATAACCTCTTTCTGACCTGAATTTCCTCCAAGTTGAATAAAATCTTCTGTCGTTAGCTATGACATCGCCCCCCTAAAAAAGTCCAAATTAGCCTTGATAATCTTCGTTACCTTAATCTTCTATGACCAGCTACGTGTAGCTTTATGACTACATATCGCAAAATGCAAAGGTGACTGCCAGTCCCCAGTTGTATACTATGTATATTTCCCTACTGGTCTCCGCCATGTTGACTTCCACATACTTAAAAAGCGGCAGCCTCCGAGAACGAAGACTATTAAGTAATTTTGCGAAGTTTTATTTTATTTCGAGTTCTGAATGTCTTTGGTCCCTCTGTCGTATGTGATTCACTACCATGGTTTTAGATCATGTGTTGGACTCGTGATTGACTTACTTATTCACCTGTTTTTTTCTGCATCCGGCCTTCTTAAGGACCAAAAGGTCTTCCCTCAGCATACCTTTCGATTATTTGTTTTATCGTTTTATACCCTGTTCCAGTCGATCTTAGAGAAGCAAGACTTACTTATATGGCAAGATACTAAGGTAATCAGTTGGAGTTGTCGCGATATATGTGATTCTCTTTTTTCTCAGAATCATTGAAACAACGAATATTCAGCGAGTATCATGAAGAAGAATAAGAACCAATGGGAGTATATGTATATATGTATATATATATATATATATATATATATATATATATATATATATATATATATATGTGTGTGTGTGTGTGTGTGTGTATGTGTGTGTATACATATATGTATATATATGTATATATACACATATATATATGTATATACAGACATGGCAGAATTGAATAGACACCAAGAGAAATAGTTTAATTTGCTAAACAAACAATTGATACAATTAAAGTACTTATAAATAGTCACAATGTAAATGCAAGGACCCTTCTAGGCATGCAATTGATTAGTTCACGTATATCATTTTGAGGGATTTCTTGCCATGTTTCCCGTAGTAATCCTAAGAGTTCGGGCTTTGAAGATGGCTTCCTGTTCTTTTTGCGAAGTTGTCGGTCTAATATGCACCAGAGGTGTTCAATAGGGTTCATATCCGGGGACTGACTTGGCCATGGAAGTTTCCTGATCCCATTCTAGCTCAACCAATTTTGTGTTGCTTGAGCAGGGTGACAAGGAGCTCTATCTTCCATAAATAGGAAGACATTTTTACTCATTCTGCCACTGGAGAATATTGGAATGAGTTTTCTTTTTAATATTTGCCTGAATTGATGTTTCCTTCACACTCCACCAGCTCTGATCGACCATCACTCCACACCATTATTGAAATGCCCCCATGTTTTGCTGTTGGCTACAGTCTTTTGAGGTCAAACTCTTGACTATAGAGTCTCCAGACCCACACTCTTCTACTGTCAGAAAATAATGAGAATCGTGACTCATTAGAGAAAATGACAGTGCTCCAAAAGGCCACAGGTCTCTCCACCATCTCAAGAGCCCAATCCTTTCTGCGCTTGATATTAGCTGGTCAAAGGAGTATTTTCCTTCTTGCAGCTCTGCCATAGTAACCAAGCTTTTAGATATACCTGACAACTGTTCTGGGACTAACATTAGGTTGTGCTGCTATGTCAGAGGCCTTGCAACGTGGATCCTCTTCGACATTTCTTTTGACAAGACGCAAGGTTCTTTCTGAGCGCCCGGGACGACCTGAATGAAGTTTTGTGCCCTTCTTGTTCTCTCTGGTGAATTGTACGATCACTCTATTAACAGTAGAAAGGGGTATTGACAGATTTTCAGATATTTTGCGTTGACTAAGTCTACCTTCATGTTGACCCACAGTACGACCTCGCTGAAATTCAGATAGGTGTACTGCTTCTTTGGTTCGTGGCATGCTTGATTTATCTTGTATGCAATCTGAAACATAAATCTAGGTAAATATAACATATTAGATAAATTTGAATAACATTGAGCATTAAATAAGAGCAGAAATGCATTTTTCTTGGTGTCTATGCAATTTTGTCATGTCTGCATATATTATATATATATATATATATATATATATATATGTATATATATATGTATATATATATATATTTATATATACATATATGTATATGAATATATACATATATATCTAATACAATATATATATATATATATATGTATATATATATATATATATATATATATATATATATATATATATATATATATATATATATTTATATAAACATATTTTCTTTTTTTAGCCGTGGTAATGGGTCCGCCACCCTCATGAGTGTGTTGGAGCCCGTAGAGGTTGTTAAGGACGCGGCGGGAATTAATAATGAGCAAACATGATTAAAGAGGAGTCTTGGGTGTGGACGGTGGACTCTTTTTTTTTTGGCGGTGAGAGAGAGAGAGAGAGAGAGAGAGAGAGAGAGAGAGAGAGAGAGAGAGAGAGAGAGAGAGAGAGAGAGAGAGAAAGGAGTGAAGAGCGACTGGGGAAGGAAGTTAGTTTACCCATGAGGCACTTATCTGTGACCGAAGTGTTACAGCCAGGGACATTGACAGTCACCTCTTGAGTTCTTAATGTTTCTCCTTCTCCTCCTCCTCCCTTTCCTCCTACTCCTCCTTTTCCCTTATTCAACCTCGGCCTTCTTTTCCTTCTTCTTTTCCTCTTTCTTCTCCTTCGCCTTCTCCTTCCACTTCTCTTCCTTTCCCTTCTCCTCATCCTTCTTTTCCTTCTCCTTCTGCTTCTCCCCCTCCTCCTACTCTTCCTCTTCCTCCTCCTCTTCCTCCTGCTCTTCCTCCTCCTCCTCCTCCTTCTCATCTTTTTCCTCCTTCTACTCCACCTCTACCTTTTTTTCCTCATCATTCTCTTCCTCTTCTCCCTCCTCTTTTTTCTCTCCCTCTTTTTTCCTCGTCCTCTTCTTCCCTCTTCTTCCGACTTCTTCTCTTTTCCTCTATTTTTCGCACATCATAGGTTTCATTTTCTTCATGCTGTGATTGATTCTGAATGTTGGGTGTTTGATTGTTGGTCTTTTCCTTCCAATATGATTTGATTTTGATCTTTCATTCATTTATTTATAGTTTGTTTATGTACCTATTGATTTATATGTTTATCTTTATTTGTTTATATACTAATTTTTTTATACTTATTTATCTATTTATTCATTTATTTGTTTGTTTATTTTTCATTACTGATGCAACAATTTGGAAACCGTAAAAACAAAGAGCTGTGTTTTGGATAATTTTATATAAAAGGGACAGTATATGCTTGGAAAAGTTTCAATTACTAAAATGAAATTAATTTGCAAAGGCTCTTTACGTTATAAAGACCTGCTAGTCATGTTTTTTTTATTATTAAATTATTCTATTTATTTTTGTCACCAATAGTAAGCGCTTCACTCCCATCACTCCTATGACCAAAGATTACTTTCTTATCGTGATAGAATGTGTGACTCTGGTCCATAGAGGTTTCACCTTATATTAGATTATTTTTAGATGAAAATTAAAAAAAATACAAAATATTTCTAAACTAAAATCATCTTAACATGTTCAATATTCATTGTAACGATGAGAGACTACGACTGTGTGTCTGCGAATAGAAACGCCAAATTCTCGTTATACACAGAGACATAATCTGTCAAGGTGTAGTAGAATATAAGAACGTCTCTATTGAGACTCCCTCAAGCATGAAACGAAGTTGAAGACTTTGTTGAAGACTTCGCTGAAAACTTCTCGGTTATTAAAGAAGCATAAACAAAGTCTTTAGACTACAGTCGCCCTACGGTAATCTTTATCATAGATAGGGAGGTATACAGCCTCCATAGTTTATGGATATACAAAATTATGTTAATTTTCTTAGGGCTACGCTAACTTAACTGCCGAGCGTTATATCACTTGTTAAAATGCTCATATTCAATTGATATGTTAAATTCGACGTCTTATATATTGAACATTACAGTAGTTTACTTATTATGCATTTAGTGAAAACAAGCCTGTGTCGACCAGAGAGAGGAGGTGAGGGTTATGGTAAGGGCGAGACGGGAATCACAGAGATAAATTCCTGAATCACAACACGGTTTTTGACCACTACACTCCACAAACTCTCTTCTGATATATCACACGCAAAGATTTTTTGATGGCATCAACTCAGATAAGCCCCCACACACAACAATTTTCATAACACTAGACATCAGTAAAGCTTTTGATACCATCCCCCGTCACAATCTCACAGGCAAAATATATAACGCAGACATGCGCAATAATACCAAAAGGGGGCTGGACAGTTATCTGGCAAGTAAAAAAGCACACCAGAAATTAAAAAGACGGAGTACCACAGTGCTCAATTCTATCCTTCACACATTTTTAATCTATACATGCACGATATACCCACACCCCGCACCTCAGAAATAAAAATCTCTTCTTACGCAAATGACATAATTACATGCACACACCGTAACGCAGACAGAGCTACAGGAATACTACAACCATACCTCGATACACTCAATACCTAGTTTACTAAAAATAGACTCAAAATAGCCCCAACCAAATCTACAGCCAGACTTCTCATCAGTTGGACAGCGGAACACAAACACATACCCCGTCTCTATATCAGCAGCACTCATATCATACAAACATACGCCCAAGATTCTTGGCGTAACATAAGATACATCCATGTCATTCAAAATACACATCATAAACACAAGGATAAAATCTTTACCTAGATTTAACGTGCTAAAAACAATTGCAGGAACAACATTTGGACAAAACAAAGAAACTAATACTACAATGCATACGTTCAGTGAAGAATTATACAAGCCGCGCATAGACACACCACAACGCCCTTCAGACCATACAAAACAAAACCCTAAAGACAATTGAGAACTGCACAAATACAACACCTACAGGCCATTTACACCATGAAACGAAAGTTCTCAAAGTCAAGGATCACCTTGACATGAGAGGCACACAAACACATGTCGCAGGGTCCACAAACACAGAGCACCTACTACACTACATAGGAAAACACCCATACACACAAAGAAAAATAAAATTAACATCAAATTATCTATACCACACAAAAATATTCTCTTCTCGTCCTTCACAACCACCAGACACCAGCCTCCAGGAGCATATCCACAATTATATAACTCACTACTCCATCAACAAACTGAGAGACAATACATTGCTGCATGCCAGACTCCCTGACATCCATCCTTCTAAAACCATACACACCAAGAAAAATTAAATTAACATCAAATTATTCTCTTCTCGTCCTCCACAACCACCAGAAACCAGCCTCCAGGAGACATATCCACAATTATATAACTCACTGCTCCATCAACAAACTGAAAGACAATACATTGCTGCATGCCAGAGTCCCTGACATCCATCCTTCTGAAACCTCTCTCCCCCTGGCCAGATAGCGATGCGGCATCCAGCCCTTTTCAGTTACCAGAAAAGGCTGGATGACAGCATTGATGACAACTGCCCAGGATGTAGCACTTTACCCCATGATATACAACACATTATGGAAAATTTCAGTGTATACAATCACGACGCCAAGAGCGCAATATGCACTCTATAAAGAATTTGCAGGAAAACCCTATTCCTGCCGTGGCGTTCCTCAAGGAGACGGGACTGCTCGGCCAGACAGTCTAGGGAACGACAGCAACAACTGGTCGGAAGAGGACATCACAATAAACAAGTAGATCAGTAGAATAGACAAATAAGCAAAACAAATAACTGAGTAAATAGACAAATAGAGTAAATAAGTAAATAAACGAAACGTATAAATAAGTGAATAAATGAAAATATAGGAAAGCACCACTGTATATCATTCATCTTCTGACTTCCCCCCACACACCAAAAAAAACAACAACAACAACAAAACGATTTAAATTGAACCAAAATGAATTATCTCAACTACATCAGCATCAGTTCTTAACCCCCCATTCTCTCCTGCCCCACCCCCATCCCCTCTCCTGTCATGTAAGGGCGTAATTGAATAAAGTTTCCCGAAGGTACAAACATGGCCTGATCCCAAGGCTTAGGCCGAGGCAAAGTCAATTTTGTGTCGCTGCCTTTGAAGGCTAACCAGCTCAATCCTTCCGACGTTTACTTAGCCGGGTCCTTCCTCCTCCTCCTTCTCCTCCTCCTCCTCCTCCTCCTTCTTCTCCTACCCCTCCCCTTCCCCCTCCTCCTTCTCCTCCTACTCTGTTGGACCCTCCCACCGTCTTGCTCTCTCTCTCTCTCTCTCTCTCTCTCTCTCTCTCTCTCTCTCTCTCTCTCTCTCTCTCTCTCTCTCTCTCTCTCTCTCTCTCTCGTTTGTTTTCGTTCTCTTGCATATACATATATATATATATATATATATATATATATATATATATATATATATATATATATATATATATATACTGTATATATTATGTGCATAAACATATGCACGTGTGTACATAGAGGGCAGAAACGAGGGAAAGTTATAACCGTGAAGAAAATTGATGGGCAGTATAAAAGAGTGCATTCAAAAGATAACAAGAAAAATATAAAGAAGGGAGACACGGAAGGAAGTGAAGAAGGACGTTCAAAAGCAAAGAAATAGCGGGAAGTCGGTCAAGGAAGAAGAGGATGTGAGTAGCAGAGGAAATTTAATTTCAGGTTGCATTAGTGAACGAAGAGTTTTAATGGATAAAGAGAGGATAAGGTTGATTACGGAGAAAGGGAAGAGAGGGAAGGATTGGTTGATATAAGGTGGGAGCATTGAGTGAGGGGTCACTTAACAAGGGAGGGAAGTAGTGAGTCAGAAATATGCAAGTGAACATAGATGAGGTGTTCGGGCTATATTTCTGAGAAGGGCTTAATGGATAAATAGAAGTAGTGAATTCTTAGGGCAGAAAGGAAGAAAAATAAATGGAGTAATTGGATAGAGGTAGATGAGAGTAGACTGTTATGTAATAAGGGAAGAAATGATTACATGGAGAGGAAATGGATGAATGAGGAAGGATTGGATTTGTTGCTGGATTAAGCAACATTTGTTGCCTCCGAGTTCCAGTAACCTGCAGCCCCACAGGTGTCGGCAAGGGTTCTTGTGACTTTCCATAGATTTCAACAGGAAGAAACGTTAGAAATTTCGGTTGTATGAGTGTGTGAATGTTTTTCTTTCGACTGGTTAAAGGAAAAGGAGGGAGGGTCAGAGGAAAGTAGCAAAGAATCTAGGAAGGAAGCGGGTGGAGAAGCGTGAGAAGAGGAAGAGTGTAAGGGAGGGTAAATGACTCTGTTAAAAGTCCGTAACGGTGAAAAAGAACTTTGCATTTTACTTGGAAGAATTCGTGGATGCTAATGCACCGAGCGCGAGTTCGGCCCCGCTGAGGGACGAGACGATTTTGAAAGTTTGGGTCCGTCTTTGCACTTTACCGGGTTTAACAATGATGATGATGATGATGATGATGATGATGATGATGATGATGATGATGATGATGATGATGATGATGATGATGATGATGATGATGATGATGATGATGATGATGATGATGATGATGATGATGATGATGATGATGATGATGATGATGGTAATGGTGGAGGTGATGAAGATGATGAAGATGATGATGATGAAGATGATGAAGATGATGATGATGATGATGATGATGATGATGATGATGATGATGATGATGATGATGATGATGATGATGATGATGATGATGATGATGATGATGATGATGATGATGATGATGATGATGATGATGATGATGATGATGATGATGATGATGATGATGATGATGATGATGATGGTTGGTGGTTATGGTGACGGTGATCATGATGTTCAGGTCATCGCGTTGTTCATCGTTCCCCATTTTGTTATGATTTTCGTGGGTGGATAGAACGGTCGCAGACATCCAGATGTATGAGCTGCAGACTGAGATAACGACTTCCGGCGCTGTGGAGTGAAGGTTAGTTAACAGCGAAAAAGTGGAATTAATTTTCAAAGGCGTATGTTTACAACAAGGATTGAGCGAAGGTTGAGAGGAAGGGAGGAAGGGAGGGAGGGAGGGTGGGAGGAAGGGAGGGAGGAAGGGATTAAGCGAGATCATGATAAAGGAGAAGGCGTAGTAGGGTGGGAGGGTAGATAGAAAAGAAGCTGCGAAAGAGTGTATGATTAGATACAGGAAAGAGAAAGGGGTAAGGGAGAGGTCCATTAAGATGGGGTGAGGAACAAATAACAGACTATGAGTTAGAGATGAGAGTGAGTAAGCGGGTGAAAGTGAGAGCGAGTGAGAGAGTGAGTGAGAAACTGAGTGAGTGAATGAACGAGTTATTGAGAGAGGGAGAGAGTAAGGGAGATGGTGCAAAGGGCAGTGGAGAAGGAGGGACCGAAGAGAAAGAATGAAAGGTGATGATGGGCCGTTTGGGCGCGGCCGTTTGGGCGCGGGTGTTTGGGCGCGGGCGTTTGGTCGCCAGCTGACAGTTGGGCGCGGGCGTTTGGTCGCCAGCTGACAGTTGGGCGCGGCCGTTTGAGCGCCGGCTATTTTGGCGCCAGCCAAAGTTTATATATTCTAATCTTTTTACAAAAACGTAACATAGCTTTATCTAGTTCATTTTATAAAATCTTTTTATAAAATCTTTTAAAAATCTAAAAAAAAAAATACAGTAACAAAACTTTATTTAGTTGGTAATTACGAGTAAGGCTTCTCAAGTACTCGCCAGCATCCATGTTTTAAAATCTAAGAACAGTTTCATGTATTCATCTCTCTGCATGTTTATACTTTTTTTTAGTTTCCGTGGCGGTTCATGACCGGCCAGTAACTTTTAAATTCATCCCCATTTCCCTCCTTACCACACCTTCCCTTAATCTCCCCCCTCCTTACCACACCTTCCCTTAATCTCCCTCCCTCCTTACCA
>NC_134806.1:35933333-35940833 GCF_046742065.1 Oratosquilla oratoria
ATATGAAATAAAATGAATGAATAGATAGATAAATAGAAATTAATATATACGAATACATGAATAGGTAAAAGAAAAAGATAAATGAAATAAACAAATCAATAAATTAATTGATAAAAATGAATAAAATAAACGAAGAAATGAATAAAAAATGGCAAATAAACAAGTAAATAAACGAATAGACGAAAAAAGATAATTTGTTCTTGGCCAGAAAACAGTATCAAAGTAGGTCTCCATATTAAATGGATTCTTGAGAATCCTCTCCTTCAGACACTTCCCGTCACGAAAAAAAAAAGTGCACCCATTACAGGAACAATTCCAAGAAACAGCCGAGTCTGTTCCTGAATGCAGCAGACGTATTCCGGGCAATGGGATCTCTTCCTGCTCCCTCCTCATCCCCTTCCTCTCCCCTCTCCAACCTTCCCCTCTTCCCAGCTCTATGGGTATTGAGAGATCTTCCTGCTTCCTATCCCTTCTTTACCCCTACATCTTTTCCCAGCTCTCCCATTCCCCTTTTCCCACCAGATCTCTCCCCAACTCCCCCTCCCCCTTCCCCTCCCCCTGCTCTTTCCCCCTTAGTTCCATGAGTAATGATATCTCCTACTTTCCCTCCTCCTCCCCCACTCTTCTCCTTCTTCGCGCTTCCCACTATTCCCTTTCCCTTTTCCCCTCTCTCCCCCTCCCCTCGTCCCCTCTATGCCCTCTCCTCCTTTCCCTCTTCCTCTCCCCCTCCCTCTCTTCCCCCTCACCCCCTCTCTCCTCTTCCCACTCCCCATGTTTCCCTTACCCCGTCCCCTGTCTTCCCCGCTCCACCTCGTCTATGCACGATAAATCGCAAGTTTTTAGAATGTCCGACTTCGCATCATTCCGTGCTGATTGGTCCGCTGTTTTCGATTAGGCCGCGCGTGTTGCCGGTGATTGGTGCAAGTTTGCTCTTTGCTGGCCGAAAATGTGCCGACAAGGTTTGTCGAAACATTATGGAAAATGACGCCGTGACGAAAATATACGGTATGATATGACCCATCAAAGGCAGACTGACCTATGTGTTACATTAACCATGAGTAAAAACAGTGTAATATTTATTCAGTTTATTGATTAACTAAGTGATTAATTAATTTATTAATTAGTTAATTGATAAACTAATGTATTTATCTACTTGTTCATTTGTTTATTTATTTGTTTTATTTCCTATCGTATTCATTTATCCTTTCTTTATATACAGTATATATGTACGTATATATATATATATATAATACACACACACACACACACACACACACACACACACACACACACACATACACACACACACACACACACACACACACACACACACACACACACACACATATATATAATATATATATATATATAATATATATATATATATATAATATCTGTACATGTATGCAACAGTAATCACATAAAACACATGAATAAAAATATTTTGCTTGAAACAATGAAATCAAAGATCGGAATACTGAAAGTTTTCGTCTATTTAAGACATTTTCAAAGTACATAGTTACACAACAAAGTACAGCTTAAACACAATAGTGTAGAGAACAGGAGAGGTCACTCAAAATAAATACAAAAGGATTGTCTTACAAAGAAACAAGAATAGAAATAATAAAAATAAAGAATAATACCAAGAATAAATAACATTAAATACCTTAGACAGAAAATGACAACAAATTACCCTTTCTAGATGTTACTATTCACAGGAAAGAAAGGTACTTCAGGTTTGATGTTTTTCGTAAACCCACTAACGTTTTGTCATATGTTCACTATTATTCTGCTCACCACCTTAATACAAAGATCTCAGTTTTTTCCAAGAAATTATTTCATGTAGTTCCTATTTGGTAAGGAATATAATTGGATCGTGTCTCATTAAAAAACTTTCAATGAGAATCTTAATTTAAGCACTGGTCTTTTCAAACTAGATGATTTTGTCATCAACCAAATTGTAGGACAATGTCACAAAGCTCCGCCTTAGCCATCTTGTGTGACCTTTTATTACATGTGTCAATTGTCACCCACTTTATTTATTCTTCTTATTTTTTTATTATTATTTCTATTTTTTTTGTAACACAATCCTTATGTATTCATGTTGAGTGACCTCTCCTGTTCTCTACACTATTGTATCTAAGCTGTACTTTGTTATGGTACTATGTACTTTGAAAATGTCTTAGATAGACGAAAACGTTTAGTATTCCGAGCAAAATATACATGTATATATATATATATATATATATATATATATATGTGTGTGTGTGTGTGTGTGTGTGTATGTGTGTGTGTATGTGTATATTTATATATATGTACATGTATATGGTGTGTGTGTTTTTTGTGTGTGTGTGTGTGTGTGTGTGTGTGTGTGTGTGTGTATATTTTATATATGTACGTTATATATATATATATATATATATATAATATATATATATATTATATATATATATATAATATAATTGGTATATATATATATATAATTGGTATATATATATAATATAATTGGTAGTGCAATGTAGTTCAGTTCGAAGCTTTAAGAATCATTTAGATAAATACCTAAGTAAGATGCTGTAATTATTATAATTTATGTTATATTATTTGTTTTTGTTTTGTTATAATTTGTCTGTCTGATTTTCATTTATTATTAGTTATATGTCAATTTATTATCAATTACTATTTACCTGTTTGTTTGTTATTCAACTATACCAATGCATTTATTTATGTATTTTAATTGTTATTTACATTGTTATAGTTTTAATTTATTATTAATATTATTTTTTTTTTTTTTTTTTTTTTTTTTTTTTTGCATCCGACCTAGATATGGATCAAAAGGTCTCCTGTCGGCATGCTTTGCCTTTGTAATCCTTTGTAATATATATATATATATTGTATATATGAATGTATAAACACATATTACTGGACTTATCCTTTATTCAAGCAAACCCACACATCAATACAACTGTATGAGAAACTGTATCTTGATATCCTTCAAGCTTTTTGTCTTTTTTCTTTCCTTTCTATGATCCTTTGTTCCTCTGTTGTGTATTTTATTAGATTAATTTCAACTTCATCAATACCATTCGTATCCAATCACGATACATCCGTATTATAAGCGTTACTGGTACAGTTGATGGGAAGCCGTATCTTGTTACTTGTGTAGCTGCTTTTGAACATTTTGTTTTAACTATTTCTTTTTCCTAACATCCTCCATGGATATTTTCTTCGCCATCTGTGCGTCTGTAACTCTTCGATTCCCTCGCGGCTACGTCGGTGCGATGTTGTCGCCAGTGTTAGAATTCCTGGTTAATTCCCGGTGAGGTATTACATTGAACATCTACTGCTGTTACAGCAGAAAGTGGTAAGAATGACAAACCTACTGTGAGTTCACTGTAATATCATGACCAAGCGTCTGTCTTAATCTCAGGGTTCTTCTGCATAACATCTGGAAGACACGTGTTTTTTTTTTTTAGTTTTCGGGTTCTTCTTTAACTGAGTAGAATTACCAGGAAGTAGAATGAATATAGCATTCAAGTCAATTAAAGGATTTGTATTTATTTATTTATTTATCTTTATTTTTTCTCTTATTTGATGTTCCTAATTTCGGCGCCCACGTTATGGTAAGTGAGAAACCCCTGGTAGGGGTCCTGGGACTCGAACTCGCGACCACTTGCACATGATTTCAAGACGCTATTGACTGGGTTAGGGTGAAGAGCTACAACACTGCATTCAAATCGGCTTAACACGGTGCTAATTACACCAGAAATAAAAAAGTCCAATCTCGTTTGCTTTCGTTCGCTCGCTCGTTCCTGCAACGATTTGACTCGTGACTTTCATTTCGAGCTGAGCACTCGTTTCAGTTTGTGTCGTCTGAAGGTCACAGGAACAAAGAAAATATGCTTCTTTACAAAGATTTAATTTTTTTTTTCTATTCAATACATTGAATCTATTACGTTTCTCTGGTATATGCTTAGGATAGATTAATCACGAACTAGGACGTTGAATATACAAACACTTTAACAGCCATCAAAGACCGTTATGTATTTATTTATTTATTTATTTATTTATTTATTGTAGAAAAATGTAATCGAGATGAATTAATCTCGCCCTTGTAGTTTTTTGAACGAATTATGATAAAATAGGATTTATCGTTTGATTTCTTTTCGGTAATTCTATTAAATCATGCAATATTGCGAGGAAAAAAGTAAACAAGTTAAGCGATTAGAGACGCCTATTTGATTATTTAAATTGGCTTTATATTTGCAGTAATAGGTGTCGATTGCAAGTAAATCTTTTACTCTATTGAAATTAGTCTTACACTGTCCGAGGCCTAATTGAAGCGACAGAACTCTTAAAAAAACTAATGAAGGGTGTTTTATATAATATATATATATATATATATATATATATATATATATATATATATATATATATATATATATATATATGTATATGTATATATATATATTAAGTATAACAAACCTGATTAAAATAGAATAATTCGTCAAAAAACTTTTAATAGTTTCGATTTATTTAAATTTATTATTGCACGGTAACGTCAACTACCCTAAATGTTACCAAATGCACTTTGTCACTTTGCTATCGTTTTTGTGGAGTTCTTGTGGTCGGTTTGGTAAATTTTTATATTTGTATAATTTTGGTAGATTTTTTTTTTGTGTGTGTATGTGTGTATGTGTGTGTGTGTGTGTGTGTGTGTGTGTGCGTGTGTGTGTGTATGTGTGTGTGTGTGTGTGTGTGTGTGTGTGTGTGTGTGTGTGTGTGTGTGTGTGTGTGTGTGTGTGTGTGTGTGTGTGTGTGTGTGTGTGTGTGTGTGTGTGTGTGTGTGTGTGTGTGTGTGTGTGTGCGTGTGTGCGTGTGTGTGAGTGAGCGTGTGAAATCTGATAACCTTTTGAGATTTCCCAAATTTCAAACTAAGTGGATGAACATAACCGATGCCCCATGATATGACACACTTTATTTTTGTCGACCACTGTACAAAAAAAATCTCCTCACTGCAGGCTTAGATAGTTTGTATATGAGTGAAAAGTAGCAACCTTAGTTACAATTGAATTAATAAGTGGCCAAAATACTAATGTTTTATAAACTATAGTTTACTAGTGCTTCTTTCCTTGAGGACAATCTCGCGTCTCTGTTCTGTGGTAGAAATGATAAATTTAGTTTAATTTGGACTCTCGATCAATCAAGTATTGATTTATAGCCAAAAGATAAGAACTGAATTAGAATTATAGTTACAGAAATGGCAAAGTATGAAAATAATCGAAAATTCTGAATTACAAAATAGAAGAAATACAGACTCGTGTTCACAAAAAAAAAATGTAAAAACGGTAAGAGAATTATATTTTGTGATAGATAATCAGGTCGTCTATTTTTGGGGACAATGCTGTACAACAAAGGCGGAATCATGAGGCGGTAAAGATGCGAGTTCAGGAGAATAACAGAAAGGAAGAGACAATAGAAACTAGAATTGATCAGCATTCTTCTTTGAATTGAGTCTCCAATTATGAAAGAATAATGCGTGACTCTGGCCCGTAGGAATGTTCATTAGCGAGGAGTTTTTGAGTTTTCTTCTTGTATCGTTGTTAAATATCAAAACAGAAAAGTTAGGAATTATTTGAGACCTTGAGGTCTCAGCGTGGAAAAGGCTTATTGAGTTTTCTGCGTTGTTTATTACTAATACCAAGACAGAAATGTCAGAAATTACTGGGGAGCTTGAAGTCTTAGCATAGAAAACATCTTTTGTTAAGTCAGTTTGAGGACTTCATACGAAGAGTGCCTTCCGCCTTGTTGCAGCATTAGTACCGCTTGTTCGTGCAAATGCCCTTCCAAAGCTGCGACAACTGCCGAGAATATGTAAACTTGATCAACGTAGCAAGCCACTGTGGATAACGACATATCGTCCTGTGAGTTCCAACTGCATGAACAGAAATCATCTATTTCCGAATATATCTCCTCCTGGGGTTTCCTGGATCCAAGAGTTTCCAGGGCTTGCCATCTATGTAGCCTCAGGGCTTCATCTGCTACAAGCCCATGTTGTGTAGAGTCAGTATGTTGTAAACGCTCAGCATTAATGCTGACGGGGGAATTGCAGATTCAGCACGAGAATTGGAGAAAATAGTTTCTGGTTTTGGGGAGAGGAAGGTCGGAGAGTTCGAATGTTCCTCTCGTTCCCAGAAGCGATGGGTCTTCATGGGCATTTCGTGTGTCCCATTGGTGGTCTCCGACTCGAATCCTTCTAGTCTGCCCTTTGCCTTCTTGCGGTTGGTTTGGAAAGCTAAGGCTTTGGGGGCTCTGTTCTGCCAGGCTCCGACAAGATCGTCGAAAAGGAGATGGTGAAAGAACGTGAAGGAAAACGAGTTGCCGAAGATTCTTCGCCACAGTTCTTGGTGAGGGAGATAGCGGGAGCCAAGGACATATATTTGCATTATCCGCTATGCTTCCAGCTACTATAAATGCCCTTTTCTTTACAGTATTGTATACCATTTCTCTTCTGCATAATTCAAATAAATGCTATTCTGAGGATCTAGAGCACGATATTGAAATGAAATCAAACGACATATAAATCCTTTGGACTGTAAAAGGGATTTGATTTGGTCGAATGAAATTGAATTTGAAATGTCTTTCATGTGTATAAACGTACATAGCATTGAACTTAACATTTTAATAAATCCAAACAACCTTTCACTTCTTTCAATAATGAAATAGATGTAGAAATAATGTTACACGCAAAGTCTTATATCGGGAATTGACCGTATGTTTTATGCTCTCAGCATTTTAGCAACTTTAATAACACTCCCACTGACTAGGTCTCTCAGCATTCTTTTATAATTGAAAACAAATCTTCATTAAAATAAATGAACAAAAATGATAATAATGATAACGATAATGGTAATAATGAATAAAGGAATGAATAAGTAAATGAAAATCGAAATAAAGAAAATGATAATGATATTTAGCTTCTATCTCTCCGGTTCTCTTATGTTCCATGTTTCTGCCCCATACAGTGCTGTTGGCACAATCACTCCTTCATACAGTCTCCTCTTAGCATCCATTCCCAAATGTCTATTCCTCATTACACTCTTTAAACCACCAAGGCATTTACTCGCTTCTCTCAATCTACATTCTACCTCCACCTTCACTCCACCTTTTCCTGCTACACTTGCACCCAAGTATCTAAAACTATCCACTTCCTCCAGTTGCTCTCCCTTAATGTTCACTTCCAGTCTACTGCCACTTTCACCCCTTGTACATCTCATCACCTTACTTTTACCCACATTTATCTTTAGCTTTCTTCTATCACATACTCTCCCAAACTCTGCCACCAGCTTCCTCAATCCCTCCTCTGACCCTGCCACAAGCGCAGTGTCGTCCGCAAACAACAGCTGGCTCACCTCCCACTTTTCTCCATTTTCCTTAATCATCTCCAAAACCTTACCCAAAAACCAAGCATTCACCTCTCGCACCACCACAACCATGTATAAG
>NC_134806.1:35943333-35950833 GCF_046742065.1 Oratosquilla oratoria
GACCCCAAAAAACAGGCAAACAATTCAAACAAAAATAACCAAACAATGGACAGACTTGTGTGTGTATCCAATTGAACCTTGCTTCAGAATACTTCGACTAACACTTTTCATTCAGGTTATCAATTCAACTATTCTACTTGGGTGAAAGCCAAGCGACTTTATTCAGTTTCGTAGAACCTTTTAAACCAGAGGGGATTTGTCGGGATTACACGTGTTCTTGATGACCGGCATCACCTCTGATTTACGTAATGCATTTTTAAACAACTGTTTAATTTTTCACTTATATAAACAAATAACATGGCATTATTCCATGAACTGTTTGTTTATTTATACCTGGCTTTTATCTATCTGCAAATTTGATAAAAGTCTTTTATAATTCTATGTATCGTTAATGTTTGAATATATTGATGTGACAACCCACAAATTCGTAGGTCTTGATCGAATCTTCCTTGCAAACCTCTCAATATGTCTTTATCATTTCCTTCATCCCCCAAGTGTGGGTTAATGGGTGTGTGGGTTTTGTGCAGGAATTGGCTTGGGACAGCGGCGCACAGTGCATTGAGGAACTCGTAATGTGTTCAGGAAAAATATGATAATAATGATAATGATAGTATTTTCATTCTAAAACACGCCAGAAAAACGACCTTTCCCAAGTGTCCGAAAAGGTAATTAGATTTAGTACATAAACTTCAATTGCAGTTCTACATACACTCTCTGAAGAAGTTCTACGCGAACGAAACGTTAGAGTGTTTAGGGTTCCGAGCCTTCCCCTGTGTTTATGTTCTCCATCATCCAATAATGATAGTATAATGAAAGTAGGAATAGGGCTAATGATGACCGTCGTCATCGTCATCATTTTCGTCGTCAACACCATAACCACCACAACATATGATAATGATTATAATGATGATAATAGTGATAATGATAGTGAAAATAATAATCAAAATAATATTTATAATGATAATGGTAATTAATAATAATAATGATGATGATGATGATGATGATGATAATAGTAATAATAATGATAATGATAACAATAAATAATATACTTAAGTGGATAAATGAATATATAAATTAGTATATATGCACATATAATGAAATGAATAAATACGTATATGTATGAAACTCCATATCAGAACACTTTGATTAGGATCATTCAAACAGTATTTACAAAACAAATTTATTTCTTTTCTGGATAAAAGAGCGTATCAAACTTACATAATAAACAAGTTACACATTTCAAATTGCACGAAAAAAGAAAATTCGCCTTTGTCGAGATTTAATCATACTCCAACGTTATAGAAAACTGAAAAAAGAGAAGATGCAAGATTTAGTATTTCAACATGAAATAAAGAAGTTTATTCAAATAAATGCAACATTTACCTTATTTAAGAAATTCATCAAACATTTGCGCATTCCGGATAAATCTAGAATTCTAGATATTGTTGACGTTTCTGGCCAGGTGTTGTGGGTCAGATTCAATGTGGCCCGCGGACCAAATGTGGCCCGCGGACCAAATGTGGCCCGCGGACCAAATGTGGCCAGTGGACCAAATGTGGCCAGCGGACCAAATGTGACCAGCGGGCCAAATATGGCCAGCGGACCAAATGTGGCCAGTGGACCAAATGTGGCCAGCGGACCAAATGTGACCAGCGGGCCAAATATGGCCAGCGGACCAAATGTGGCCAGCGGACCAAATATGGCCAGCGGACCAAATGTGGCCAGCGGACCAAATGTGGCTCGCTGACCAAGTGTGGCCAGTGGACCAAATGTGGCCCTTGAGCCTGCAGTAGCCTACCAGTGCTTTACGGACTTCCGTTAAACCTCCTGCGGACGAAATTAATGCGTTATTCTTTTATTAGTGTAGACTGATATTTACCTATATAAGAATACTCATCAATTTTAACTTCAACAGTGACACCCCTACGGACCAGAATCGTACAACATTCTTTTATGACTTGGTGATTAATCTCCATTCAGAGAAGAATACTGATCATTTCTATAGTTCAGTTATCCATATACTGAGCTCTCCTCACACCTCAACTTAAGGTGCGACACACTAAGCATTTCTCGCTAGCGTGCTAGTTGCTTTTGCTCCCTCGTTTGAATCGAACTGACTTTGGTCACGATCTTTTGCTTTTCACATTTCCAAATGTCAAATTACTTTTATGGAAACACTGTTGAGATGTTCTTACGAAAGTTTAGAATAATGTAACCGAAGTCGCTTCTACTCAAACGAAATAGCAAAAGCAAGTAGCATGCCAGCGTAATGTGACGCCACATTCAGCCTCCTCTATGACTCCATTATATTGTTCACCAAGGATAGAAGCGCTGATTGCCAGCAATATGATACAATTCTATATCATTTCATGTACCCTTACATTGTTGCAGACAGATTTCATGTTTCGTCCCTTTTCTGAATGTTTCGTGCAATATCCATTGTTTTTGCATGCGGGTTTCACTTCATTTCGTGCCATCGCATGTTACTTCGTTCAGGTCTGTAACAATAGGTTATCGTGGTGTAATGAACGTATCGATTTGTTTAATACATACATGCATACATACATACACACATGCATACATACATACATACATGCATACATACATACATACATACATGCATACGTACATACATACTTGCATATATATATATATATATATATATATATATATATATGAGAAATTCGCTAGTTAACAGCGACATCAATCAGATAATCACGTACACACACACACACACACAACACTCACGTACACACACACATACATACATATTGGTGCAATTTTTTTTCGAAAACTCATACGTATGTACTCTAGCATAAACTCATAATGTACTGTATGTACTATAGAATAAAGAAAACTTATTAGTTGTCATCACAAATCAGTCAAATAGTGAAGACCACAAACAGAAGAAAATAGAAGAAAAAAGACGAACAAAAACAATATATCCGGTAATTATATGCGATGATTTTAATGGCTGATTATCATAAAAAATAATTTTATGTAATTTTGTGTGAAATCATTTGACACTGCAAAAAAAAAAAATTCTAAAACATTAGAACATGAAATTGTCTGTATGAGTTATATGATATGATATGATTATATCATAATTCAATAATGATAATATTACGAACAGCAGAAATGATTAGCCAGATTGCATGATCTTGGTAAAATTGAGATTTATTTTTGAAAAATGTATGCAGGTAGAGTTAGTATGACCGACTTTATATAGCGATCATAAAAACATTTTCATCTTAAATGGATGGCGATATGAATTTTTTTTTTTACATGGTACCTTTTATGTATCTTACAAGAGAAAGATTTAGCTTTCCTAGATAAAGAATGTTTACAAATAAATTATTTTTTTTAGAATCTAAAGAATTCTAAGAAATGTCTAAATATATTTTTTAGTTGCGAGTAGAGACTCCGAGTTTTAGATAGAAATTCCGAATACGATAAAAGCAAGACGTCATAAGAAATTCTAGAACAAAGAAAACGCTCGTTTGATATTCTCCTTTCAATATCCATAAACATTCGTATTTCATTAATTGCTCCCTAACAATTTTGATCTAATTCTTACAAAAATTAGAAACCCCAAACAAAAACAGATCTGAAATCTCATTTCCTTATAGTAATTTCCCAATCATACCCTAATTAATATAAATGGTCATTTATATTAACCAATAATGATAATTAATCCATATTACTTCAGAAGAGGAATGCCTGTCCAGCACGTTTTCAGCTAACGTGGTAAATAGCATTTGATTGTTCTTTTTTTTTTTTTATCAAATCGCGTTAAGGATTCATGTGTGCAAATGATGAATTAATGAATCAAATCATGTATATGGCTTTGATGAAGTCGGGGAGGTTTCCTAGGACATAGAATTTGTTATTATTGTTGTTGTTATCATCATCCCCATCGTCATCATCATCGTCATCGTCATCGTCATCGTCATCGTCATCGTCATCGTCATCGTCATCGTCATCATCATCATCATCATCATCATTATCATAATTATTATTATTATTATTGTCATTATTATTATCATTATTATCATTGATAATAATATTATCAATACAATAATATTAATAATGATAATTATAATAATAACAATAATTAATAATGATGATGATGATGATGAGGATGATAATATTAATGCTAATATTGATCATAATAATGAGAGAAATACATGCATACATATACAAAAGGTTTTTTCCCCCTTACACCGGGGGTAGCCAAAAAGAAAAAGGCATAGAAATCACTCCCACCCATTTCATTTCCCACATATTCCACTCCCCTCCACCCTCCTCCCGCCCCTCTAGCTTGGCACCTCCTGGATGACGGGTCATCCCTGCATCCTGTCCACTGCCCTGGGTCAGAAGCAGTGTCGCAAGATACAGCACATCCACAGCAAGGCCGCTTCATAAATTCGGCGACCCCCCCCTCCGTCCCCTCATACAGGAAACGAGAAGACAGGGAGAAATCCCTTCGGGCTGCGTCAAATTTTTTCTCATACATACTTCCTCACCCCTGATCCCCCACCCACTCCTCATGCATCATAGCCTCATCTATACACAACCCTTCTCCATTCACCCCTATCTCCTGTCCTCTCCCGTCCTTCCTCTACAGACATTCCTCTCTTTTGTAAAGCCCCTTTCACCCCATCCATCCATCGCATCCTAGGACGCCCCCTCATATTCATTCCTTCCTCCTCCGCCTTCCACACTTCTTTTACTAATCTTTCTTCACTCATTCTTTCCATGTGTCCAAACAATCCTAATACTCTTTCATCAATCCTATCTCCCAGCTCCCTTTCCCCCCCTGTTCTCCTCCTCACCTCATTTCTCACGCTATCTAGCCTAGTAACCCCTATCATACTTCTCAGACATTTCATCTCAAACACATTCAAACTCCTATGTGTATATGTGTATATATATCTATATATATGTATATATGCACTAAAAACCCACTATTATTTGGATTGAAGAGAAGAAGGAAATAACAAACTTCCGTATATTTTGATCACTTGCTGTGATCCTCTTCAAGCGGAATACGAAGAGGATCACAGCAAGTGATCGAAATATACGGAAGTTCGTTATTTCCTTCTTTTCTTAAATCCAAATAATAGTGGGTTTTTAGTGCAATTACTAATGTGTAACGACATTACTGGACAATGATATATATATATATATATATATATATATATATATATATATACATACAGATACATATATATATATATATATATATATATATATATATATATATATATATGTATGTATGTATGTATACATACTATTAAAAGTGCTTCCGAGTTCTGTATTAGACTTTTTTCAGAACATTTTATTTTCGTCTAGAAGTGTTTTTGTTTCTTCTGGCAGGTTGAGGATAAGGTTCCCGTAATAATTGATTTGGGAACAGCTAAATTGTGATTTTGGGTTTTTGACCCCTTCTTCAGTAGCCATGTAGAGATGTATTTTCTATGGTGTCCAAGGTTAGAATGTGTTGGGGGCTGGTGTGGGGGCTTATATACGTGTCACCTGGGCCGAGCGCGCTCGTACTCAAACATGATTGGTCAATCCTGATTAAGGTCTTGATCTTCGCATGCTAGGTAAAGCTTGCAGGTTCTGAGCTTGTACGTTGAGATTTGGATTTGAGTCTTTGATATGTAAAGCTTTACATATCAAAGACTTAAATCCAAACCTCAAAGTACAAGCGCAGGACCTGCTAGCTTTACCTAGCATGCGAAGATCAATCCTCAGTCAGTAGTGGCGCCGCGAACGCTACCACTGTGCCGTCAAGTCGTGTGTGTGTGTGTGTGTATAAACTGTACATTCTTCACACCAATTTACATATCAAACCGCATTGTGCGAACCTAACAATTATGTACAACATACTCTTGTATAATAGAATAAATCTTGTTAAAATCTCTGACAAGGAATTCAGTCTGTTGTCCTCATATGTATGTATACCTTCCTTCCTAAGCCTCTTGTTATAAGATTTGCATAGAGACCACTCCTTAGATTAAGGGTTAGAAGCTAGGTAGGAAACTAGGCCCTCCTTTCCTTCTTGGGATTAAGTACTTCCCAAAGGCGTACAAAGTCGTTTGGAGTTAACCAGAATGAAAACGTTAATGTGTCGTCGTAGCATGGGCGTAACTAGGATTAACTTAACTTCCAGTGCATGAGGGTTGGTCACAAGGTGAATAAAATTGTCTGGGGTTAGTCATGATGAGACTTGTAAGGTGAGTTATTGTAGCAAAGGGAATCAGTGGAGACGACACACTTCATAAAATCTTGATCTCAGGCGAATAAAATCATTTTGGATGAGCCAAATTATTTTCTGTAAAAAGCGTCATAGGAATGAAGAGGTTAAACTCGCTTCTTACTTGAATCATACCCTTCTGTAGTCCAGTCTCAATACGGTGATTACCACTCGTCCTTACTATCTAATACAGATGGTAAAAGTGACAGTATGGACCACGTCATTCATAATTACTCGACATTGATAACTTCCTTCAAGTGTGACAATTTAATTGTATTATCGTACAAACATTTCAATACATAATGTAAGATTTTGTTCATGTTTTATGAAATGTATTAAAAAAAAATTCAAATCTTTTAACGCCAAGCAAGACTTTGGTATTGCATGAGTTTCAAATTATGCATCGCTTCATTTGAATCTGAATCGCAATACTGAAGCTTATCACGCTTAATGAGGCCTCGTCTAACTTGGTCTTTCAGTGTCCTGGAAAACTCTGAACCATCTTTTGCGAGTCCGTGCAGTTAATTCTGCAATCAGTATTGTGCCGGGAATGCCTCCAATGTCCTGGGAAAAAAAAAAAAAAAAAAAAAAAAAAAAAGCGAAATTGACTTTTCTTTGTCATGTTTAGATCGCTGATTTTTTTTTCTTTTTGTCTTTTAACGAAACGCCAGGTTTCTTTTTCAAGGCATTCTAAGTTTTTTGTTCTTTTATGTGTGTTACTTTGCGTCTTCTGTGTCCAGGACAGTCATGATACAAAAACTTCGTTTTTTTTTTTTTTTTTTTTTTTTTTTTGTCGATGTGAACTTCTTCATCCACACGTACACATCAGTGTGGGATCACTAGGATGTACATGCACACCCACACGCACACACAAACACACACACACACACACACGCACACACACACACGCACACACACACACACGCACGCACGCACACACGCACACACGCACACACACACACACACACACACACACACACACACACACACACACACACACACACACACACGCACACACACACACACACATGTACGCACGCACACACGCACACACACACACACACACACACACACACACACACACACACACACACACACACACACACACACACACACACACGCACATACACACACACAATCACCTCTCTTCCTCTTCCTCCACCTCCTCTGGTCCCCATGTTTATCCTCCATTCCTGTCTTTTTCTTCGCCCCCTCACCCCGTATGGAATACTGACCCT
>NC_134806.1:35958333-35960833 GCF_046742065.1 Oratosquilla oratoria
AGGATCACAGCAAGTGATCGAAATATACGGAAATCCGTTATTTTCTTCTTTTCTTAAATCCAAATAATAGTGGGTTCTTAGTGCATATATATATATATACATACATACATATACGCACTGATTAGCTGCGGTCGAATCCGTCTGTTTTACCCTATGAGCTTCTTGGACTGATGGGGATCGAAGAGGACAGGGACTTGAACCCACAACTGAGCGAATGTGAGACCATGACGGTTATAATACACCACCATCGCACAGATTACATAGCAATGATTCTTTAAATCTACACATTAACAGGTAGAAAATAAAAGCAATAGAATATAGAAATAAGAACCTTACATGTTACAAGTATGGAACACTGATATTGTGATCCAATATTTTGTTTTAGGTTTTTTTTTAATCCATAAAAAGACAAAATGAAATAAAGCTCCTTACATGTTACGAGTCTGGAGTATTGTGATCCAAGTCTTTAACTCAATTCGCGGAAGAAAACCCCGCGCTCACTTAGTTTGAAGCGAGTTTATCGGAATTTACGGCGCGCACCGTAACACTAAGTCTTCATTAAGCTGAGGGCAGGACCGGAAAGACGCCGCAGACTCCGGGATAAAAACAGTGACGCTAAGAGTTACGGAATCGGTTTGTGTTCCAGTATTCCAGGAGCGGAATGGAGAATCCAGATAAGAGTGTCAGTCTTGTGGCTACCAAAGGTTTAGCAAAGATGAATAAAATCTCCTGGCAAAAGATAGAGTGAGATTTATAAGACAGACATGTCGTTTTAGGAAGTTCGTTGGAGAGGGAATCATCCCTCTTCGTGAGGCTTTTTGACACTTGAATGAAATCGGGAACCAGAATAAGAGGGATTGGTCATGATGGGCTCGGAGGTGTAAGACGATCAAAGGAAGTAGACATTAATGAAGGGACGGGAGTGAATGGCGACACATTCATAAAGTTTGCCACTAACGAATAAAAAAAGGCAAACCAATCTAACCAAATGGATTGATGCTGAAGTATCTGTAATCTAATTCATCCAATACATCGGTGAACACAACACAGGACAATGAAGAAGAAAACAAAAAGAAAGTAAAATACACACAGTACACACACACACACACACACACACACACACACACACACACACACACACACACACACACACACACACACACACACACACACACACACACACATATATATATATATATATATATATACATATATATATATATATATATGTATATATATACATATATATATATATATATATATATATATATATATACATATATATATATGTATTTACATATACACACAAGGGACCCGCGCACCAACGTCATTATAACAAATAAAAATTTCTTAAAGAGCACACTCACTTTGAAATGTGAAACCAAAATACATGAAGATACATGACATGGTATAACTACGACCAACCACATGATTCTGATCAAAAATGAAATTTTAGGCGCGAAATGAATAGTATGTAAAGGAGATAAAATGGTAAAAATATTCACAGTAAAAGTTATCTTCATTACACTGCCAGTAATTGCTATAAAGGTTAAATTAACATAACCTGATACTACGCGAACAGAATCAAATGCAATTCAACTTTAAATAACCTGGCTTGACGTGACCGGGACTGACCTAAGTTAACCTCCCTTGACCTGACCTAATCTAACATAACCTAAACGAACCTAAATTGGCTTAATCTAACTTAAACTGACTCACTCCAACCTAAATTAACTTAGTCTAACCCAAACCAATTTCACCTAACTTGCCCAAACTTAACTAACATAACCTAACCTAAACTAACGTGCCGTAACTTACCTAACCTAGCCTAGCCTAACCTAATCTAAACTAAACCTAACCAGACCAAACCAAAACTAACCTAACCTAACCTAATTTAACCTACGAGTAACTTAACTCAACCTAACCTAAGTTATCCTAAACCAGTTTCACCTAATCTGCCGAAACTTAACTTAAACTAACCTAACCTAGCCTAAACTAACTTAAACCTACCCAAACCAACCCTAACCTAACCAAAAATAGCCTAACCCAACCTAACCTAGTCGGACTTACTATACCCAATCCTATCCTAGTCTACCATAGCCTAACCAAGCTTAGCCTAAGCTAACAGAACCAAACCAAGCCTAGCCTAACCTAACATGGGCTAACATGTCGTAACATTACCTAAGGTAACATTTCCTGCTCTAACCATGCTTAATCAAGACCAATTCAGCCAATAACCATGAAAATTGTTTCCCAGCGCAGTGCAACTCCGCAATTTGCTTCTTTCGATTCCGAAGACAGCGTAAGAGACCGAAGGAGGAATAGAAGGAGATGGAAGAGGAGGAGGAGGAGGAGGAAGAGGAGGAGGAGGAAGAGGAGGAGGAGGAGGAGGAGGAGGAGGAGGAGGAGGAGGAGGAGGAGGAGGAGGAGACGACGACGACGACGACTTGGTCCTCAAGGAGACGGAACAGAGTATTGAATATCGAAGACCCTTGACTGG
>NC_134806.1:35965833-35968333 GCF_046742065.1 Oratosquilla oratoria
ATCTTCTTTTTTAAGTATAGAAAATATATTTGAAGTATACTAGGACAGTAGCTACAGTTGTATAGTAGAACCCATAAAGTGGTTCATTACTTTCACTCTGGACTTTACATAGACCTTGAGCTCAGCAGAGTCCATGAAATATAAGTCCTCCTCCTCCTCCTCCTCCTCCTCCTCCTCCTCCTCCTCCTCCTCCTCCTCCTCCTCCTCCTCCTCCTCCTCCTTCTCCTCCTCCTCTTCCTCCTCCTCCTCCTCCTCCTTCTCCTCCTCCTCCTCCTCCTCCTCCTCCTCTTCCTCACCCTCCTCTTCCTCCTCCTCCTCCTCCTCCTCCTCCTCCTCCTCTTCCTCCTCCTCCTCTTCCTCCTCCTCTTCTTCCTCCTCCTCCTCCTCCTCCTTCTCCTGTTCCTCTTCCTCTTCTTTCTCCTCCTTCTCTTCCTCTTCCTCCTCCTACTTCCACTTCCCCTCCTCCTCTTTTTCCTTCTTCTTATCCTCAAAATAGCTCAGGAACACAAGAGTTAAGTTCGTGGTTAGGTGAGGTTGAGGAAGAACGCGACTTGGTGTGGACGAGGTAGGAAAGGGCCGGAGGGAGAGAAAAGAGGAGGAGAGAGGGTGCGGAGGGGAAAAGGATGGAGGAGAGGGGGGAGAGAAAGAGAAGAGGGAGAGGAAAAGGGGTGACAGAGGATAGGAGAAGGAGAGGAAGTTTGAGGAAGAAAAGGATGGGGAGATGGGAAAGGAGGAGAGGAGAGAAAGGATGGAGAGTGGTATAATGGGGGACAGGAGTGAGATGGAGGAGGAGAGAGAGAGGAAGAGTAGAAGGAGGAGTAGGAGGAACAGAAGCAGGATCAGATGGAGGAAGGGGAGGAGCAGGAGGAGGGAGAGGAGTAAAGGGAGGGGGGTAGGTGGAGGGAGAGAAGGGGAGGGAAGACAAAGCCGTCAGTTAGACGGTGGACGAAGAACCTCGAGGACTGGTCATTGGATCCAATTTTTTTTTCTTTTCTTTTTTTCAAGATTCTTTTTCCTTTTTCTCATTGGTTTTCGTTTCCCAAGCGTCTTAATGTCTTCTTTCTTTTTAATTTGTTTTCTGCTTTTCAAATTGTTTTGTTTTTTACTTGTTTATTTTATTTCTTTTCTTATGCTGAATGTAAGGACTTCCTCTATTCTCGCCTTAACATGTGCTTCATATTCGTTGCGGGGAAAGTTGGGAGAGAAAGAGAGAGAAAGAGCGAGAGAGAAAAAAGAGAGAGAAGGAGAGAACTAGAGAATGAAGGCATCTTCAGCCTTAAAAAAGAAAAAAAAAAAAAAAAAAAAAAAAGACGGAAGCGCTCAAACGGAAAAGAATTTTCCAAAAAATAAAAAAAGAAAGATAGAATAACAGCAAATGAAATGAAGCGAAGTGTAATGAGATAAACAAGTAATGGAAAATGGATAAACGAATGAATAATAATAATAATAGAAAAAAAAATAAAAATGTGAACATTTATATCGCAAAGCAGGTCAGGTTCCGAGAGTTTATCGTTTATGTTCGTACAAACACACACACACACACACACACACACACACACACACACACACACACACACACACACACACACACACACACACACACACACACACACACACACACACACACATATACACCCATGTAATTTTCGTTCCCATAACCATACTAACCCCTACGCGAGCGCGAAAGTATCTGTAAAATAATCCACACGCTTTTTTTATTTATTTGCTTATTTATAAAAATATCTATTTATTCATTTTTACTTAATAATTGTCTTTATCCACTTGTTATATATTAACTAGTCAATTAATGGATTAATCGATTGATCTATTTATTAATCTATTCGTTTATCTGTTTACTAAATTACTGATTTATTTTTTCTGTTCATATATTTGTGTTTAACAGCCAAATGTAGGCCATTTCCTGGTTCGAGCTCAAATGTATATATCGGCAGAATTTCATAGAGGATTTTTTTTCATCTCTATTTCACGAATAAGTAATTCAGGCGTTCGGCCGCATAAGCTGTTATCGTAACTAGAATATAAAATTCAAATTTGGCCTAATATGTACCATTTGGTTTTATTTTAGTGATCTAATTTTTTAAGGTTTGAAAGGTGTAATTTGGCCTTGTATGAAGCATTTCCGTTTTGATCCTATTTCGTTTTATTCTATTTTCTATTCTGTTCTATTTTATTCGTTTCACCTTATACTATCATAACCATCCCCTCAACTCTCAACTCCCCTCAAGTGAATAAAATCGCTTTGCAATAGAATAAATATGTTGAGGTATCTAGCGGGTTAGTTTAAGCGGATACGTTTGCTGAAGTGTTTGTCTTCAAATAGACAAGAACTGGTTTACTAATAATGTGGTTAACAAATGGAATAGATTTAGAGTCGAATATAGAGCACTGAAACAACTGGTTGCTTTAAGAGAAAATTAAATAACTTTATGGATAGGTATAACAGGTAGTAAGGGACATGGAACTGCTTAATGTAGGCCTT
>NC_134806.1:35970833-35978333 GCF_046742065.1 Oratosquilla oratoria
CTCCCTCCCCCTCTCCCTCCCCATCTCCCTCTCCATTTCCCTTTTTTTTTTTTCTTCTCCTCTTACATTCCCATCATTCGTATTTCTTCGTCTCCTTTCGCTGTGTTCACTGTCTTTTTTTTTCTTTATCCTTTACCTTCCATTATTATCATGCTTCATCTTCTTTTCATCTCTTTGGTTTCATTTTTATCATCATTGCGTATATCTTATCAGTTCTTGTTATATTTTTCCCTCGTATCGCTTTTATTCGTACTTCGCATTGATTTAATTTTATTCATTATTTTTGTCCTTGCACTCTCGCCTTTCGGATATTTCTATTTTCCTTTTATGTATATATTTTTTTTAATGTATATTAAATCATCATTGGATCATTTAGAGATAGATTGCTTGATTATTCTAAGAAGAATTTTTTATCAATTATTTTCTTTTAGTCTTATGTATAGAGGAAGTTTTCTTCTGCTTGATAAAATCGTCTGGACTCAAGAACCTAAGAATGAAGGAGGCTACAAGCGACCATAGGGCCTACACTAGGCAGTTGATATATAACTGAGTCAAACATGATTTTAATTTTTCCGTTGATTCGTGGAAATGACTTCCCCCGCCCCTTCTTCTCTTTTTATCTATTCTTCTTCACCTTCTCTCCCCTTTCCTCCACCCTTCTCTTTTCCCTTCTCCTTCTCTATCCACCTCATTCCTCCTCTTCCCTTTCCTCTCACCTTCCTTGTCTTCCCTTTCCCTCTCCTCCTTTCCTCGACTTTTCTTCCTTCCTCTCACCTTGTTCCCTCCTTCCAACCAATTTCATTTTCTCTCTCTTCCCCTTTCCTCTATTCTCTTCTTTCTTCCCTCTTATCCTCTCCTCCTTTCCTCACCTTTTCTTTCTTCCTCTCACCTTGTTCCTCCTTCCAACCAATTTTATTTTTCCTCTCCTCCCCTTTCCTCTATTCTCTTCTTTCTTCTCTCTTATCCTCCCCTCTTATCCTCACATTTTCTTCCTTCCTCTCACACTCTTTTTTCTCCTTCCAACTAATTTCATTTTCCCTCTCTTCCCCTTTCCTCTATTATCTTCTTTCTTCCCTCTTATCCTCTCCTCCTTTCCTCACCTTTTCTTCCTTCCTCTCACCTTCTTGTTCCTCCTTCCAACCAATTTTATTTTTCCTCTCCTCCCCTTTCCTCTATTCTCTTCTTTCTTCTCTCTTATCCTCCCCTCTTATCCTCACCTTTTCTTCCTTCCTCTCACACTTTTTTTTCTCCTTCCAACTAATTTCATTTTCCCTCTCTTCCCCTTTCCTCTATTATCTTCTTTCTTCCCTCTTATCCTCTGCTCCTTTCCTTACCTTTTCTTCCTTCCTCTCACCTTCTTGTTCCTCTTTCCAACCAATTTTATTTTCCCTCTCCTCCCCTCCCCTCTATTCTCTTCTCTTTTCTCTCTTATCCTCTCCTCCTTTCATCACCTTTTTTTCCTTCCTCTCACCTTCTTTTTCCTCCTTCCAACTATTTTCATTTTCCTTCTTCTTCGCTTTCCTCCATTCTCTTCTTTATTCCCTCTTATCCTCCCATCATGTCCTATATCCTCCCCTTTGCCCCCCCCCCCATCACCCATTTCGTCTCCACCTCTGCTCTACCCTCTCTTTCTTCATCCCGTCCCTTCCTCTTACCTCCTTTCCTTCCTCTCTCCTTGTCTCCACTTCCCTCCTTTCCTTTGACATTCCTTCCTCTTCCATTTCCTTCCCCTCTCCTCCCGTCTCCTCACTTTTCCTCCTATTTACTCCCCTCTACCCCATTCTTTCTTATTTCTTCATCTTTCTTCCCCCATCTTTCTCATCCCCTTTCCAATCCTTTCCCTTCCCCTTGCTTCCCTTCTTCCATTTCCTTCTATTTTTTTCTTTCCCTCCCTTATCCTGTTCTCTCTTATTCTTTCCTCTTCTCTCCTCTCCTCTCCTCTCCTTTCCTGTCGTCCCCCTTCCTTTCCCTTTCCTTTTCTCTATTATCTATTCCCCCATACTTTCATCTCCCCTCGCTTCCCCTTCTCTCTTTTCGCCTTCTCTCTTCCCCCTTTCCTTCCCATCCCCTTTCCCTTTCCTTTTCCTTCCCCTCCCCTCCCCTCCCCTCCCCTCCCCTCCCCTCCCCTCCCCTCCCCTCCCCTCCCCTCCACCTCACCTCATCTTCCCTCCTCCTTTTCCCTCCCTCCTCTTTCTTCCCCTTTTTACTCCCTCCACTCCTCTTTACTTCCCTCCTCTTTCTTCCCCTTCCTTCCTTTCCGATCCCCTTCCTTCCCCTCCCATCTCCTTCCCTTCTCTCCTTTTACTTTCCTCCTCTTCCTTCGTCTCTTTTTTTCCTCCTCTCCTCTTTAATCCACTCCTATCTCTTTCATGTTCTTCTGTCTTCCTTTTCCCACCAATCCCTATTCGCCTTTTCTGTATTCAAGATTTTACTCATCATTTCCTCTTCAATACCTTTTCCCCCAATCATTCTCCCACTCCCCCCTCATGTTCCTCCCTTCCATGTTTTCTGTCTTTTTCTTTTTTTCTTTTTTAACCTTCCCATGTTGTCCCTCTTTTTTTTTTTTTATCTTTTTCCTCTATTTATTTTTGGGTTACAGCGTCCTTTTTTATATATATGTTTTTTTACGTTTTGAACAATCCGCATGGTTTTCGACTTTGTATTGCACTGTCCTATTTTTGCTTTATGTGTATTAGATTATCCTTTTTTTGTTTTCATTCTATTTTTGTCTTATTTTTATCAAATTATCCTATTTTCGTAACATCCTAATTTTTCTTAATGACCTCTTTTGCATCACTCCATGTCCTTTTTTTTCTCTTAAGCTTCAATCATTCACTCTTTATTATTGTCTACTATTTTCCTTCCAATTTCTCCCCTCTATTCTCTCTCTCTGTCACTCTCTCTCCCTCTCTCTCTCTCTGTCTCTCTCTCTCTCCCCCTCTCTCTCTCTGTCTCTCTGTCTCTCTCTCTCTCTCTCTCTCTCTCTCTCTCTCTCTGTCTCTCTGTCTCTCTCTCTCTCTCTCTCTCTCTCTCTCTCTCTCTCTCTCTCTCTCTCTCTCTCTCTCTCTCTCTCTCTCTCTCTCTCTCTCTCTCTCTTTCTCTCTTTTTTGTCCATATCTTTCCATCTCAATCCATACCATTTCACTTTTCCTCTCTCTTCATCTCCATATTTCTCTTATTTCTCTTCTCCCTTTCTTTATCCTCCTCCTTCATTCTCCAGATCTTCATTCGCTTCACGGTTCTTTGATTTACAGATCTTTCCGCCTCTTCCCCACTCCCCTTTCCTGTCTCCCCTCATAGTTCTCCCCTCTTCCCTCGCCCTCTTTTCTCTATTCTCCTTTTCCCCTTCCTTCTTTCCCCTTCCCCTTCTCTTCTCTCCATGACCTCCCCTTCTCCCCTCTCCCCTCCCCCTTCTCCTCTCTCCCTTCTCCCCTCTTTACTCTCCCTTTTCCCTCCCCTTTCCCTCTTTTCCCTCTCATCTCTCTCCTCTCCCCTCCCCCCTCCCCTCTACTTGCTCCTTCTTCCCCTTTTCCCTCTTTCATCTATCCTCCCTCCCCTCTATCCTCTAACCTGTACCTAGTCCCCTCAACCCTCTCCCCTTAACGCCTCTTCCCCTCCCCTCTCTTCTTCCTTCCATTCTCTACCTTCTCCTCTCTCCCTTCTCTCCTCTCCACATTCCCCTTTACCCTTTTCTCACCCAAAGTCCCTCTCCCCTCTCTCGTCTCCCCTCTCACCTCTCCCCTCTTGCTTCTACCCTCTCCCATTCTTCTCGGTCCCCTGTCCCCTCTCCCTTCATCCATCTCCCCTCCACTTTCTCTCGTTTCCTGTTTCCCCCTTTTCCTTTCTCTCCTCCCCTCTCCCCTCATTCCTCTTCCGTCTCCCCTGTCACCTCTCTCCTCACCCCTTTCCGCTCTTCCCTATTCCCTCTCCCCTCTCCTCTCTCTTTTTTTCTCCTCTCCCCTCTCTCCTTTCTCCTCTCCCCTTTCTCCTTTCACCTGTCCCCTCGGCTCTTTGCGTTTTTCTATTTTTATTTTTTATTTTTCCCAATGGGCTGCCCTGCATGTGGTGGTCCCATGAGACAGACGCCAAAGACAACTGACTCTCCCACCGTGAACTTCATCAACTCCATCTGGAGATGCAGCCCCGAAGACTGACTTTCGGTGTCCAAACTGGGCCCAATATTATATATATAAGCTGGTAACTGGTTCTACATTACTTTTGTAGGAAACTGTACCATACCAGTGTTTCCTTCCATAAGGATCCATGTAAGGTCTGTGGATCGTTGGCGGATACAGTAGGGCTCAGGGTTTCCAGTAAAAAAATATGTCAGTATTTGTCAGTGTTATTCCTCTCTCTCATAACTTTGTTTTGGTCACTTCAATGTTTCTTGTTGTCTTGAAAGAGGGACGAGAAGAAAGAGGAGGAAAAGGAGAAAGAAGAGTATGAGACACTCGTACTTTAGGAGAAGGAAGAGGAAAACGAAGTGAATAGGGAAGGACATAAATATCACAATACGAATAGGAGAATGTAAGAGAAGGAAAAAGAGGCTCCAAAGAAGAGAGGAGAATTAAAGAGACAAGAAGAGGAAGAGGAAGAGAAGTAGGAGCTGGAGGAGTTGGAGGAGAAGAAGTAAAAGATAAAGGGAGTGGATGATGAGGAGGAGAAAGTGGAGCAGAAGAATAAAGGAGAGGAAGATGATAAGAAAATAGGAGAATAGGAGGATAATAGAAGAAAAGGAAAAGAAAAGGAGAGAAGATGGGTGTGGAGAAAGGCAAATATAGTAAGAAAAGTTCGATGGCTTAAGAAAAGGAAGGGAGGATCAGAAGAAACGGAAATAGGAGACAAAATGTGTTGTGGAGGAGGAAGACCAGGAAGAAGAAGAAGAAGAAGAGGAAGAAGAGAGAGAGGAGGAGGAGGAGGAGGAGGAGGAGGAGGAGGAGGAGGAGTAGGAGGAGGAGGAGATCAAAATAAAAGAAAAATTGATGTGGAACGTGAAGTGATGTTTTGAAAATGGTCGGGAAATAGTCTGATAGGAACCACTGACGCCGAAGGAGAGTTGATGGGGTAAACCATCATGCAGAAAGACGTATTATGGGGAGTAGGAAACAAAATGTGTTGTGGAGAAAACGAAGAAGAAGAAGAGGAGGATGAAGAGGGAGAGGAGGAGGAGGAGATCAAAATAAAAGAAGATTTGATATGGAGCGTGAAGTGATATTTTGAAAATGGTCGGGAAATAGTCTAATAGGAACCACTGACGCCGAAGAAGACTTGATGGGGTAAACCATCATGCAGAAAGACGTATTATGGGGAGGGTTCCTCTGGCTAATAGATATCTTTCCTCCAACCCAACCTCCATCACCGTAGCGTGAGAAGCCTCACTTGAGAATGCGGGATGTGGTTGAAGCTATTACCTTTGCCCAGTGTGCGTGGAAAACTAGGGTAGGTGGTGGCTGTTGGTAAGTGGTTAGTTAGCTCGGTATCTTTGAGTTTATGATGTAAGTACAAAGCCCAAGACGTCGCAACACACATATGTATGAGTGTAAGTACGTATGTATGTATGTATGTATGTATGTATGTATTTATATATGTATGCATGCATTTGTTTGTGCATCTACTTGTACGTATGACCAACCTTGTTAGGATTTGAACCGTGAGCCGTACACTCAAAACTACAACCCACAAAGATATTACTCGGCTATTACAGACGCTAAACATAAGTGAATAAATATATTGATAAATGAATGAACAGATAAATGAAATAATGGTACTTGACCCGTAGGTTCCTAGCATTATCTCAAAATACCAACACACTCGTATTCTATTTGATCAAATCCAGGGATGTCACCGGTGCTACATTGCTTATAATGATAAATGGATAACAAATAATATACTTCAATTTTATTGTACCATGTTGTATCTCGGTCTTTTAATATTGTGCGGACGTTTCGGACCAGGACATAAACCCGCTTCGGGAATTGGCCCTGGACATAAAGCACCACCAATTCCCGAAGTGGGTATATGCCCTAGGCCCAAACGTCCGCAGAAGTGGCGGTTGGCAAGTGTGGGAATAAGAGACCAAGATGTATGTATTGGTCTACTTTTTTTTTAAGAACAAAACCATTGATCACTGCAGTGTTACTCTAGGTGAAAAGAGTAGTTACGGCCGAAGCTGTCACTTTTCAACTATATATTTGAACTGTTGAAGCAGGTAACAGACACTGCTGGAAATGAGGGAGAAGTGCGGGACTCAAACAAGTGGCTAGGAAAATGCGAGGTAAGCACGCTTCTGATTTCGTCAGCAGCGCACTTTTTCTATAGAGTTAGACCCTAAAGAGACACTTATCTTCATGAAAGGAGTGTAAATGTAAAATCACCCTTCTTATACACAGTCGGTTACATGAAAAACAGAACTTCATTCGAACGTGTTTTTCCATTTATGGTTTATTACATAAGACACATGAACGAATTTCATGAATATTTGATTTCATGTTCATAAAAATACGATTCTGTTTACAGTCCGTGAGTATCGTATGGATTTTCAGGCCATAAACTGAGTATGTATCCAGTTAACACGTGGTCCTTGTAGCTGAATAAAATCATGTAATGTAGGTCAGAATCATTTATATGAAATATATAATTCTTGAGAAATGCGTTTGTGGTCATTGGATGCTAGATCATCTTGGCCTCTCAGGCAAATATAATTCTTTGAACGTGTATGATAATTATCAATTATCCGGGTTTTTTGTTTAGATAGTTTTTCTGTCCTAGGATAACTGTAGATGGAAAAGCGGATACTTTATTACTAATGGTTAAAGTAGTTTGATTATATTCTTAATAAAGAGCAAAAAGTGTCCATCATAATTATATGTATTCAAGCAAAGTGGAACTAAGATGTGAATATACTATATGTCGAATGAATTATATTCTAATTCGTAGGGTTTGAAAATATAATTACTGCATGTATGCTTTTCTTCCCTGTATGTGTGTGTGTGTGTGTGTGTGTGTGTGTGTGTGTGTGTGTGTGTACATAATGTGTGTATGTGTGTATGCGCTCTTGTACGCCTACGCACCCCACGCACGTATTCTGGCAAAGGGACACCAATGGAAAATTCTACGGTAAACATTCGTATGTTTTCACGATCAGGTCTGCGAGGTCAATCACCTTTGGATGTGGGTGTCTATGACGAAGGAGAAAAGGAAGCCTAAAGAAAGACAGAAGTAAATGCGTTGGTTTTCGACGGTGAAAGAGGAGCAAAAAAATATGAATTGGGTTTATGGAATTGAGAACGGTGAGCAGTGCGCGTTGGTGGTGATGGTGGTGGTGGCAGTTGTTTTGTTGCTGCTGGTCTTGTTGTTTTGCACATCCTGGCCAACAAATATTTGATTTATTTAAGAACTGGTGATTGGAAAAAATCTCGTCATCCATTATTTTTTGTCCATTCACTGCCAAAGGATTGTGTTCAATTTAAGGGGAACTTCCCTAGAGAATGTGATAAAATA
>NC_134806.1:35983333-35985833 GCF_046742065.1 Oratosquilla oratoria
ATCTATCACCATTCACGCTCTCAATCAATCCATTTCCTTGGATATCTCTGGTAGGTGACCGTCTGCCCCAAAGAATGCGGCTTCGGTCACCCGGATTTGCTCATAATTCACCTGGAGAAAATAATTCCAGTTAGATTTTCTCTTTACTGCTTTGTTGTTGCTGATGTATTTATATCTCTATCTATTTATCTACCAATCTTTTCTCTTTCTGTCTGTATTTGTATCTCTGTCTCTGCGTCATATGATTTCCCTCCCCTCTTATCCATTTTTTTCCTTCCCTTCTACGTCTTTCTACGTTTCTTACCGAGTTCTTCTTTCAAGTTTAGCCGTGTGTTTGACCGTCGCAAGAAAGCCCACCAATGGATAATACTTCTGTCGGAGGCGAATCCATAAATTCTTCGTCGATGACAGTTTTAGCAGAGAAAAAATTGTCTTGCCCTATTGTCCCATTTACCCTTTGCCCTGGTCCTGCCTCTTTCTACTCCCCAGCTCGCCCCTCCCAACCACTTGCCCCTTCCCCATTCGTCCCTTCTCTCACTTGCCCCTCTCCTTACTTGCCCCTCCCAAACTCGCCCCTCCCGACCACTTACCCTTTCCTCACTCGCCCCTCCTCTCACTCGCCCCCCCCCACTCGCTCCTACCAACCACTTGCCCCTTCCCCACTCGCCCCTTCTCTCACTTGTCCCTCCCCTTACTTGCACCTCCCCATACTCGCCCTTCCCCTTACTCTCCCCTCCCCCACTCACCCCTCCCAACCACTTGCCCCTTCACCACTCGCCCCTCTTCTCACTTGCCCCTCCTCTTACTCGCCCCTCCCCCACTCGCCCTTTCCAACCACTTGCTCCTTCCCCACTCGCCCCTCCTCTCACTTGCCCATCCCCTTACTCGCCCCTCCCCTTACTCACCCCTCACCCTCCATCCCGCTCTTCCCTTCCCCCCATTCGCCTCTACCCTCCGCTCATTCCCCCCCTCCACTCCCGCTCGCCCCTGTAACCCCCTCCCCCTCCATCCGCTCTCGCTTCCCCAAACCCCCCGTACTTACCCTTCCCCCTACACACACACAAACACACACAGACACACACACACACACACACACACACACACACACACACACACACACACACACACACACACACACACACACACACACACACACACACACACACACACACACACACACACACACACACTCCCTCAGCTCCGTCTTTCTCTGCATCCTGCCTCTCTCTATTCATCTCATGCACTTGATATCTGGGCACATATATTTTGATATTTTTCCCTCTCATTTTCTTCTAGTCTTCAACTTTCCTTCCTTTACCTCTTACACGTCCTGTCTCATCCTGCATCTCTCACCCGTTACTCCTTACCTCCTTACCCCTTACCCGTTACCTCCTTACCCCCATATCCTTTACCTCCTTACCTCTTTACCCACTTATCCCTTACTCCTTACCTTTTTACCTCCATACCTCCTTAGCCCATTATCCCATAATCATTATCTATAACTGATTTTCTAAAATGTTATACGAATGGAAGACGCTAGTTTACTAATGACATTGGGGTCTCCCTCTTCGATGTAATCGGCTGCTTTGGTCCATAGATTTACTCACGTACTGTTTACCATTAACCACACCCTCCTCCACCTTCCCCTAGTCCTTCCATCCACTCCTTCCATCCACTTATCCCCTCACTCCCCCCCCCAACTCCTCGCCCCTCATTCCTTACCTATATTCCTCCCCTTTATTCCTCCCCCACTCCTCTCCCGACTACTTCCTCCCTTACCTCCTTACCTTGCCCTTTCTTCCTACCTTCCCCTCAACAACCCCTTCCACCTCTTCTTCCCCTTCCTCCTCTCCTTTCTCTTTGATCCCTTTGCCTTGACTCCTGGCCCCCCTTCTCCCCTCCTCGCTCCCTCCGTTTGCTCTCATTTCCCCTCTTTTGTCCTTTCTTCTTCATCTGTTCCATCCTTCCCTCCCTCACCCCCCTACTTCTTTACCTCTTCCACCAACTCAATCCTCACCCTCTCCCTCTCCTCCTCTTCCACCCAGCCAGTCCTCTTGTCCCCCCTCCCTCACGTTTCGCTCCCTCTCGCTCTTCCTTTGCTCATATCTTCCACGTTTTTTCTGTATCCTATCTATTGTACTTCTGAACCGAGATAGGAGGTGTTCTTTGACCTTACTTTCCGAGGTCTTGGATCTTGTGACCTGACGTTTGCTTTGACTCTTTAAACGGAGACTTTTTTTTTCTCTTTATCTTTTGCTTCTTCTCTTTACTCTTTGTTTCTAGAGTCCCTTTATTCCTCTTATTTGTACTTTTTACTCCGTATGATGTTTTAGCTCCCACCCTTCTATTTTGGATTTCGCATTTATGTTTTCATTTTCAATTTCGATTTTCGATTTTTTGTTTGTATTCATTTCAGTTTCTATTTCTATTCTTATTTTCATTCATTTGTATCTTTTTACTTCAGAGTTTTACTTAGTTTCATGGGGGGGATTTATATAAT
>NC_134806.1:35998333-36000833 GCF_046742065.1 Oratosquilla oratoria
CCTCCCAGCACTTCCTCTCTTTTCCTCTCTCTTTCTCTCTCTTCCTCTGTCTTCATTCTTTCCTCCATCCCATCATCCATTCTCTCCTTTCGTTCCTCTATCCTCGTCTCAACTCTTTAGTCTTCTTGTTTCACATTTTCTCATTTTCTCTCCCTCTTCTCCTCTCCTCTCTCCCTTTCTCCTTACATTCGTGTATTCAGTTTTGTCTTTGTTTTCTTCTTCCCTTCCTTCGTACCTCTTTCCCACCTTTCCTCTTTAGTTTCATCTCGCTCATTTTCTTCCTCCTCTTTTCCTTCCCTCTTTTCATACTTCCTCAAAGTATTCCTTTCCTCATTTTCTTCATCAATCAGTTTCCCTCCTTCCCTCTCTCCTTTCACTTCCTCCAGTCTTACCTCCCTTCCTTCTCTCTTATCTCGCTCCCTCCTTTCCTTCTTCCCTCCCTCTTTCCTTCTTGTCTTTCCTCCTTCCCAGCATCGTTCTTACATCTCCCTCCCACCTCACCTCACACCCCACTTTATCAGTCCTCCACTTCCACAATCACCATTACCAAAACCGCCACCGCCTCCAACACCTTCACCACCTCCATCTTCCACCACCACCTCCACCACCACCACCACCACCACCACCACCACCACCACCACCACCACCACCACCACCACCACCACCACCACCACCACCACCACCTCCATCTTCCACCACCACCTCCACCACTTCCACAACCACATCCACCACTTCCACCAACATAACCTCCATCGCTACTACTACCACTTCTACCACCACCGTTCTCAGTATTATTTCACCGTTTCCCTTCATATTTCGTCTTCCCCGGAGTCCATTACCGGCTTCTCTCAGCGGCTCTTCTCCTGGCGCACCTCTTCGCAACGACCGCACTTAGATCTTGTGCCCCAGCGATCCTAAAACATCATCACTATGATGACTCACTTTATAAAGTCACGTTATTATGACTTACACACACACACACACACACACACACACACACACACACACACACACACACACACACACACACACACACACACACACACACACACACACAGTGTGCAAGTGACCAGCCAAAGAAAATGTCACAAATATTTCTCTAGCTTCTTTGCGAAGGAGGGCAGGCTATGCTATTGCAATGATGTATCAGGCTTATTTGATGCTATTGGAATTGCGTGCAATGAAGATGAATGGAGACTCTTCATTGACAGCTCCTCCAAAAGCCTGAAAGATGTCTTCTGCACAATAAAAACAAGTATTTATCACTGTCTCCTGCTCATTCTTTGCATCTTAAGTAGGAGTACATCAGTGTAAAGCTTCTACTGGAAACTTTGAACTACAACAAGGCTGCGAAGGTATTGGAGACTTTACGATGGTGGCTTTCTTGATTGGACTGCAAGAAGGTTTTACCAAGAATCCCTGTTTTCTTTACCTCTGGGACAGAAGATACAGAGCACCACATTGCCAGAGAAAGCAGTGGTCTTCAAGGGCTGACATTACAGTGGGAGCACATATTATAAAAAATGAGCCATTAGTGAGTCCTCAAAAGGTTCTCTCCGCTACACATCAAACTAGGTCTCACAAAACAGTTTGTTGCAGCTCTTGACAAGGAGCTTGATGCCTTCAATTATCTTCAAGACTTCTTTCCTAAACTTTCAGAGGCAAAGGTGAAACTTGGTGCCTTCATTGGACAACAAGTAAGGGAAAATATGAGTGCTCAAAATTTCTAGAGAATCTCACAGAAAAGAAGAAAATAAAAGCTTGGGAGTTTTTTAATGCTGTAGCACAGGGCTATCTTGGCAACAAGGCTGACAACTATAGTGAAATGCTATAGTAAGATGGGCTGCAGAATGTCCTTGAAGGTTCATATCCTAGATGCTTATTTCGACAACTTCAAGGAGAACATGGGAGCATATTCCCAGGAATAAGGGGAGCACTTCGAAGATATAATGAACTTTGAACAGGTGATATCAGGAATCCTTCAATAAAAACGTGATGGGAGACTAAATTTGGGGGTTCATAAGTGAAAGTAATTTGTTATATTCATGCAAATAAAGAAAAAATTCCACTTTTTAATTCTAAAAATTTATTTCAGAATTTTCAAAGTTAATTCTGTGTCATCTGAATTTGTTTTTTTGTTTTCTGTCCAAAAATTTTGAAAATGGTGAACTTGAGTTATTTTGGGACAAAAATATTTCTAAAAGCCACAGAAGCAAATCTGACAAAAATAATGGACATTCTCTATTGTTTTGTAGTAAAACAAGTTGAAAAATAACATTTGCGTGCCAAAGACAAAAATCGTGTTACAAGGTGTAATCTATTTTCTAACTTCAATTAATCTAACTTTTTTATCTATCAATTCATTTTTCATTTCTTATCTATTTTTTTTATCTAAGGCATGCCTTTAGTTAACCGTTCCAGTTAAAAACAATGTCGAAAACAAATGGTAACACTGCTATTTGTAAGTGAAAAGATGAATTAATTTCAGAGTACCAAGCAT
>NC_134806.1:36013333-36020231 GCF_046742065.1 Oratosquilla oratoria
TGTCTTAGTATAGTCTTCTTCACATCTTTTCGATTTCTTTTTAATACGTCAACTTACCATCACTCTTCAGTTCATTTCCTCTCCATTTGATTGTGATTAGACTATTTTATTCAACTTTTTCTCTTACCTCAGTATTCTCCAGCTCCCTTCATTTCTTCCTCCTCCTCTTAGACTTCTCCTTTCTCCTCCTAGTTCTTCTTTTCCTCTTGTACTTCCTCTTCCTCCTCCTTGTTTACACTCTCTCTTCCCCTTCCTCTTTGTCTTCGCTTCCTCTTTCTCCTACCAATATTCCTTGTCTTCCCTATTTTCCTCCCGGTCCTTATTTTCATCCTCCTTTCCCCCCTTTCATTTATTCCCCCACGGTTCAACTTTCTTTTCTTCCTCCTCCTCCTCCTCCTCCTCCTCTCCTTTTCTCCTCCTCCTCCTCCTCCTCTTTCTCCTCCTCCTCCTCCTCCCACTCCTCCTCCTGTTCCTCCTCCTCCTCCTGCCCCTTCTCTTCCTCTTCCTCCTCCTCCCACTCCTCCTACTGCTCCTCCTCCTTCTGCTCCTCCTCCTCTTGCTTCTCTTCCTCCTCCTCCTCATTTTCCTTCTCCATCTCCTCCTCCTTCTGCGCCTCCTCCTCCTCATGGTCCTATTCCTCCTCTTCCTTACTATCCTTCCATTCCTCCTATTTTTCCCTTCCACTTTCTTTTCCTCCACGTAATCTTTTCTTTCCAATTCCTGTTCTTCCCCTTCTCCTTTTCTTGATCTTCCTCCTCCTCTCCATACTCTTCCTCTTCTTTTTCCTCTCATTTCTTTTCCCCACACATTTACTCATTTCCCTCCATCTCTAAATCATCTCCATTTTCTAATGTTTCTCAACTTAGACCTGACATATTTATTTTTTCTTTATCTTGAACTGATTTGATTTAACTTTATTTCATTTTGTTTTTGTTTTATTTGATTTGATGTGATTTTTATATTATCTCTATTCTATATAATTAAATTTTGTTTCATTTGATTCAAATATTTTTCTTTTATTTCAGTTAATTTTATTTTATTCTATTTTTATTTCATTCTATTCTAATTTAATTTATTTTGTTATTCTATCTTATCTCATTTTCATTTCATTTGATTTTATTTCATTCTATACTGTTCTATCTTATTTCATTCTAATATATTTTCTTTTCTTCTATTTTATTTTATCTATCCATTTATTTATTATCTATTTTATTTGTTTTTTTAATTATTATTACTATATATATGTATATGTATATATATATATATACATATATATATATACATATATATATATATATATATACATATTCCCCTTTAGGGAACAACCTGAACAATGGTGGACATAGTATTTGCTTAGTTGTGGTTTCGAATCCTGCACACCTCTCCAACTCCCACCAGTAACTCTTACCTTCACCAACAGATAGTAGTTACCTGCCTCCTGACGTAGACGCCTTACCTTATTTTACATATTGCCTTCTTCAGACCTCCTCCTTCCCTTGGCCTTTTCCTTCTTTCGTTTTTTTCCATTCCCTTACGTTAATTTTTAGTTTACATGTATTAGGAACTTTCTAATATACTTAAAACAGAGGCAGAATGAAAATTAAAGAACAAGATTATTAATATATTGGTTTTTATCATTTCATTGACCAATTAATTAATTAATTGCCTGGTTTATATTTTGTTCTTATATATCTAGTTATATGTTCATTTGTTTTATTTTTTATTTGATTTGTATTTATTTGTTTATATATTTATTTATGTATTCAATTGTTTATATCTATTCTATTTATCTTTATCTTTGTTTAATTATTCACTACTATATTTTCACGTGTTTGTGTATTTTTTTCTTTACTATTTCCTCTACTTATCTAATTATTTAATGCAATTATTTTATTTTCAGAACACATTATTTTTAGGATATATTCTTCATGCTACAATGTATCTACTCACTTTTATTAAGTATCTTTATCTATTTATTCATTCATTTACTAATTTGTTTATTTGTTTATAATTATTCGTTTATCTATTCATATATTTTTTGTTTATGTATTTATAAATTTTCAAGGGCTCACATAACTCTATTGTTGTTATACGTATTAAATCTTGTATTTGTTTCGTTTCTTCTATACTCCTCTTTCAAGCAGTTTTGTACCTTCCGTCCTTCCTTCCTTCCTTCCTTCCTTTCTTGTTTATTCTTTCTTATTTGTTGATAATTATTCATTTATCTATTCATATATTTTTTGTTTATGTATTTATAAATTTTCAAGGGCTCACGTAACTCTGTTGTTGTTATACGTATTAAATCTTGTATTTGTTTTGTTTCTTCTTTGCGATTCTCCTCTTTCAAGCAGTTTTGTACCTTCCGTCCTTCCTTCCTTCCTTCCTTCCTTCCTTCCTTCCTTCCTTTCTTCCTTTCTTGTTTATTCTTTCTTTACTTTCCAGAAATCCTTTCCTGTTTTGCCTTTTCATCTGAATCCTCTCCCTTTCTCTCATAAATTCTCTCGCGCTATCTATAGTCCATTATTTTTCTCCTCTTATTCAGTCTGCGTCGCTTTGTCTTTTTCATATTCTTTACTCACATTCGTATTTGTCTCGTTATTCTGTATTCTCTTCTCTTTAGTGTTCTCTTTTTCAATCTCCTTCTCTTCTCTCATTTCTTTCATGTCCTTAACGTGAGATATTATTCTATATGTACTTCTTTATTAATAGCTTTGTCTATTTGTAAGTATTTTTTCCATTTCTCTTTCTTGAATTTCTCTTATGTTTTTCTCACTCTTTCCTTCTCACTACCTATCTCTCTCTTCTGGGTTTTTTTTTCTCCATCTTCGACCACCACCTCTTTTCCTCTCCGATTATTTTTCTCTCTCTCATTCTTGCACCATATCCTAACCATTCATTCTTATTCGTCCTCTCTCTCTCTCTCTCTCTCTCTCTCTCTCTCTCCCTCTCCCTCCCTCCCCCTATCTCTCTCTCTCTCTCTCTCTCTCTCTCTCTCTCTCTCTCTCTCTCTCTCTCTCTCTCTCTCTCTCTCTCTCTCTCTCTCTCTCTCTCTTTGTCTCTCCCTCTCTTCTCTTCTCTTCTTTTCTCTTCTCTGTCGTTTCGCTTTGATTGCTGGGGAGGATAATTTTTCTGTTCTCTTACATAACATCTATAATGCAAGTATTTTCTCATTGATTATGATCGTAGACTCTTCTTGCTTTATGAATTAATGATTCGTTAAGATTCTCCAATTTGGATCCTGTTTTCAGATCTCCCTTCTTGCTCACAGTGGCAAAAAATAGATCTGTTTTAAAATTCGCGATAGTGCGCAATTAGGCGAGATAAAAAAAAAGCGCTTCAGGGAGATCTGTTTAATGTATGTGTATATCGTTTGCGATTAATGTCTTTGGATTTTGGATTTTTGGATTTTGTCTTTATATAACCACGTATGTAATTGGAGGCTTTCTTTCAATCGGGGCGCGGGGAACGTCTTCTCCTGGCCGACTGACACCTTGAGGTAAAAAAGAAGAAAGAGAAGGATAAAGAAGAAAAAAGGGAAGATGAAGAAGGAGGAGGAGGAGAAGATGGGGAAGGAGGAGAGAGTAGCAAAGGCGTAGGAGAGGGGACAGAAGATAGTGAAGGAGGAGGAGAAGGGGAAGGAAAGGCGTAGGAGAAGGAGGAAGAAAAAGAAGTAAAAGGAGGGGGAAGAAGAAATATAATACAAAAGAAGAAATCGAAAAAGAATAATGAGAAGAAATGGAAAAATAAGAAGGAAGAAGGAATAAGGAAGTAGAACGAAGATGCAGAGGGAAAATGAACAACAACAACAACAACAACAACAACAACAACAACAACAACAACAACAACAACAACAACAACAACAACAACAACAACAACAACAATATATATATATATATACATATATATATATATATATATATATATATATATATATATATATATATGTGTGTGTATATATATACATTAAGGCTGCGTTCTTGCGTTGAATTACAAACTTCATACATACCGATGTGGTGTGGTAGAATTTGGTCTCGCCTCATGACTACATAGGCTCGTGCTTGATACTCAGCCGCAGCTAGTGATTACCACTTTCCATGTCCACCCTAGCACTTAGGACAAAGGTAATAACAGAACAGCTAGGTGCCTCCTGGTATAAACTTAACTTGGCTTGACAATCGCGTGAAATTGCGTAAAATCGCAATTGTACATACTCTAATCTGTTCATTTAAACTTAAAGATTTTTTTAATGAGGCAATACATTTGCTGTTTGATTATTTTTTCGTAATGTATTGTACATGAATATGAGTTAGAAAAAATCTCTATCTCCTATGGATATTGAACCACGATTTGATTTTGGTCTGCCAATAACTGACTTTGCCTTCTTCGATGCTCTTCTATTTCTATCCATCTATCTTCATCCATTCCTCTTCTATCCAGTTCTTCCATTACCCCGTCCATCCATCTTCTCCTGGAACGTCCTCGAAGACTTCTTCACAGTGCCATCCCCTCCATCACTCTCTTTGGAGATTCTTCTTCTTTACTTTCTAATCACATTTATTATCGTTTCTTGTGTTGCTATCGCCCTTAACTCCTTATTATGTCTTCGTCTCGAAATGTTGTCTTATTCGTCATGTTCTTTCTTTATTGTTCCTCTCCCCGTGTTTTAATGCAGTCATTATCTTAAGGAGTTTAGGAAAACCCCTATGGACCAGAGTCACTCCGTATTCTTTTGTGACTGGAGAATAATCTAAAAAAAAAAAAAAGTCTGATCAATTTTGACTTATGCTGGCCCTCCTTAAATTGTTCATTTACCACCTCCATGACTTAAGTTGTTCGGGACGACATTGTTTCCAAGGATAGAAGTGTTGTTTTTTCTTAGTAATATACTAACAATATTTATCCTAGTTCTGTTAGAATCTAATTTTTGCATACATTCAGATGAACATCTCAAATTATTGAATTAGAGAAACAAGTAGAATTAGTAACTTCAGAAATCATATATCTAATAATAATTATCATATAATATTAATTATAATATTAATATATATATATAATATACTGAATTTATCTATATATATACTTTTTAAACTAATCGAAAACACTATCGAATCATCGATGTTGTTTTTTTTCAATATCTTCTTATATTTTTTTTCGAATATAGTGCTTGTTTTATTTTTTAATATTATGTATGTAATTTTTTTTTTTTTTTTTTTTTTTTTTTATTTTCTTTAACCATGACCTTAAACCCTTTCAATTCTTAGTCCATTTTTTAATTTTTTATTTTTAGTTATGATTTTTTTTTTTTTTTTTCTTATTTTTTTTTCAATTTTTTTGATTTTATATTCGTTTTTCTCGAAAGTGGCACGTATTTTTTTTTATATCATCAATATATCTTCCTTCATATGATTTTCCGAATATACCACGCTCCAATATTGATTAATCTTCCATTATCTTGGTATGTAATTTGTGATGTATTCAGTCCAGACTTCCAAAAGATCCAACATCCATCTATCCATTGTATACTTTTTCTATATTATACAAATATTCTGATTTCCTCTTCAGATACAAATCATATTAATTTGATTTATATTCGTTCATCTTCTAGTGGCAGTTTTTCTTAATGGGATTGCCCAATGTATATATAATCTCTATATCGCTGTTTAATGTCACAATATTCTGTCATTAGATCTATATTTTTCAATTTAATTCCCTCTACCTCTGTCACTGATCCTTCGTGCTTTTCCATTACTAAGTAAGAAAGATGATATGACGTTTCTTTGCCTTGTGCCATTTTCTATTTCAATAAACTCTGCAAACCTTCTTATACTTTCTAGTCTGGCTTCTGTGAGAAAGTTTAATTAAACGCGTTTATTTTATTGGTACACTAAACTCGTTTAGAGTAAGCCAGTTACGTAGATAGTGACATACACCTATTTCAATTTTATAAATTGATGATAATCAACTTTATCATATTCTCAGTATTTCTTCGCTAATTGTTTAAGGCTACAATTTGTGTGTTTTGTTGATATTTACCTTGTGAAACTAAGTTGATAACCTCCTGCAATCAAGCTTATCTTCCTTTTTACAGATGCCTGTACTCGTTCCCTCATCTCAGCCTCAAATATTCTTTCAGTTCTCCAAAATTTTATCTATGAATTCAATTTTCTCTCCAGTACCCCTCCACCAAAGTTAATTAACTCGGTAGTGATGTTGTCCTTACCAGAGATTTTATTCTTATTACAAAATTTAATTCCTATTCTGTTTTTTCGTGTATAGGTTTAACACAGTAACATTCGTTCGTCCTAAAATCTTCGTTCATTAGATGATAAATTATGATAAATCTTAGCCTCATATTTCATCAAACGAAGAACCCGCTGCCCCACAGCAACTGGCATCGATCTTTGGGTCCTTTCATAGATCTGTCTAGGAAAAAAACATTAGACTGATTGTGTTTATTGTTTCTAATATTTATTGGGACTTGTATCAATATCAACAATCAGAATGTAAGTATAAAACGAGGAGGGTGATAATCGAATGAATAAGTTATAAGAAAAGCTGTTAAAGTTGACACTGAGGGACCTTGGGTCCAGTCAAAACACCGAGTATCAGCTCCTCAGGGCTGCACCTTACGGAGCTGCCTAATGTAGGCCATATGGTCTCTTGCAGTCTCCTTAATTCTTATGTTCTTATGTTCTTCTGATGGAGGAAATGGAGTTGATGGGTTTGAAGATGGGTCAATCTTGCAGGACCACCATGTATGTGACCTGTCTAGATCCCTTCATTTCATGAATTAGGAGTAGCCTTTTTAAGTCGTCTATATACAAATATTTCTATTGAAAAAGACATAATTCATTGAAATGAGCATTAATAACCAACAATCTGACAACATGAGAGGACG
>NC_134806.1:36028231-36033231 GCF_046742065.1 Oratosquilla oratoria
GTTAGTAGTTTACCCATAGATACGAACACATAGCCGTCTCGTTCTCTTTGTGCGCAGCTAAAATTTTAATCTGATGCCAAAAATGATTCCGATAACAGGTATGAACACGTTCTGTAAGATTAATGAAAACAAATGTCAATATGTGAGTTAAATGATATAGTGCAGATATAGTAGGTAGATAGTTATCATTATTATTAAGTTTTGAATCTGATGCCAAAAATGATTCCGATAACAGGGGTTTAAGGGAGTGTACTTCACAAACACTTTGCGTATATACATTAGCTATGAGAGTGTAATCCTTAGAGTACAATTCGGTCTGTGATCGTTCTCTAATAAGAATACGGGGTTGAAGGTAGACACAGTGCTTGAAGGTAGACACAATATTGTAAGTAGACTTATACAGTGACCGGAAGGTTGGAGCGTAAATAACTACGTTTTTCCACGTGCCTGTGACCTTACTTATGATGCCCATAAGAAAGAAAAAACTGTGTTATTAAATGTTTCGCATACCCATATATTTTTCATATTGTAAGGATCAATAGATTAGTTGGAGAAAACCACAATATACTTTTGTATTTCCTTACTATATTTTTGCTTCAGTGTAATAATTAACACATAGCAGACCTTCGCTTATTTTCTTTTACTACCCCCACATTATTGGTGGCCCCACATTATTGGTGGCTTATTTTCTTTTACTACCCCCACTTGGCATAGGCCTTTTCGCTACCCAGAACCAACCCCGAACGACCTGAGGAGAGGGGACGGAGTCAGACGTGAATAACAAGGAGCAGTTTCCATTTATGGTCAGATATATCCATATAGACGATTGGGTGGTGGCAGCGTATACCTTGATTTTTTTTATTTCCCAAATCGTTCTTATGTGGGTATCTCTGATCACTCCCATTGGAGGTGCTCTTGGTTAAACACATCCTAAATCAATCGACGGCACCACATTATTGGTGGCAGCGGTGGGATTTACGCTATTAACCAACCTGAAGCTCACTTATCTGTGTGTCGACTTAGACAAAGCTTGTGTACCCTGTGGATTGGCAGTACAGTAATCAGAGACAGAATAGATCCTCGGCAGTCACTAAGAGTATAGAAATAGCGGATGAGATTGTGTGGGGAAGTGACGTGTTAAGGTGTATAGCTTTGATGGAACTACGCATAATTAAAGGCAGTCAGGTAAAAATGAACAATAAAACGGAATGGGAATCCAATTCGGGAGAGGAAGAAGAGACGAGAGCGAGGATGGAAGATAGACATGAATGGGAATCTAACCCAGGAGGAGCTGTTCTATTGGCCAAATTTAAAGGTAGATGTATGTAATTTTGTAAAGAAATGCATTACTTGTCAGAGGTTCAAGGGTACACAAGGGTTGTCACAGCAATACAAAGAGGTTCCCCTTGCTACAAAGGCAATGGAGAGAATAGGCATAGACCTAACGGATATGGTATCCGGGTCGCAGGGATATAGGTATATTTTGACCATAATCGATCACTACAGTAGGTTCGTTAGGTTTTTCCCATTGAGAACAAAACACCACCAACACATACTACACTCCCTAACCCAGTTCTTCGCAGATTACGGCACCCCAGAGAGCATCATAACAGATAATGGAGCAGAATTCACCAACACGGCTTACAAGAAGTTGTGTGGAGAACAGCAAATCACCCTGCTCTACACTACCCCATACCATCCCCAAGCGAATGGAATGGTGGAGCGGATGCATCGAACATTGAAGAGCATCCTGGCAACGCTCTGCCAGGGCCACCCGAACCAATGGCCGGGTCTACTGCAGGCCTGTCAGAGGAAGATGAATGGAGCCACACACACCTCCACTGGACATACTCCCTACTTCGCCTTCTTCGGAAGACATCCACCCAGATTAGCCGGACACAGACTCCCCGGTGTGGATGGAACGGAAGATGAAGCAGAGATCGCTCATCGAATCATCCGAGAGACCCACCACAAGATGACAACGGAGTACCAGAATGTGGCTAACCGCAGGAGAGGCGAGCAAAAAGTGGAAGTGGGAGCTTTAGTATGGATCCGGAAAGAAACTACGATGCCGGGTACCTGCCGCAAGCTGAATCCCAAGTGGGAAGGACCCTATACAGTGGTAGAGGTGGTAGCAGGACATAGTGTATATGGACTAAGAAATCCCTTCACAGGAAAGGAGACAAGGAGAGCTGCTGCTCAAGTGAAACCTTACTTTGGTTCCGAAGAGTGGTTGGTGGAGCCTGTTGCAAAAGAGTTCCACCCAGACCCGGAAGTGGAAATACTACCACCAAGGATGCGTCGTGCACCAAGACGGCTCATCGAGGAATGCTGAAGAAATCAACTGGAGCAACCCGACCAGTTGGTCCCATATCTAGTGATTTAAGGTGCTAAGATGACAGTAGTTAACTGCAATAGGAAATGTAGGGATCATATCGTGCCAGTATATGTCCAAAGAAAAACGAATGCTCGTGCAAATTAATGCAAAGATGCCCTCAATGTTCCTATATATTGGACCATAAAGCTTAAATGTAACCCACCTATACTTTTTATACATGTGTAAGGTTGAGATGTCCTAGGATTAAGGATGCATATATTTCATATGTTGTAAAAGGAAATTTCAGCAACAGCCAGGTGAAGGAACTAAATGTCAACTTAGGGGGAGGATAAAGAAGTCAATATTAGCCTAGGAGAGGGACTACAAACGATGGTTAGCGAGCACTTTCATTCGGAGTAGTATTGGAAAATGGGGAAATTCTTTAGTTCAAGTTGAGGTCGTGAACCCAACTCAATTCACAATTGCCCGCTTAACAGGGGTGTAGGATTTCAGGATCTGGTGGATAATCACCAATTGCCCAGAAGTGAGACCACAGAAGGAGTAGTGTGCCACCCATGGGCGAATCCACAAGAGAGAGTCGTGGCTTAGCTCGGTCGTAGCGGCTATGCATGTCCAGTCAAGTAGTATGTAAGAGGTCCAATTGGGGAATCCAGCCAATACGAAGACTGATGGAAAAGTCCACGGAGACATCCACAGTAAATTGGTGTACCCCCGGGTCACCTGAGATTCGTACACCTACGAGTGTGCTGAGGAGAGAGTGCCTCGTCAAGCTATCAAAAGGATAATCGCTCTCTTTTGCAGGATGGATTTTTTTTTCTTTTGCAGGGGGATTTGGACCACACCAAATAGAATCCTTCACGTGATGTTGCGGAATTTTTCTTACGGGGGGGCGTAGAGCCATGTAAGGACAGGAATTTTGAAGGGGTATTATTTTTGGAATTTCGTTTTATTTATCTATTTATTTATTTGAGTGTTGATTTGAGAGACTGGGTATTATGGACGTCGTAACGGTTTTACTCAACCAAGAAGCAAAGTAGAAAATAGAGCCTTAATAGACCATGAATTTATTCTATTCTATGTCTGCCCTATCAAGATGTGTTGGCAAAGAGCCTTACTATAATCATTGAAGAAGAACATACAATAGGAGATAGCTACAAATATATTTCAGCTGATTTTGGTTAAACTGAGTTTCGACGCGACATTAGAATGTTCTCGAACATAGCGCGGGCACCGTAGCTCCGCCCACCCGTGACGTCACTAAACGTTCGGACAGAGGCGTAAGCTAAGGCCATTAATTTTAAGAGTAATAGGAAAAATTCCCAACTTTCAGTTCAGGATTCCACTAGAGAAATAGTTTAGGGAGAGATTGTAGCAGCTAGGGGCTCTGTTGAGAAGCGAAATGAAGTTTTACGAAATAATACAACAGGGAGGTTAGTAGTTTACCCATAGATACGAACACATAGCCGTCTCGTTCTCTTTGTGCGCAGCTAAAATTTTAATCTGATGCCAAAAATGATTCCGATAACAGTTATGAACACGTTCTGTAAGATTAATGAAAACAAATGTCAATATGTGAGTTAAATGATATAGTGCAGATATAGTAGGTAGATAGTTATCATTATTATTAAGTTTTGAATCTGATGCCAAAAATGATTCCGATAACAGGGGTTTAAGGGAGTGTACTTCACAAACACTTTGCGTATATACATTAGCTATGAGAGTGTAATCCTTAGAGTACAATTCGGTCTGTGATCGTTCTCTAATAAGAATACGGGGTTGAAGGTAGACACAGTGCTTGAAGGTAGACACAATATTGTAAGTAGACTTATACAGTGACCGGAAGGTTGGAGCGTAAATAACTACGTTTTTCCACGTGCCTGTGACCTTACTTATGATGCCCATAAGAAAGAAAAAACTGTGTTATTAAATGTCTCGCATACCCATATATTTTTCATATTGTAAGGATCAATAGATTAGTTGGAGAAAACCACAATATACTTTTGTATTTCCTTACTATATTTTTGCTTCAGTGTAATAATTAACACATAGCAGACCTTCGCTTATTTTCTTTTACTACCCCCACATTATTGGTGGCCCCACATTATTGGTGGCTTATATTCTTTTACTACCCCCCACTTGGGCATAGGCCTTTTCGCTACCCAGAACCAACCCCGAACGACCTGAGGAAAGGGGACGGAGTCAGACGTGAATAACAAGGAGCAGTTTCCATTTATGGTCAGATATATCCATATAGACGATTGGGTGGTGGCAGCGTATACCTTGATTTTTTTTTATTTCCCAAATCGTTCTTATGTGGGTATCTCTGATCACTCCCATTGGAGGTGCTCTTGGTTAAACACATCCTAAATCAATCGACGGCAACCACAGTAGGCTTGTGGGGATAAGCGGTTAGGATACCGATCCATTGGTGCTAAGAGGGAACCTGGTCGGGCGCTGAGATTGCGTCCCTGAGGAGCTCTGACTTCTGAGAAGAGTTTAGAGCGAAACCAGGACCACACAAATCCGCACAGTAAGCGGTTGGCTTCTACACCGAGTTAGGAGTCACACTTCCCACCCCGGCAGGTTGGGACCCTCGACTCTATTGCAGTCAACAGCCATACCACTCTGAACACACCAATACTCGTCCGATCAGCGAAGTTAA
>NC_134806.1:36040731-36050731 GCF_046742065.1 Oratosquilla oratoria
TAGTATCCACCACGACAGTGGTGGAGCAGTATATCTTGAGAGTAAGATGATGTCGCCGATATGAACCTAAATCCCTGGAAACGTACTACAAGCACTCACTCCACTTTCTAGACGACAACCCTTCCCCATCTTCCTCTCCTTTCCACCCACTCTTCGATCGTGATTTATTTACTTGTATTGTTTGTTTATTTGTTTGTTTCTTCCTTTTTATCTATTTATTTTATTTTTTGTCTTCGTAATTGTCGCCTATCTGGGTTCTAGTTTCTGACCACCTTCGACCAAAAATCAAGCAAATTGAAATGGAAAATGTTAATGTGGTTGATAAGATGAAGATCTATGTACTGGGGACTATTCAATGTGTGTTGTAATATATCTATCTATCTATCGATCTATCTATTTATTTTATTACCGACTACCTGCGACTACCAAAGACTATCTGAAACTAGCTGGCAACCACCAGGTCGCTGGTGGTCGGAAACAGGTCGTAAGCTTGGTGTGATTGTACCCTTAGGCTTCTCCCCAAACGTCAGGTCCCCCCCCCCGCCTTTCTTCTCTTCCTTCTCCTTATTCCCCTTTTCCATCCTCTTAAGATCTCCCCACTGCCTCTCCCCTAAACACGTCCCGGTGTACCTTCCCAGTGTCAACTCTCCCCTCCCTCCTCCCCTCCTATTCCCCTCATTCCCGTCCCCTGATCTCCCCTCCTCTTCTCTCCTGCCAACGTCCTCCCCCTTCCCCAGTGCTCTTGTACACGTGATTCCCTTCCTTCCCTTCATCCCTTCATCGCTGGCAGGAATAAAATATTCTGTTCTGATTTATAAAAGACGGCTTCAGGAGACTGAGATTTGTAAACATCTAGGGCTACATGTTAGAAAGGTTAATGGGGCTGATCGAACGCCTCTGTACAGTATTTGTCTATTCCACATTTATGCTACAAGGACCGTAAGGTCTTGGCGTGGTGGACGCACGCGCCTCAAATCCCCGTTGAAGAGTCTCGATGGCATTATATAGATAACAGCGTTCAACTCTATGACCTATATTCATTGTTTCATCAACAGCTTAGTAGAGCGCTTAGTCAGGTGAGGGCTAGGCTAGGCGGAGAGGGCTTTTTCCACATCAGAATGTCCTGTCCGGATATGAGAAGATTATCACGTTAATAGAAATGCAAATTACAAGGATCTAAGGAGCGATCCCCGGTCTGAAAATGATCTTGATCGTCGGAAACCTCTTCAGGCCAAAGTCCGCGGCAGTAGATGGCTAAAACAATCTGCTTTAAGGCGAAATGTATACATACGTATATATATACATATATATATATATATATACATATATATGATAATAAGAACACGGGTACGTGTGTTCACTTATGCAAAGTAGACCACTTGGAAAAAGAAACTAACGAAGTAGAGCGCTTTCGTATATTACATCTTCAGTGCAAAAATATGTAATATACGAAAGCGCTCTGCTTCGTTAGTTTCTTTTTCCAAGTGGTCTACTTTGCATTATATATATATATATATATATATATGTATATATATATATATATAATATATATATATATATATATATATATATATATATATGACGTCCGTTTGGTAAACCAACGTCAGTGACCTCACGAAACGGCACCTTCCGCTTCGTTTTGATATTGGCTGACGAGTTGTAGTGGTGGACCGGGGAAACTCGAGTGACAGGTTGTACATTATACCTGGTGAAGTTGCTACCTGCCCCGGGTTGAGGAATGGAACCACTCTCTTGTTAAGTATTCTTGCTTTATTTAATTTCGTACATCCACATATATGTTGTATAATCTTACCATTCTATGCCGTAAATATTGTATTTTAATTTTACTAATGTAGTCGAGTTAAGCTTGAATAACTCACGGCTGCCTGATTGTTTACTCAGACCCTAACACTGGTTAACACATAGGTAAAATTAACAGTTCTTGTTTTCTTAATTATTTTAATTAGAATAAAAAACAAAGCCGTGTTTAATTATTCATAATAGAAATCATCATGTCTGTCCATTTAACTTCGTAACTCATCCAAAGCTCTCGTCTCGTAACAGTATGTACGCGAGTATATGTGCGTCACAGTACTTAATTGGTTAATACTTTACCATCTGCAGCTCCCACTACTCCCTTTTTGTTTACGTCTATTGTCCCCTCTGACCCTTGTGGCCCCCCCTTTCCACGTCCTACCCTCCCTCCCTCTTCTCCCTCGCTCCTCTCTCTCCCCCCCTCCCTCCCTCCCATCCTCCCTCCTGGTCTCTCACTTCTCTGGAGAGCAGCCAAGACCAAGCCACTCCATCTCTCTTCGGAAAGGCAGCATCTATAGGCTCTCCAAATATAATTAAAAATGCTTAATTTCATCAGATTTTCATCTCGTTTTCTGGTTGCCTTGACAGTAACCTATGAATAACTTCTGGGAGACGAAGTCTTCTTGTATAAAAACCTTTGGTGAGGAGGGAGAGGACGAGGAAAAAGAGGAGGAGGAGGAGGAGGGGTAGGAGGAACAGAAGGAAAAAGAGGAGGAGGAACAGGAGGAAAAAGAAGAGGAGGAGGAGGAGAAGGAGGAGGAGGAGGAGGAGGAGGAAGAGTCAAGGTCTCTTCGTTTGAGAGGAGACTAAAGGAGGTCTTTCTTAGGGGGTGCTGAGCTCTCCTCGTGTAAGAGGGTACTGCTCCTGAATGCGGTCTCGAGGTTCTTCGCCCGCGCCCTACATGCAAAGTAATTCAGTCCTTAAGGTCCTCTCTTCCTTTAATGAATGGACCTTCGCTTGCAATTCATTCTGCCGAGTCTGTGTGTTTATGTATGTGTGTGTGCGTGTGTGTTCATACATACATACATGCATACATACATACATACATACATACATACATACATACATACATACATACATATATACTTATGTACACATACATACATATATAATACATATATACATACATACATACATACATACATACATACATACATACATACATACATACATACATACATACATACATACATAAATACATATATACATCTCTCCCTCCCTCCTTCCCTCCCTCCCTCCACAGAGTCATTTCGTTATCTTTTTACTTTCCTTCCGCAAGTCGTAATTTATCTTTTTGTACCCAGAGGTTACCTCCTCTTTGTATTTTTCCTCCTACTCTTATTCCTCTTTCACTTTCTCCTCCTTTTCCTTCTTCTCCTCTTCCTCGTTCTCCTACTCTTCCTCCCCTACATGTTCCTCCTGCTGTTACCCTCCTCTTCCTGCTCCCGCCTCTTCCACTCCACCTCTATCTCTTCCCCTTCCTCCGTTTCCTCCTCCTTTTCCTCCCCCTCCTCCTCCCCTCCTTCTTTTCCTCCTCCTTTTCTCCTCCTCTTACTTCTTTTTCTCCTCCTTCTCTTCCTCTCCTCTTTTTCATTCATTTCCTCCTCAGCCTCCCTTCTTTTCATTCACCTTCTCCTCCTCCTCCTCCTCCTCCTCCTCCTCCTCCTCCTCCTCCTCTTCCTCCTCCTCCTCCTCCTCCTTTTCCTTCTTCTCCATCACCTTTTTTTCCATCAGCCTCAACGAAGACTCGTACTCCACAATTCTATGTATGCATGGAACATTTTCTCATAATGAGTTTCTCCACCAATACAAACATCATCATCAACGCCGCTGCCAGTATCATCACGATCACCACCATCACCACCATCACCAACACCATCACCACCACCCATATCATTTCCACTACACCAATGCCACCACCATCACCACTAACAACAAAAACAACAACAACAATAAACACATGTATTCGAAACAAATGCATTCTTGTCGGATGGCTCTTCTGAATGAGAATCGATGAGAAGGACTGCAATGAAAATATTACACGAGTTGATGTCGGGAGATTGCAAGGCAAGTTCCAAGGAGCGTCTTTTAAATATCCGCCGTGGTGTAGCTGGCAGTGTGCACGGCCTAGGATTCAAGTTCTATAGGAAGAGTCGTTTAGTGTATGCATGTACGTATGTATACATATATATATATATATATATATATATACATATATATATATATATATATGTATATATATAATATATTATATATATATACATACATATATATATATATATATGATATATGCATATATATAAACATATATATATATATATATATATATATATGTGTGTGTGTGTGTGTGTGTGTGTGTGTAACTGTGTGTGTGTGTGTGGGTGTGTGTGTGTGTGTGTGTGTGTGTGTGTTGTGTGTGTGCTAATAAGAACACGGGTACGTGTGTTCGCTTATGCAAAGTAGAACACTTGGAAAAATAAACTAATGAAGCACAGCGTTTTTGTATATTGCATCACTTTTTGCACTGAAGATGTAATATATGAAAGCGCTCTGCTTTGTTAGTTTCTTTTTTCAAGAGGTCTACTTTGCATATATATATAGATATATATATATATATATATATATATATATATATATATATATATATATATATATATATACATATGTATATATATATATATGTATATATATATATAAATGTATATACATTTTTTCTTCTTATTTCTTTAGAATCCCTTCTTGCTTGAGTTGCCGCTGTCCGTAAAGATGAAGGAGGAGGCTTTGGGTTTTCCTTGCGTGTCTGACATGATGTTCTTTTCTCGGGCTTTGCATCTCTCTTAAAATGGCTTGTGTGCCTTCCATGGTCTCAACCCATCTGAACGTTTTTATTTCCTTTCACCCAAATGCTTTCAACGTTAGGTCTTCCACCTCAGTTGAATAGAATCGTATGACGACATCTATTAATGATACCCAAAGGAGACTCATCAGAGTAAAAGAAGTAATAAGTTCTTTAACTAAAACTATATTTATCCATAATTCTATGTATGCATGGAATATTTTCACGTAATGAGTTTCTCCACCAATACAAACATCATCATCAACGCCGCTGGCAGTATCATCACCATCACCACCATCACCACCGTCACCACTGTCACCACCATCTCCACCACCCATATCATTATCACTACTCTCAACATCATTCATCATATCCACAGCATTCGTTTACCACGTAGAGTTGTCGCTACATTCACAGCGTCTATTCACCACCTGCAATACCCTCAGAATCTACTTCCTCTCCACAGCTCTCAGTCACAACACCCACTGCAATCACCCTCATCACTTTAACTTTATCATACATACGCACGCACACACACACACACACACACACACACACACACACACACACACACACACACACACACACACACACACATACACGCACACACACACACGCACACACACGCACGCACGCACAAACAAACAAACACACAAACAAACACAGAAAGAAAGAGAGAGAGAGGGAGAGAGGTAGTGAATGATTGAGTGAGTGAGTAAGGTATGTTTTTCTGTTTCCTTTCCTTTCCTTCCACCAAGGTACACACTTCTTCCCAACTTCCATACACCTCACATCATCTCACCACTCCCACCTCCTCTAGCGTCCTCTTCCTCCTCTCCCACTCATCGTGACTGAGAAACTCTTTCCCCACCTGCAACAGTAAACACCTCACCCTATACACCACTCCCGCCCCCCCTTAATGTCCTCTTCCGCCTCTCCGGCATACCCTGGCTAAGGAACTCTCGTGCTTAAACTATATTCCTTTTCAGTGGCACAGTACCTGCCATGACTCTCTTCGTTCTCCACAACCTTTCCCCATATATACAGTACTTCGAGTCTTTTTTTGACTCGTTGTCCGTTCTCCTTTGACAGAAATTCCGTCTCGGTACCACCAAACTCTCTGCTGTAGTTCACTGTGTTCTCCTCCTCTTCTCTGGTTCTCTTACCTATTCCCTCGTTTCTCCCCCTACCTTCCACTTCTCACCCTCCCTCCCTTCCTTCCTATCTCCCCTCCCTTTCCTTCCTCCCCCCATCTCTCCCCCCTTTTTCCTTTTCTCTCCCCTCCTGAAGATCACTTCTCCACCCTTTCCCTTCTTGTAATTCCCCTCCGGGCCAGTGAGGGACCTATTCCTCCCCATTCCCTTTGCATTCCTCGTGACTCCCTCACTCCAACACTCTCTCATACTCTCAATCTCTCACTCTCTCACTCCTCCATGCCCTTATTCATTCACACCCCCATACCCACACTCCCACACGCAATCACCCCCTCACTCCCTCACTCCCTAACACATACTCGCACTCCCCGGTTCCCACTCCCCACATCCTCTCTCCGTCATCCTTAACCCTCGGAGACCGATGGCCATCTTCCCTGTGTAGCGTGGGCGAGCTCCCTCTGCAGGAGCTTCCTGTCATGGAAGGGGAACGCGCTCGCTGCTCTATACTAAGCCTCGTCTGGCCACTTTAGCTCTCTTATGTGCTCCCCCTACCCTCCCCTCACCTCTCCCTTCCCCCTCCCCTCCCTTCCCCTACTCCAGCCTTCACCACCCCTCACCTCCTCTCCCCTCCCCTCCCCTCCCCTCCCTTCTCCTCCCCTCCCCTCCCCTCTCCTCCCCTCACGCTCTCCTCCCCTCCCCTCTCCTCCCCTCCCCTCTCCTCCCCTCCCCTCTCCTCCCCTCCCCTCTCCTCCCCTCCCCTCTCCTCCCCTCCCCTCCCCTCTCCTCCCCTCCCCTCTCCTCCCCTCCCCTCTCCTCCCCTCTCCTCCCCTCCCTCCCTCCCGACCTTCCTTTCTTCCTCTCCCCTCCCCTCCCTCTCGACCTTCCTCCCCTACCCCACCCCTTACTCCCTCTCGACCTTCTTCCTTTCCTCTCTCCCCACATTCCTCCCCTCCTCCCTCCCTCCCACCCTTCCTCCTCCCTCCCGACCTTTCTTCTTTCCTCCTTCCTGACCATCCTCCCTCCCCTTTTCACTCCCGACCTTCCTTCATCCCTCCATTCCTCCCTCCCTCCCTCTCTCCGTCCCTCCCTCCCACCTCCCTCCCTCCCTCCCCCTCCCTCTCTCCCTCCCTCCTGATCTTCCTTCCTCTCTCCTAACCTTCCTCCCTCCCAACCTTCCTCCCCTTCTCCCTCCCAAACTTCCTCCTCTCCTCCCTCCTTTCCGACCTTCCTCCTTCCCCTCCCTCAATCACTCCCCTCCTCCCTCCTGACCTCCCTCCCGCCCTCCCTATCTCCTGTACCTCTTCCCTTCGTCTCTTTTCTCCTTTCTTTTCCTTCCTTCTTTTGCTGTCACTGATGCATCTGCCTCTGCCTTCTGTCTATGGCCCTCCAAAATTTCTTCTTACTTATTATTTTTATTTTTTTGTTAATCATTTCTTTACCTTTTACTCCTACCTTTCTTCTTGTATCATTTTGTCTTTATCTTTTTCTTGTTGGTCTTTATTCTTTTAAATTTTTCTTTACTTCGTTGATTTACCGTACTTCTTCTACTTCTTCTTTTCCTTCGTTGATTTTATTCTTTTTCTTCTTCTTCTTCTTCTTCATCTTATTCTTCTTATTCTTCTTTTTCTTCTTCTCCTTCTCCTTCTCCTTCTCCCTCTCCCTCTCCTTCTCCTTCTCCTTCTCCCTCTCCTTTCTCCTTCTCCCTCTCCCTCTCCCTCTCCCTCTCCCTCTCCCTCTTCTTCTTCTTCTTCTTCTTCTTCTTCTTCTTCTTCTTCTTCTTCTTCTTCTTCTTCTTCTTCTTCTTCTTCTTCTTCTTCTTCTTCTTCTTCTTCTTCTTCTTCTTTCTTCTTCTTCTTCTTCTTCTTCTTCTTCTTCTTCTTCTTCTTCTTCTTCTTCTTCTTCTTCTTCTTCTTCTTCTTCTTCTTCTTCTTCTTCTTCTTCTTCTTCTTCTTCTTCTTCTTCTTCTTCTTCTTCTTCTTCTTCTTCTTCTTCTTCTTCTTCTTCTTCTTCTTCTTCTTCTTCTTCTTCCTCCTCCTCCTCCTCCATCATTGCCACTAGTGTTCATCTGTGGTGTCTTCAAATGTGTAATGGCCCGATATATATCATGGGTCAGGTTTGAATGTCCCTATCGCATATAAAGAACTATATTACATACAAATATGCATGCTATCAGTTTATATTCATGAGACTGATTTTAATATCACACGCTTGAACGCATAAACAGGTCTCTTTTGCAAATATCTTCGACTCTGAAGAATACGAAATGTCTGAAAGAATTACGCGGTGCTTCCAACCTTGCAATGACCTTCAGGTTCTGCTTCTTCGGGTTTTCTTTGGCTATGGTCTTCAGAGTGCTTGGAGTTCTTCCTCTGGTTCTCATTCTTGATCTTGTTTTTGTGGCTTTTGAGTTTTATGACTCTTGCTCTTATGGCTGTTTCCGTCTTTTGAGAACTCAAAAAATGGGACTCGTGCTTCGGTTTGTGACTTCGAGAAGGGTTCTGTCGATCAACTGGAGAAATACTTCGACGAGGAACTCAATAATGAGTTTCCGAGTTGGTTCTACTTTAAAGGTGATTATGTCTTTGGTGAGAACTTAGATGACATCGATTTTGTGAGTTTAGCTGAGGATAACTTTCTTGGAGAAAACAGCCTCGAGAATATCGAAGGTATTTTTGAAGAAAAATTTGTTCCAATTTATTTATTTATTTATTTATTTATTTATTTATTTATTTATTTATTTGTTTATTTATCTATCTATTTATTTTATTTTATATTATTTCATTTTTTATTATAATTTATCTATTTATATATCTTTTTTTTTGTAAGCAGACATCATACTCTTGAGTGACTTCGAGCACAAAACCGAGGTCTTTGTGGGCGATGTCGAGTTCAAGAGGGACGTCGCTTTTTCATATTATGAGTCAGTTTACTGTGCTGAAGACACGGACCTCAATTTACAAGACCAACTTAATGAAGACTTTAGTTTTAAGGGGCTCCTGCAGTAATGCAAGTACTTCTTCCAGTCTCTGAATCTTGAGATTCACGGCAGCTCTCCAGAAGCCTTGGAAGACATTAACGAAGGAGACCTCATCAGCGAGCTCTTGGGTTCCATCGACGAGTCCTTTTTTCCCCTTTGGAAAGCTTGAAGGAGCTCGAGGAACTGTTCTTCGATTTTTTTAGTTCCAGGTTCCAGAAGCCTTGGAAGACATGAACGAAGGAGACCTCATCAGCGAGCTCTTGGGTTCCATCGACGAGTCCTTTTTTCCCCTTTGGAAAGCTTGAAGGAGCTCGAGGAACTGTTCTTCGATTTTTTTAGTTCCAGGTCAATTATGTTTTCCTCGAGGATCTCGATGACGAGAGAAAGGACGTTCACCCCCTAAAATGTCCTTGTTTCTTAAAGATTGTACAAGAATCCCTCAAGAAATCGGTTTTCGGAAAAAGAATTTCGAAAAAAAATTACCAGTTCTTTGGATCTGACCAGTAGTATTGTCTCCTCTATTTTATCTATCATTAAATAATTATAAATAATTTGTTTTAATCTTTCCTGTGTGGAGAAAATTTACCTCTGTCGAAAAAATTGTCTTGCAGCAATTTTATTTCGAAGACCTGAAGTGGAAAGAAATGGGTAGTTCAGGTAAACTGGAGACTCTCTCTTTCTCTCTCTCTCTCTCTCTCTCTCTCTCTCTCTCTCTCTCTCTCTCTCTCTCTCTCTCTCTCTCTCTCTCTCTCTCTCTCTCTCTCACTCTCTCCCCCCACCCCCAACCAGAGAAGGGCTTCTCACAGCTGAGTATAATGCCTTTTTTTTTTTTTTTTTTTTTTACTGTATTCACCTCTCAGGGTTTGTGATTTTTTTCTTATCCTGCGCTTTCGTTTTCATTGAGTACTCTATGATGTGTTTCATTACAACATAGAATCTTTATCCCTAAATCAGCTACTACTTGATTTACATTTGTTGTCTGGTGTGTAATTCTTGAACGGTACTGGATTACAAAGGATTACAAAGGCGGAGCATGCCGACAGGAGACCTTTTGTTCTTTGAAGCTTCTACAGTCTTTATTGCGCCATTTATTGACATCTATAGATCAACACCTGAATGTCGTCGAACTTTTGAAACTACATTGAAAAAACAACAACTCCGTTTTCTTCTAACAAATCTCATTTTGTCAATTTTCCAGTATCAACGACAGTTACGTTT
>NC_134806.1:36058231-36065731 GCF_046742065.1 Oratosquilla oratoria
AAAACAAATAATATAACATAAATCATAATCATTACAGCATCTTACTTAGGTATTTATCTAAATGATTCTTAAAGCTTCGAACTGAACTACATTGCACTACCTGTGCAGGAAGTTTATTCCATTCATTAACTACACGGTTGGCAAAGTTGTTTCTACCTACTTCCAAATTGAATCTATTTCCGGACAGTTTGAGACCATTGTTTCTTGTCTGATTCTCATTCAATGTGAAAATTTGGTCACTTTTGATGTTGTCAATTCCCTTTAAAATCTTAAAGACCTGTATCAAGTCACCTCTGAGTCTACGCTTTTTTAGGGAAAACAGATTCATGTGCTTAAGTCGATTTTCGTATGATTTATTTTTGATATTTGGAATCAGTTTTGTGGCTCGCCGTTGTACTTTTTCCAGTCTGTCAATGTCTTTAATGAGATTCGGTGACCATACGGAAACAGCATATTCCAAATGTGGACGAACTAACGATTTATATAGCTTGTTAATGAGTGATGGACTTTTGAAATCAAAAGATCGCGCAATCAATCCCAGAATCTTATTTGCTTTCTCAGAAGCTGAAATACACTGCTTGGATGATTTGAGGTCGTTACTGATAATTATGCCGAGATCTTTTTCACTATCCACTTTTGTTAACGAATTTCCAAATAACTTGTAATCGTACTTACTGTTATTTTTACCTATGTGCATTACCTTGCATTTACTTGTGTTAAATTTCATTAGCCACTTTTCAGACCACTGCTGTAATTTATCTAAATCTTCTTGAATATCTAATTGGTTTGAGTGATCATTTGCCACTCCACACAGTTTTGTATCATCAGCAAATTTGGAAACAGTAGATTTTAGTCCATGGTCTATATCATTTATATATACTATGAATAGAAGTGGCCCAAGAACGGAACCCTGAGGAGCTCCACTTGCAACACTTTTCCATCCAGAAGTTTTTCCATTTAAAACAACTCTCTGTTTTCGACCATTCAACCAATTACTAGTCCAACCTAATAGGCTACCACTTATTTCATGCAAAGCTAATTTAGTAAGTAGTCTTTCGTGTGGGACGGTATCAAAAGATTTTGCAAAGTCTAGATATATTAAATCTATATTGTTTCTTTTGTCATAATTCGAGATAACTGTGTTGTAGAATTCGAGTAAGTTAGTCACGCAAGAACGTTTCCGTCTGAAACCATGCTGGCTATCATTTATCAAACGGTTACTTTCTAAATGATATTCGATAGCATCTCTGATGATAGTTTCCATTATTTTTCCTACGATTGAAGTCAAACTTATAGACCTATAGTTATATGGTTTCTTGTTGCTACTTTTTTTGAATATGGGAGTAACGTTAGCCAGCTTCCATTCTTTTGGGACATTTCCGGATATGATGGATTTCTTGAAAATAGTTTCTAACGTAACAACAATCAAATTTTTCATTTCATTTCAGATTCTTGGATGCCAACCGTTAGACCCTGGTGTTTTATTAGCTTTGAGTTTTGCTATACACGTTTTAATTTTTTCTTTTGTTATATTTACCGTAGTGAGTAAGTTTACCCCAGACTTTTCACAGGTTTCAGTTTGGAATTCACTTTGAGGTGTTTCGTTTACGAATACCGAGCTAAAATAATTGTTTAAGATATTACACATTCCTTCATTTGAATATTCAAGTTGACCGTCAGCAGATAATAGTGGACCAATGTGATTCCTAACAACCTATTTATCTCTAATGTAACTATAGAATTCTTTGGGATTCTCTTTGGATTTATCAGCGATGTTCATTTCGTATTGTCGTTTTCTTTTTCTTGTGGTCTTTTTTAAATCTCTCTGTATTGAAACATAACTTTCATAGTCATTAGGTGCACCCGAGCACTTATATTTCTTATAAGCCTGTCTCTTTTTAGCAATACTTTTTTCAGTTTCTTTGTCGAGCCACTTTGGGCCAGCCTGATTTGGGGGACGTCTGTATGTATGCATGTATATATATATGTCTGTATGTATAGAAACAGATTCCCCTTGCAAATCACTGTTTTGTATGTCAACACGTTTCCATTCACCATATTTGATCAAGTTATTGCCAAAGAATCAAAACTTTAGTGTCCATTAGAGAAAATATGAACTGGTGGTGCAAACGGAAGCGTAAGGGTCTCACATTTGCTTAATTCCTGGTTTGAATCTCGCACTTCTCTCCGATTCTCAACGGTGACTGTTACCTGCCCCGACAGACCCTAGAACAAATAGAACAGAGATGACGACTATTGACGAAGGCACTTCACCCTCTTACTAAAGATAATTCTACCTAAACCTTAGTTAAAAATAATAATAATAATAATAACAATAATAATAATAATAATAGATAATAATAATTGTAATAGTAATAATAACGATAATAATAATAATAATAATTAATAATAGTAATAATAATTAATAGTAATAATAATTAATAGTAATAAATAATAGTAATAATAAATAGTAATAATAATAATAATAATAATGACAGTAATAATAATGATAATAATAATAATAACGACAACAACAACAACAACAACAACAATAATGATAATGATTGATGATGATGATGATGAAAACAAAAAAGTAAGGGAAGCTAGATGAGGAGGTCACGCTGGGAGGTACTTGAGTTTGTCAACATCAAAATCATCATCAACACAAAACACCAGCATCAACACCAACACTACTATTAACACTACCACAAACACCACCACCACTGTCACCAACAACATCATCACCACTACTTCCACCACCACCACAACCACAACCACTAATACCACCACTAACATTACAAAGACCACACCAAGAACCACCGACGTCTGAAACAACAATGTGACTAATTAATATATTTTCCATTCTAAGGTCATGTTGTAGTTTTGACTTTAGATGTAAGAGGTGCACTTGCCACCATAGAGGATGGCCACATGGGACCTATGTAAGATTCCTTTTTATGATCAAGGGCAAATTTCAGAACTTAAGAATTTCATTAAAAAGGAAGAGCAAGCCAGACGAAGGCGGGCTAAAAGCGTGACGTCAGGGAAACTGGAAGGTCCAAAATTCCGAGCTTTAGTGTAGGTTTGCGTCTACCCCTCGAGAAAAGCGGGGAAATGGGAGCGTAAAGGGGGCTTTTAGTAAGTTTGTGGTTCTTTAAGAAAAAATTTCTGATGTTTTCCTCCCGTGTTGATGGCTATAGGTACACGCAGCCCCCTTTTTAGTGTAAAGAAGAGAGAGAGAGAGAGAGAGAGAGAGAGAGAGACAGACAGACAGAGAGAGAGAGAGAATAAGAGAGAGTGAGAGAGAGAGACAGAGAAAGAGAGAGAAAGAGAGAGAGAGAGAGAGAGAGAGAGAGAGAGAGAGAGAGAGAGAGAGAGAGAGAAATAGAAATAGAGAGGCCGTATTATCCTTTCACCAACAATAGAAATGTTACCTGCCCCAACATTCCAAGTGCATAAGGCAAAGGTGACAGCTTCGGCCATAGATACTCAACGCCTACTGGCGTACGCTCCTGACCTCCCGCCTATGTTTTGTACATAAGAAAACGAAGTCAGTTGTGATCTTCCATTGTCTTTGGTGTACATCATTGGAACTCTTTTGTCGTATACTTTCACTGTGGTTACAACTCGTAGTCGAAAGTATCACCTTTGCCTAATGTGTTAGGAGAACCAAGATAGAGAACATGATACACAAATAATCAAAGTTTTTCATCGTTTGATCTTTTTTTTTTCAATTACAAGATTTTTTTTTTTTTTTTTGTGGTGTGGGCTACCCGCTGACAGCAATTTAGATCCTTAAAGTGAGGCCATTCAAGTCGAAATTTCCAATTTCCTCAAGAATTAGAATATTGATGAAAGACTTGGGACTGTTTGGATTGAGTTTCTTGGAATGGTTAGTGAATAATTATCCTTTAGCCTTGTGTGAGCGGGTGCGGTTAGTGCGCCTTGTATCCCGTCTCGTGGAAACTCTAATTACACCTTAAACATTGCGAGTGTGTGGGGAATCACTTACCTGATTAAAATGGTCTGACGAAAGTAAATGTATATAAGCTTCACAGGAAGATTAAGGCGGAACCAATTAGGAATAAAATTAATAAATAAATGGAAATTAATATATAAAATAAAATATGGATGCTTGGTGAAAGCTAGGTAATTGTAAGAGACGAATCTGAGTAACTGATATCTATGTCCAGTTCCATAGAACTTCGACACTCAGTATTACATTAAATTATGCTTAGCAAAGCACTTGGTTGAGTGACGCTTAGGCAGCGAGAGCTCATTCGAAAATGGAATGTCCTATCAGTGTGTGAAAGGCAGTAATATGTTTCATGTCGTGAATAAGATGCAAGATACAATGACACGGTTTTATTATCGTTATACTCGGAATCATTCTATTGGATGTCGTAGTTGAGTTGTCCATCGTTGTCACTGTTCTCAGAAGATTTCAGTCAGGAACAGTAGTTGTTAGGTTAGAAATACGATATGGTGTGGGAAAAGGGCGTTGATTTCTATCGTGAATTTATTAATATTCCTGTTCGTCCCTTTATCTCGCTGAGAATTTTTTTTCGTATATTTTTTCTATTCTTTTTCTTTAATTCGTTGCCTTAGTTGTCCTTGAATTTTTGTGTTTTTAATTTTCATAATAATTTTTTTTTAGTATCGTACATTACGTTCAATTCCTTTTATAATTTTTACTGTGCACTTCCGTGAACTGATACATATATTGCCTCTCCCTAATCCAATTATATCGTTCAGACCATTTCCCTTTTTATGTGTGATTCGTTTGACAAACATATTTTTTCCTCTCTTTTTTTTTATATATTTTTTTTATTCTTTTTGTTCAACACAATCCACAGCATCAAAGCTTCTTTCAGTGCCTAACCCTGAAACCCTGGCTTCAGCCATTTGTTCACTAATGGATTTTAGATCTGTCATATCCTTCAGAATCCTGTGCTGAAATCCTTTTCTTATTGCTTGGCAGTGAGAATTCCATATACATGTATGCATGTATGCATGTGTGCGAGTACGTATGTATGTATGTATGTATATATGTATGTATTTGTGTATGTGTGTATGCACATCATAATCCCTTACCAACTGGTTAATCCAGTTAGGCTCTAACCCTTATGCAGCAAACATTTTCCCTCGGATGAATGAAATCGCCTGTCAGCAAGCCAAATTACCTAAAGATCCCTATCTACCTTCAGTCTGTACGTTGGTGGCTCAATCAGAATCACACTAGACTTCTATCTTCCTAATCAAGTCCCATAGCCTACGTCTCTCCAATTCCTAGAGGCGACTTTGATCACCTGCCCTCTAGTAGTCTAGCGCATAATGGGGCTTAGGTGACGGCTACTGTAGCAGCTACTAAGCGCCGGCTGGTGTAAGCTTCTAACGAACGAGTACATGTAGTTTCCTCCAAGGTCATTTCTTTATCCTGTTACCCTGAGTGCCGCAGGAGAGTGCCACCAAGTATCTGCTCTTATCTGGTGGCACCGTTCACTCGGACCCTCATCAACCTACTTCGCTGTGGTGCCACGCCCTGCAAGACCCCTTAACCTTGGGGCGCTGGAGTGCCACGCCTTTCCTTGTATCTGTATTGGTCGTCGTTTATTTCGCAAATCTTTGTTTTTGTTCTTTATGGGTTCTTGCCTCACACACACGCACGCACACACACACACACGCACACACACACACACACACACACACACACACACACACACACACACACACACACACACACACACACACGTATATGTATATATATATATATATATATATGTATATATATATATTATATTATATATATAAATATATATATATATATAAATATATATGTATATAATATATATATATATATAATATGGACAATGTACCACCATTGACAGAAACTGTGATCTAGGTGTAATTGTCCGGGAGTTGTTGTCTCTATGGAAGTTGTCTCGCTGGTCAGTTGTCTCAGGGTGAGTAGGGCAGTTGCCAGGGGGGATGAAGATGTCGAGATAGGCGGCAAATATCCAGTGGGGCAATTGTCCGGATACTTAACTAAGAACTCAGTAGATCCCCCTAACATCTTTTGGTATCAGTCTAATGTGATTAATGTTAATGAAAATGAATAAATAAATAATGTATTTTTTTAATGGTCCTTGGTTTTGGCGTTTTTTTTTTCTTTCTTGTTTTTTTTTTTTTTTTTTTTTTTGCCGCCCCTTTCATTTTCATTCTGAGACCCAGTCTTAAAAAAAAAAAAAAAAAAAAAAAAAAAAAAAAAAAAATTAATGACACTTTTTCTAGACCACTTTTTTCATCGTGGAATAGTGCTGTGTTGATATTTACTTTTCGTTTTCTATCTTTTTGCTTCTTTCGTGTTACAACTTTTTGGAGCATTTTGTGAATATCGCTTTAACACTTTGCGAAATCAAGAGAAGATGTTTTTTGGTTTCTTTTGTCTTGCATTTTTTGATACATCAAAAAAGAGACCTGTAGAGTATTTTGTGAATATCAATTTAACACTTCATTAAATAAAAAAAATATATGAGATCGGAATGAAATGAGGACTTTACGTAAAAATGAAAAACGGGGAATCACACCTTAGATCAAGATATAACGAAATGGCAAAGCTGGTTAAAAGGAATACACGTTCAGCGAAACGTAATTATGAAATCAAGGTTGCCAGTCAAGCAAAATCCAACCCAAAGGGTTTCTTTCACCTCTATAGAACAAAAAATAAAGAAAGAATAGGACCAATTAAAAACGATGAAAATGTCATGATTGAATCGGAAGAAAAAATGAGTGAGAAGTTTAACAATTATTTTCTATCGGTGTTTACTAATGAGAGGTTAGATAAAGTACCTGACTGCGATCCGATTTTCAGAGGGGATGAAGAAAGTAGTCTAACTAATATCAGCATTAGTAAAGAGGAAGTAGTCAAGCAGATTGACAGACTTAAAGCTACAAAATCTCCGGGTCCAGACGAAATTTTTCCAAGAATGCTTAAAGAGTGTAGATTTGAAATCTGCGACCAGTTAACTGAAATATTCAATAAATCGGTAGACACTGGTTCTGTTCCTACTGCTTGGAGGCAGGCAAACGTTGTTCCTGTTTTTAAGAAGGGAGATAGATCGTCTATATGCAACTACAGGCCAATCAGTTTGACATCGGTTATAGGAAAAATGCTTGAATCAATAATAGTAAATAGACCCAGAGAACACATTGAAGGGCATAATTTAATTCGTGTTCCACAGCATGGTTTCTCTAAGGGTAAGTCATGTGTGACTAATCTTCTATCCTTTTACATTAAGGTATATAAGGCGGCAGACAACAATGAAAATTACGATGTTATTTACCTTGACTTTAGCAAAGCGTTCGACAAAGTGCCACACCAGAGACTACTAAATAAAATCAAAGCCCATGGCATAGGAGGAAAAGTGTTAGAATGGATTAGAGCTTGGATTAGTAACAGAAAACAGCGGGTCACCATAAATGGAATAAAATCTAGGTGGG
>NC_134806.1:36070731-36073231 GCF_046742065.1 Oratosquilla oratoria
ATAAATAAAATATAGCTGAATAGAATGTTGAAATATGAAGAGGTAAATAAGATTAAGTAAATAGATGAATAAAGTTAAACAAAGATTAAAACAAAATAAAACCTCTCTCTCTCTCTCTCTCTCTCTCTCTCTCTCTCTCTCTCTCTCTCTCTCTCTCTCTCTCTCTCTCTCACACACACACACACACACACACACACACATATATATAGATTGGTTACAAAATAGGACGAGGGAATCATATGAAAAGTACAAAGAAAAGAAAAGAGAAGTAAAGCATAAGATAAAGGAGGCAAAGAGAAGAGCAGATGTGAAATGGGGTAAGAGTAATTTTTAAAGGAATAAAAAGATATTTTGGAAATTAATTAAGAGAGGAAGGGGAGGCGAATCAAGTAGGGAAGAAAAGGTAAAAGGTACAGATGGAGAGATGATAATGGAAGAGATGGCAGTAAGGGGAAGATGGGCAGAATATTTTAGGGAGTTGCTAAATGTGAAGGAGGATAGGGAAGGAAAGATAGCTGCAGTGGGAAATACGAAGAAAATGAGAGTGATGAGTGAGGAGAATGGAGGAGAAATAAGGAAGGATGAGGTGAAGGCAGTTGTAAAGATGATGAAAGCAGGTAAGGCACCTGGTCTGGATGGATGCCATGCAGAATGTCTGAAAAAGGGAGGTTCAGTGATGGTGGACTGGTTGGTGAGGTTATTTAATGTTTGCTGGAGAGAGGGTAGAGTACCGGAGGACTGGAGAAGTGCCTGTATAGTTCCTCTTTACAAGGGAAAAGGGGACAAGTGTGAATGTAGTAGTTTCAGAGGGATTAGCCTGTTAAGTGTAGTAGGGAAGGCTTATGGGAGGATCTTAATTGAGAGGATTAGGAGAGGAACAGAAGGAGTAATTGGTGAGGAACAGTGTGGATTTAGGACAGGTAGAGGTTGTGTAGATCAGATCTTTGTGGTAAGACAGATATGTGAGAAAGCTATAGGAAAGGGGAAGGATGTTTTTTGGGCTTTTATGGATCTGGAAAAGGCTTATGATAGGGTAGACAGAAAGGCACTGTGGGAGGTACTGCAGATTTATGGGATAGGAGGAAAGCTTTTGGGAGCTGTCAAGAGTTTTTATGAGAGTAGTAGAGCATGTGTCAGGATTAGAAATGGAGAGAGTGAGTGGTTTGAAGTAAAGGTGGGACTTCGTCAAGGATGCGTTATGTCGCCCTGGCTGTTCAACTTATACATGGATGGGGTGGTGCGAGAGGTGAATGCTAGGGTAGTGGGTCAGGGATTGGAGATGGTTAAAGAAAATGGAGAAAAGTGGGAGGTGAGCCAGCTGTTGTTTGCGGACGACACTGCGCTTGTGGCAGAGTCAGAGGAGGGATTGAGGAAGCTGGTGGCAGAGTTTGGGAGAGTAATGTGATAGAAGAAAGCTAAAGATAAATGTGGGTAAAAGTAAGGTGATGAGATGTACAAGGGGTGAAAGTGGCAGTAGACTGGAAGTGAACATTAAGGGAGAGCGACTGGAGGAAGTGGATAGTTTTAGATACTTGGGTGCAAGTGTAGCAGGAAAAGGTGGAGTGAAGGTGGAGGTAGAATGTAGATTGAGAGAAGCGAGTAAGTGCCTTGGTGGTTTAAAGAGTGTAATGAGGAATAGACATTTGGGAATGGATGCAAAGAGGAGACTGTATGAAGGAGTGATGTGCCAACAGCACTGTATGGGGCAGAAACGTGGAACATAAGAGAAGAAGAGAGAAGGAGTTTGAATGTGTTTGAGATGAGGTGTCTGAGAAGTATGGTGGGGGTTACTAGGCTGGATAGAGTGAGAAATGAGGAGGTGAGGAGGAGAACAGGGGTGAAAAAGGATTTGGGAGATAGGGTTGATGAAAGAATATTAGGATGGTTTGGACACATGGAAAGAATGAGTGAAGAAAGACTAGTAAAAGAGGTATGGAAGGCAGATGTGGAGGAAGTGAACATGAGGGGACGTCCTAGGATGAGGTGGATGGATGGGGTGAAGGGGGCTTTGGGGAAGAGGGGAATGTCTGTTGAGGAAGGAAGGGAGAGGACGGAAGACAGAGGTGAGTGGAGAATGGTTGTATATGGATGATGTTGTGACTGCATGAGGAGGAATGGGCGGGGGGGTGGGGGGTGGGGTAGTATGTGTGAGTAAGTTTTGACGCAGCCCGAAGAGATTTCTCCCCGTCCTCGCCTTATATGCAAAGGGGGACGGAGAGGGGGGGTCGCCGATTAAATGAAGCGGCCTTGCTGTGGATGTGCTGTGTCTTGCGACACTGCTTCTGACCCAGGGCGGTGGGCAGGGTCCAGGGATGACCCGTCATCCAGGAGGTGCTCAGATGAGAGGGAGGGTGGGAGGGGTGTGGAGTGTATTTAGGGATGAACTGGGTGGGAGTGTTTGTGTGCCTTTCCCTTTTTAGCTACCTCCCTTGGAAGGGGGAAAAAAGCCTTTGTATATGTATGTATGTATGTATATATATATTATATATATGTATATATG
>NC_134806.1:36078231-36083231 GCF_046742065.1 Oratosquilla oratoria
TCATGACATTTTCATCGTTTTTAATTGGTCCTATTTTTTCTTTATTTTTTGTTCTATAGAGGTGAAAGAAACCCTTTGGGTTGGATTTTGCTTGACTGGCAACCTTGATTTCATAATTACGTTTCGCTGAACGTGTATTCCTTTTAACCAGCTTTGCCATTTCGTTATATCTTGATCTAAGGTGTGATTCCCCGTTTTTCATTTTTACGTAAAGTCCTCTTTTCATTCCGATCTCATGTTTCAATCTGTCCGTCATCCATTTGGGAGTATTACTATTTTTCCGTATTGACTTTAGGGGGATAAATGTATTTTGTGCATTAATAGTTAGATCAGTTAGATTGTTATACATTTCATTTAAATTACTGACCTGACTGTTGGGCCCTCGCCCCCAATTGACCTGACCTAAGGTATGCGTATTACCCTCTTTGACCCAGACCTGACCTAAGGTATGCGTATTACCCTCCTTGACCCACACCTGACTGGCCCCGCAACGAGAATCAAGAATGTCTGAAACGTCCGCCTGGCTTTTCGTATTCAATTTCAAATAGGTTTTTATATTGTCAAAGTTTGCTTTCCTGAAGTCTGGTACTTGAACGTTATTCGTACTTTTTATTTTATCCCAAATAACATTAAATCTTATTTCTTGATGATCGCTAAAGTCTAGACTATCTCCCACTATTACACTGCTAATTTGGTGTGCATTATTATATATATATATGTATATATGTATATATATATATATATATATATATATATTTATACATATATATAGTGTGTGTATGTGTGTGTGTGTGTTTGTGTGTGTGTGTGTGTGTGTGTGTGTGTGTGTGTGTGTGTGCGTGTGTGTCTGTGTCTGTGTGTATTCACCATGGTCTTTGAATCACGTGTTGGACTCGTGATCGTCAACTATTCCCTAGTTGACGATCTAGGTCACAGCATTACCGATCTATGGGTAATGCTGTGACCTTACACGCACCCCCCCAACTCCCCGGCCACGAGAGTTGGAGTAGTGATTCGAAGCGCAGCGATACTAAAACAGGATTCGAACCCTGACCGCCGTAGTGACAGTCGGGCCTCTACTAACTGCGCCACCGAGTCGTATGTGTGTGTGTGGAAATATGTGTGTAACCATTACGATTTGTCATATGCACGACATGTGATCCACAAACCTACCACAGAATGTCGTCAGATATTAGCGCCGGTCAACTCAAACTTAGACCAATTATTACTGCCAATTTCTTGCTGACCTACACATTCCAAAATCACAAATAACTTGAATAAGCATAACGTCACCATCGCGCGACCCTACCAATTAAACGACACAAGTCTCTCGCCAGACTGATCATTGATCTTTCCTATATACCTACCAAACTACACGATCATAATTACAAACCAGACATCACGTCAAGACATATTCAGTAATACTAACTAAATACATGGTGCAATAATCAACACACAAACATTATTGTACAAATTTATTATATTTAGTGAATAAACAACTTACCCTCGACATCTTGGGCTTCCAACCTTCATCTGAAACTTGTTAAGTCCAGACTGTTCTATTCAGCCAGAGGTCATCAATGATAAAGAATATGTTGTGGTGAATAAATAAAGGAGTTAGTCTATATTGATGAAGTTGTGTAAAAAGAAACTAGCTACAGAGGCTAAGCTAAAGGGATTAAGGAATTAATCTGTATGTACGAAATAATGTAAAAGAATAATTACATGGAAGTCCACAGACGCTCTGTTCTTATATGTTTTAGAACTAGAAATATAGTTGGATTTCTCAAGTCTTATTACCTCCATACGTCTTCCAGAATCTCTTCCACAATCTCTTTCTTGTCTTGCACCCTTCCACTATATATCTGTTTTATGTTTTGCTCTGGCTCTTTATCTTCTTTATATTTCCATTTATTTGCTTGTTAATATACTTATCTACTTATTCAGTTGTTTATGCATTTATTTATCTATGTAATAATTTAATCTATACTAAGAAGTTAACCTATTTATATATTTTTTGTTTATCTATTTAGCTATTTTTTCTATTTATCTAATTATTTATTTACTTATTTATGTATTTGTTTATTCAATTATTTATTTATCTATTGATTTATGTATTCACTTACTCAGAAACTTATTTTCATTTGATTTTATCTTATTTTGTTTTATTTTATTCTATTCATGTATCTATTTATTTGTCTTCCTTATGGGGAGGTATTTGGAACACGCGAGGCAACCAAAATTTCACCGACCTATTCCATTGACCCGAAATCGTCGAAATCTATCTTCCTGTGCTCCCGGTTCCGGGCCGAAGACATCCTCGGACGAACCTACCCGGACCAGCTTTATTCTGTCCTGGATAAGTAATGGCAGGACCACTCCTCCGAAAATGGACCTATTTACCATCTTTCTTACGAGCACTTGCGTCTTGTCTTCGTTTTTTTTTCTTTCTTTCGGTATATGGGACTGATACCCTGCTGGGATGTGGTCGGGTCGCGTTGGTAACTAGCAGTCACTTTTTCGCACGACACCGGCGCTTGGTAGCCCAATGGATACCGTGTTGAACTCACGAGATGGTGGCTATGAGTTTGATTCTCGGAACCCGCTGCGTGCTATGTCGCGTTGGGTCCCAACAATTCTGGCAAGGTGGGGAGGCAACCCAGCACCGGCCTAACAGGGATTTCTCACTTCCCACTGCTTGAGTGTGAGATAGTGACGTTTAGGATGGTGAGCAGCGTGAGATTGTCCATAGGGATAGAAGCGCTGATGAACTTAAGTCCAAAACAACAACAACAGCATTACTGCGGACAAACAAATATGGCCCACGAAACATCAGAAGTATACAAAAATATAATTCCTTGTTGTTGAATTTAGCATTCATATTAAACAAAAACAAAAATCACTGAATATACAAAAAATGCCTATACTGAAACGCACACACATCAAACACTCGGCAGCGAAACGTATATTTGCAGAGGCGAGGTTTGCAATTGTCCGCGATATTTGCGAACTACAGCCTCATTACCTGTTGGGTCTTACTACCAAGGAAGAAAATATGCACAACTGCCTTTCAAAAATACGTATAATCGCGTTCTCCTGTGTGAGGCGCATAAGTTTGTTGACACTACCTTATTCGCAGGTAATACAGTCTTCAAAAGTTTTATGCATTTGAGTAGTAAAATGAATGGATAGGGATCTTTATGTAACACTTTATGGTGAGGCTGAAGCCATTATGACTTCGTTGCTTACCAAGGTATATATATATATTTTTTTCTTTTAAATTTTATCGCTAGCTCTTTTTGTTTAGCATAGGTTTTCTGTTTATCTTTTTATCCAACTATTTACCCATTCGCTAATTTATACATTTTTGTTCAACTATTTATTCATCTATTCATATATCCATTCACCTATTTATTCTGCATACTCATTTATTAATTCATTCTATTTACGTATTTATTTACTCTGTAATTTTTTCATATAACTTATTTCATACATTTCTCTATTTATCCATTTTTCTATGTTCAACTGAACATATTTCATTAATCTTTATTAAAAGTTTGTTTATTGAGTTTAACTGTGGCTTTTGTTTCAGGGGGCCGTTCAGTCTGGTGCGGCGTTGCGTGCACCGCGAGACGGGGCAGCAATTCGCTGTCAAAATCGTCGATGTGGGGAAGTTCACTTCCGCCCCAGGACTCTCCATCAACGGTAAGTGCACGGGACTCCTCTTCTTTATTCTTATTCTCTCACACATATATTTCTTGTTTTTGTTTTATTCACAGAAAATGGTTGAAATGTATGTAAGACGAATTGTCAGTGAAAAAGAAGTTGATGGTGTAAAAGTAATGCTAAAAGTGAACCAGATGGATATCAGTTCCGTTTAGGTGCATCCACACTTGTAGAAAAATATTGGCTACAGAACGAGTCGGGTTTGCCGCATGTTGGTGATATGTTTAACTCATGTAGGGGACATTTTCGCCGCATGTTGGTGACATATTTGCTGTATGTCGGCGATATGTTTGCCGTATGTCGGCGATATTTTTCTCGCATGTTGGCAACATATTTGGCGCATGTTGGTGACATGTTTGTCGGATGTTGGTGATATGTATAACGCACGTTGATGATATGATTGCTGTGTGTTGTACATATTTGCCGTATGTTGGCGATATGTTTGCCATATGTTGGCGACATGTTTGTCGCATGTTGGCAACATATTTGCCTCATATTTTCGGATGTTGGTGATATGTATAACGCACGTTGGTAATATGATTGCTTTTTGTTGTACAAACGCATCGGAAGAAGACATCCAGTCAATGATACATATTCATAGTCTTCTGGCAAGACAGGAAAATAAGAAACTTCGTGAAAAAGTCACAAAAGTCATGTTAAAACTTTTGTTGGAAAAGTTTTTCACATCTTAAAAGAAATTTGTTAAGAAAAAAGGGGGACTATGGCTTTTTTAAGATCGAGGTACACTAAACTTAGATTATTCTATATGGCCTTAATCCTGTCTTTGTAGAAAAACCCCTTAGTTTAATAAAGACACGTAGTGATAATATGAACTATAATATAGAAAACTTTTTGTATCGTTAGTGGGTCAACAAGTCGCCGTAGTTTACAAGCTCCATCCTATCAGGAGGCTAGGATGTTGCCCCACACTCTTAGTTCAACTCGCCGGTGGCAGGGTTCGAACTGCAATTACGTCGACCTTCACAAGAAATAGTGACGCCCTAACTTACTTGGCCAGCGACGATCCAGTCTTATTCTGGCTAACTAAAAACTATTCTAATTTAGTCTTCACATGAGTTCTTTAGGAGCCAATCAGACTAAATCTTATATAAGTATGTGACCGTATTTGGATAAGTCAAGACATGATGGGCACCATTCTTTATTTCTAATGTTTGCTTCTATTTCATTTATTTATTTTTTTAGATATATTTCCAAGAACCAAAGAACAGCAAAAAACCAACAAGATTGGAACTATGATGATTGTAGAGAACCGC
>NC_134806.1:36088231-36095731 GCF_046742065.1 Oratosquilla oratoria
GAGCTGCCACGAAAGTGGCCCGCAGCTCCTGGTTCGAATCCTGCCCAGGGCCGAAATTATTTCGGTAATGCTGCGCTTCGGGTCGTTACTCTGACTCTCGTGGGCGGGGAGTTGGGTGTGTGTGTGTGTGTGTGAAAGGTCATGGCATTACCCATAGATCGGACCCACGAGCTCTGAGCTCTCTTCCAGGAGGGAAATAGCTGTCGATCACGAGTCCAACACGTGATCCAAAAGACCAAGTTAATACACACACACACACACACACACACACACGAATTTTAGTAAGTATGTTTTTAATTTCTTCATCATAATGTCTTTACCTGACACATATTGTCATATTGTCGAAGTTATAAGAAATATTTACCAGAAATAGAGAATTTTGTATTTAAAAGCTTTCACAAGTATGTACAGTCATTATCTGTTGATTAACTATTAACTCAAATGTACACATGCATTGGGGAACAAAGATACAGCCACCAAGTTCCCATGTGTATCGTAAAATTAGGAGTTAAGTAATGATACAAAAAAATATATGGAAATATTTACCGTTGCAACCAAAGCAAAGCTATGAATTACTCTTTTGAAAACGCTTTGTAAACAAGTGGGGCTGTAGATTTGAATTTCAACTTTTGTTTAAACAAAGACACTATTTTCTGTGGCCATATGAAAAAAAAAAAACGAAAAATTTTGCTATTGTATATCGTGTTGGAGCAACTATCAAGCAATTGTAATAACATATATTTCTTATTTATCTATATGTTTATTTAGCTTATTTATTAATGTATGTATTTTCATGATCTACCAAATAGTTTGTTTATTTGTTTAGCTATTTATATATTTGTTCATTTGCTTATTAATCTATCTACTTAATTATTCAATTATTTGATTATTAATATATGCAATTATATATATTTATTCATTTATCTATATGTTTATTTAGTTATTTACTTATTTAATTCGTTTATCTATTCATTTATTGAAACTTCCAAGTTAAGAACTCAACGCAATCGATTTTTTTCCCCCACTGGGCCATTGTGGCATTATCTTTATTATTGTCTTCGTTTGGGTTCATTCTTCTCCCAAGTTGTCACAGTTAAGTGTTGCTCTTGGCGAATGTTGATTGTACGCAAGATTAGTCTCGTAGTTAATGACCTTGTTTGGTGCGATCTCATCCCCCACAAGATTAGGTTTACCAACATGGGAGTGTTCATGATTTTTATCTTTATCAGCCTTTATCTACTCTGAGAGGTGGTTTGGCATGATAACCTTAGTATAGAGCCTTTTCTGGGGTTTGTATAGATGCACAAACGCATGTATACAAAAGCCTCTATCCCCCCTATCCAGTAGTTAAACTGAAACATACATTTGAACTGAAATTCTGTAGGGGATGGGGAGAAGGTCTTATGATACAGATGAATTCCTTTATGAATTTATACCACTCATTTACTTATAAAATTGTTTATTCATTTCTTTGTTGATTTATTTATTGATGAATAGCTGACGCATAGTGAAGCTGTGGGGGCAAACCAGCAGGTCCTTACTATGAAAAAGCAATGCCTCACTGCTCAGCATTTGATAGAAATCAGCGATTTGATTTTATCGTTATCATTATTATCATTGTTATTATTATTATTATTATTATTATTATTATTATCATTATTATTATTATTATTATTATTATTATTATTATTATTATTATTATTATTATTATTATTATTATTATTATTGTTGTTGTTGTTGTTGTTGTTGTTGTTGTTGTTGTTGTTGTTGTTGTTGTTATCATTATTGTTATTATTATTATTATTATTATTATTATTATTATTATTATTATTATTATTACTATTATTATTTCTATTATTATTACCATTATTATTATTATTGTTAATACTATTATCTTTATTATCATCATCATTATTATTATTATCATTATTATTATTATTATTATTATTATTATTATTATTATTTATTATAATTATTATTGTTTTTATTATTATTATTATTATTATTATTATTATTATTATTATTATTATTATTATTATTATTATTATTATTATTATTATTATTATTATTATTGTTGTTGTTGTTGTTGTTGTTGTTGTTGTTGTTGTTGTTGTTGTTATAATAAAAAGATGTTTTGGAAAGAAATTAAGAGAGGAAGAGGAGGCGAATCAAGTAGGGAAGAAAAGGTAAAAGGTGCAGATGGAGAGATGATAATGGAAGAGAAGGCAGTAAGGGGAAGATGGGCAGAATATTTTAGGGAGTTGCTAAATGTGAAGGAGGATAGGGAAGGAAAGATAGCTGCAGTGGGAAATGCGAAGAAAATGAGAGTGATGAGTGAGGAGAATGGAGGAGAAATAAGGAAGGATGAGGTGAAGGCAGTTGTTAAGATGATGAAAGCAGGTAAGGCACCTGGTCTGGATGGATGCCATGCAGAATGTCTGAAAAAGGGAGGTTCAGTGATGGTGGACTGGTTGGTGAGGTTATTTAATGTTTGCTGGAGAGAGGGTAGAGTACCGGAGGACTGGAGAAGTGCCTGTATAGTTCCTCTTTACAAGGGAAAAGGGGACAAGTGTGAATGTAGTAGTTTCAGAGGGATTAGCCTGTTAAGTGTAGTAGGGAAGGCTTATGGGAGGATCTTGATTGAGAGGATTAGGAGAGGAACAGAAGGAGTAATTGGTGAGGAACAGTGTGGATTTAGGACAGGTAGAGGTTGTGTAGATCAGATCTTTGTGATAAGACAGATATGTGAGAAAGCTATAGGAAAGGGGAAGGATGTTTTTTGGGCTTTTATGGATCTGGAAAAGGCTTATGATAAGTTAGACAGAAAGGCATTGTGGGAGGTTATACAGATTTATGGGATAGGAGGAAAGCCTTTGGGAGCTGTCAAAAGTTTTTATGTGAGTAGTAGAGCTTGTGTCAGGATTAGAAATGGAGAGAGCGAGTGGTTTGAAGTAAAGGTGGGACTTCGCCAAGGATGCGTTATGTCGCCCTGGCTGTTCAACTTATACATGGATGGGGTGGTGCGAGAGGTGAATGCTAGGGTAGTGGGTCAGGGATTGGAGATGGTTAAAGAAAATGGAGAAAAGTGGGAGGTGAGCCAGCTGTTGTTTGCGGACGACACTGCGCTTGTGGCAGGGTCGGAGGAGGGATTGAGGAAGCTGGTGGCAGAGTTTTGGGAGTGTTTGTGATAGAATAAACCTAAAGATAAATGTGGGTAAAAGTAAGGTGATGAGATGTACAAGGGGTGAAAGTGGCAGTAGACTGGAAGTGAACATTAAGGGAGAGCGACTGGAGGAAGTGGATAGTTTTAGATACTTGGGTGCAAGTGTAGCAGGAAAAGGTGGAGTGAAGGTGGAGGTAGAATGTAGATTGAGAGAAGCGAGTAAATGCCTTGATGGATTAAAGAGTGTAATGAGGAATAGACATTTAGGAATGGATGCGAAGAGGAGACTGTATGAAGGAGTGATTGTGCCAACAGCACTGTATGGGGCAGAAACGTGGAACATAAGAGAAGAAGAGAGAAGGAGTTTGAATGTGTTTGAGATGAGGTGTCTGAGAAGTATGGTGGGGGTTACTGGGCTGGATAGAATGAGAAATGAGGTGAGGAGAACAGGGGTGAAAAAGGAGCTGGGAGATAGGGTTGATGAAAGAATATTAGGATGGTTTGGGCACATGGAAAGAATATAGTGAAGAAAGACTAGTAAAAGAGGTATGGAAGGCAGATGTGGAGGGAGTGAACATGAGGGGACGTCCTAGGATGAGGTGGATGTATGGGATGAAGGGGGCTTTGGGGAAGAGGGGAATGTCTGTTGAGGAAGGAAGGGAGAGGACGGAAGACAGGGGTGAGTGGAGAATGGTTGTATATGGATGATGTTGTGATTGCATGAGGAGGAATGGGCGGGGGGGGGGGGGAAGTATGTGTGAGTAAATTTTGACGCAGCCCGAAGGGATTTCTCCCCGTCCTCTCCTTATATGCAAGGGGGGACGGAGAGGGGGGGTCGCCGATTAAATGAAGCGGCCTTGCTGTGGATGTGCTGTGTCTTGCGACACTGCTTCTGACCCAGGGCGGTGGGCAAGGTGCAGGGATGACCCGTCATCTAGGAGGTGCTCAGATGAGAGGGAGGGTGGGAGGGGTGTGGAGTGTATTTAGGGATGAAATGGGTGGGAGTGTTTTTATGCCTTTCCCTTTTTTGGCTACCTCCCTTGAAAGGGGGAAAAAGCCTTGGTATATGTATGTATGTATGTAAATCATTATTATTTTATTATTATTATTATTTCATACATACATACATATACCAAGGCTTTTTCCCCCTTCCAAGGGAGGTAGCCACAAAGGGAAAGGCATAAAAACACTCCCACCCATTTCATCCCTAAATACACTCCACACCCCTCCCACCCTTCCTCTCATAATTATTATTACTATAATTATAATTATTATTATTTTTGTTATTATCATTATTATTGTTATTATTATTATTATTATTATTATCATTATTATTATTATTATCATAATTATTATCATTATCATATTATCTCTTATCATTATTTAATTGTTATTATTATTATTATTATTATTATTATTCTTTTTATTAATACTTTATTATTATTATTATTATTTTTATTATTATTAATATTATTATTATTATTATTATTATTATTATTGTTATTATAATCATTATCATCATTGTCCTTCTACCATTAACCTTATTATTAGTGTTATTCTTATTCTATTGATTTATATTATTTTGCTAATTTTAATCTATTATATATATATACATATATATATATATATATATGTATATATATATATGTATATACATATACATATATGTATGTATATATACATACGTATGTGTATATTTATATATATACATATATTACAAAGGCAAAGCATGCCGACAGGAGACCTTTTGATCCATATCTAGGTCGGATGCAAAAAAGAAAAAAAAAAAAAAAAAAAAATCATATTAATAATAAATTAAAACTATAACAATGTAAATAACAATTAAAATACATAAATAAATGCATTGGTATAGTTGAATAACAAACAAACAGGTAAATAGTAAATGATAATAAATTGACATATAACTAATAATAAATGAAAATCAGACAGACAAATTATAACAAAACAAAAACAAATAATATAACATAAATTATAATCATTACAGCATCTTACTTAGGTATTTATCTAAATGATTCTTAAAGCTTCGAACTGAACTACATTGCACTACCTGTGCAGGAAGTTTATTCCATTCATTAACTACACGGTTGGCAAAGTTGTTTCTACCTACTTCCAAATTGAATCTATTTCCGGACAGTTTGAGACCATTGTTTCTTGTCTGATTCTCATTCAATGTGAAAATTTGGTCACTTTTGATGTTGTCAATTCCCTTTAAAATCTTAAAGACCTGTATCAAGTCACCTCTGAGTCTACGCTTTTTTTAGGGAAAACAGATTCATGTGCTTAAGTCGATTTTCGTATGATTTATTTTTGATATTTGGAATCAGTTTTGTGGCTCGCCGTTGTACTTTTTCCAGTCTGGTCAATGTCTTTAATGAGATTCGGTGACCATACGGAAACAGCATATTTCCAAATGTGGACGAACTAACGATTTATATAGCTTGTTAATGAGTGATGGACTTTTGAAATCAAAAGATCGCGCAATCAATCCCAGAATCTTATTTGCTTTCTCAGAGGCTGAAATACATATGTATATTTATGTATATATATATATGTATAGATATATATATATATATATATATATACATATATATATATATGTATATATATATGAATATATATGTATATATATAATGTATATGTATATATATATATATATATGTATGTATATATATATATGTATGTATATATATATATATATATATATATATATATATATTTATATATGCTTATATATTTGTGTATATACTTTTGAGGGGTTTCTTTGTCCCCGAGGTATTTATAGGAGATGTTTGACGCAGTTACATCCTTATACAGTGGAAAACACTATAGGAACATAGTGTAAGGTAGCTCTGAGAACGATGAAGTCAAAGGAACACCCCTTTTCCTCTCTTCATCCATCTTATATTTCTTCTCTTTTTATTTTCCACACAGCATCCTCCACCCTTTCACTTACTCTCTCTGCACTATAAACCGTCCTAGCCATGTTTATTCGCTCTTTTATCGTTGATGTATAAAGAAGTTTATGTAGGCTCATGATCGTGTTTTTTTTTTCGAGGGCTCTCATTAGGTCTTGTTTAGGCGTGGGAATTTTGACAATTACCGGAAGCTTCTTCATTTCCTGAAAGCCTCTGAACGTCTATTCTGACAACTTCCTTCTTCTCTTCCAAGAAACATTCGTGTTTCCACGTATTGTGGGTAGAGTTTTGTGATGCAATTCTTATGCAAACAACGATTTTTTTTCTTAAGTCTGCATTTCCCTTTTCTCATTTGAGTAGAGATTAATATCCAGGCATAATAGATTGCTGCGTGCCTCGGGGCCGTGGGGATGTCGCTAAAACTCTATAGATATTGACTGCATGAAAATTTAACAGTCGATACCATTTCCGGAGTCATTTTATTAGAAAATACATATACGGTATACCTGCTGTACGTGCATACATACATATATGCATACATACATACATACATACATGCATACATACACACATGCATACATATACACACATACATTCGAATCTTCTATCAAGGTCTGTTAACCCTCTCGCTATAACGACCTATTTCTAGATCACATTCTAGTTAAAACCAGACACCTCTATTCAGTAAAGAACAGTAACCTGACGTCTAGGGGCATCAACTGTAAAAGCCAGGGGCATCTCATCACCCAATATGACCCATAAAGACAGAAGCGCTAGTAAACTAGTGTCCACAACAATAAGAAGCCATCCAACATAACACGGATGAGTCCTTTACAAAGGCCACACAGCTTTAACCTTTTTCGCTAGGCTCGTTGACCTTAGAGCTCTCGGGGTGTACAAAGGTCAAGCTGGCTTCACATGAAGTGTTGGTGGGAAGGTCTGAGGAAGGGGAGGAGTTAGTGGGAGGGTAAGGGAGGGATTGTTGAAGGGAGGGAGAGTGGGAGGGGTGGGAAGGAGAATAGAGGAAAGAAGGGAGGAAAGAGGAAAGATGAAGGGAAGAGGAGGGGAAGGGAAAGAATAAGAATAGATGAGAGAGTAAGGGATTAGGAAGGGAAGAAGAGGGTGGTAGAAAGGGAAGAAGAAGGGAGGAGAGAGGAAGGAAAAAGAAAGGGGAGAGAGAGAGAAAGGGAATAGGAGAACAAAGAGAGGAAGGGAAGAGGGGAATAGATAGGGGAATGGAAGAGAAGGAAAATAGTGAGTGATATGAGGGAGGATAATACAAGGGAAGAAAGTAGACAGGAAGAGACGAGAGGGTTGAGTGAGTGAACAGAGGGTGAAGGAGAAGAAGAGACAGAGAAGAGTTTAGTAAGGGAAGGGACATGTTAGGAGAAAGGAAGGAGA
>NC_134806.1:36100731-36103231 GCF_046742065.1 Oratosquilla oratoria
GTATATACATAGAGTGTTTATTATTTATCATTTATTATGTATTATGTGTTATTATTTATTATTTATTATCTATTTATTTATATATTTATTTATTCTATATTACTTATTCTAACACTGGTCAACCCCTCCCCTTTCCCTATTACATCATATTCTTGGTTGTTTTTTACCAGTGACATTAAGGCTGAGGAGGAATTGTTTGTTGATAACCAGTGTTTCTATCCCTGGGGACATGTTCCACCAAAGAGGTGGATAGAAGTGGTTAAAAATGGTTTAAAGATGATTACGGAAAGGAAGGGAGAGTAGAAATTAGAAAATAACCAGTGTTCTTCTTTGCATGTCTCTGAATGTGGCACACTTCTATCGAACTAAATCCTCCTAATTTTGTATTCTTCTTTGGAGATTACGTTACAGCAATAATTATATACATGTAACGTTAAGCCAATCAGGCAAGCTGTGCAAGGAAATCACAGACTTCTGCCGCATGTCGGCTGTCCACTTTCCAGTGGCTCTTCCATTTCGTATTCCATTTCAGAGTGGCCCACTGCTTTCAGTGGCACTGATTCAGGTGTTTCATCATGACAATGCCCTGCGATCTTAGCGACCTTCAGGACAGATGATCCATTGGACGGGTTCTTGTTCATTTAACAATGCGTGTCAGGGATTTATTATAAATGAAAGGATGCTTGTGACGGAAGGGATATGAATTAAGGGTATTTTTTTCAACATACTAATAACGTATTCGGAAGCGTGCTGGTCTCGCATTTGCTTAGTTGTGGGTTCGATTCCCACATTTCTCTCCGATTCCCAGCAGTTACTGTCGTTGGCTACCACAACAGTTCTTACAGAGCATCATAGGGCAAAGGTGACGGCTTCTATCACAGCTATTCAGCGTCTCCTGGCGTACGTTCTTCACCTTTTTTTGTCTAGATACCACACTTTGTGGGTAATAGCAGGCTGGAAGTTTTTTTTTATTTACCTATACAAAGGTATATACACACATATAAAAACACAAGCACACACATACACACACACACATACACGCGCACACACACACACACACGCACACACACACGCACACACACACACACACACACACACACACACACACACACACACACACACACACACACACACACACACACGCGCGCAAGCGCACACACATACACACACACACACACACACACACACACACACACACACACACACACACACACACACACACACACACACACACACACACACACACACACACACACACACACACACACACACACACACACACACACACACACACACATACATACACATACACACAAATCTGGTATTGACAGTTCTGAAAAAAGGATAAGAGAGAATATTTATTCTGGTAATACTGTATAAATAGTATTTTGAAATTAGGAGCAAAACAAGAATATTTTTAAACACTAAGATATCAACATTTCCCAGTATTTCTATAAACAAATATGTTATTAACAATAATTTCTTCGAAATTGAAGCTTAAGAAAGGAAAAATTCGTTGCAGTAATGAATGTGCTCCAGTCTCTCCTTTCAGAGTTGCGGGTAAACATGAAATCCTCTGGTATAGGTTTAAAAATAAAAGAAGAGAGAGAGAGAGAGAGAGAGAGAGAGAGAGAGAGAGATTCATATATCTTTTTTGTTTACGCCTTTAGCGTTCTAGGAACCCACCTAGTGCGCCTGTGTATAGAATACCTCCTTTTATGTGGATCATGAATTTATGGTCAGCGTCTCGCAATTGCAGAAAGGCGAAGGTCACGTGACCTTTGACCCTAAAATGCTGATGGGAGGGATGATTATTTATTTATTTATTTATTCAGTTATTTATCTATTTATTTATTTATTTATTTTTGTAAAGCTTTGACTTGACTACCCACGTTATAAAGAGGCATTGATGATTTATGTATATGTATACGAGGTATATATATGTATATGCAAACGTATCTGCATATGTATCTGTATATGTACATGTTTATGATTTGCATATGTATATACATATGTAGGTGTATATGTATATCCATATGGAGATGTATATGTATATGTACATGAATATATATACAGTACATATACGTATATACATATGCTTGTGATACTACTCACTTCCATCAAAGCTTTTTAAGGCAATCTATCTCATCCAAGCATTTCCTTGGATGCATAACTCAGGACGTTTCTTGCAACATAACGGAGGACTCGGCATTCTGCAGCTTGTCTTTTCCTCGGGTCAACAAAGAAGAGTAATTTGTCTTTCCCTCAAGTAAAAAAGGAGAACCTCTATGTAAGTATGGACAGGTTGTCGGCATAGATTCGTGCGTGGAATACTAGTAATCACCTTGGTCTGTCGCAAACTCGGTCGATCGCCAACTCGTCCCAAGTTACTCAGTCAACTCGGCCTTGGTAACTCGACTCAAGTAACTTGGCCAACCTGGTCCCGGTTACTCGACCAATTCGGTCCAGATAACTCGGCCAACTCGGCCAACCCTCCCCA
>NC_134806.1:36108231-36115731 GCF_046742065.1 Oratosquilla oratoria
TTATAAGGAAGAGTGTGATGCCATTAAAGGCATCATAAAAAAAGGAGTTTTCCCCACAGACGCTGACATAACAATCACCATAAGAATTTTCTGTAAGCCAAACCTGACTAGGTCCCTAGTTATGAGAAACAATACAACACCAAAATTCCCGAAGGAAGCCTCTATTTATGTAGTTTATAAGTTTTCTTGCCAGGAGGGCCGCTGTGACGGCTCCTTTTCCTACATTGGCAGAACCTCCACCACACTAAGAAGACGTCTCCAATACCACCAAAACCAAGGCTTCTTCTAACACTTCATTGACCACCACGACATGAAGCCACCACTTAACACATTAGTACATAATACAATTATACTCCACAAAGAAACAAATTTCAAATGACTGCAGATTGCTGAAGCTGTTGCTATCACTACTCAGCGGCCCTCCATCAATGTGCAGCAAGCTGCAGATTTCATCCTCCCTTCAGTTCGCCCCCAGGAACATCATGCCCAACAAAAACGACAAGATCAAGGTGCATCCGAACCCCTACTAGAACGTTACGTTTACCAAAACCCTCAGCAACATCAAAATTCCCAGCCCGCAGGACCCAAAACCAGAAGTCGAGCGAGACTTTCCTCCACAAGCTCCGGAATAAAACTGATGACCTTCCCTACCCATCCTAGTGACCTCACCCAGGGCCCCCTTTCGACTTCGTCCGCTTCTCCAAGTGACTTCCTCCAGAGATTCCCGTCTTCCTCACCTTCCACTAGTGACCTCACCCAGAGATTTCACTTGACATCTCCTCCTTCAAGTGACCTCACCCAGAAACTTCTTTTAGCCTCCCCTGCTTCCTCCAGTGACCTCTCCCAAAAGAATTGCGATAACTTTTCCCAATACCCTTACCACCCTGCTTTTTAAGGACTGATAGTCGGCCAGAGACCATTAACATTTGCTTAAATCTTCGTCGATAGCAGACCCAGTTAGCCTTCGAATTTATAGTTCTTCTCACCCTGAAGAAGCCTCCGTGAGAGGCGAAAAGAGTTAAATTTTCGGTGTTTGTGTCAACAGCTCTTGTACTGTTACATTGTGTCATTATAACCATTGGCATTCAGCAGCGCCTTTTACTGCACCCCCTTCTCCATGATTTTGAAATCATGAATAATTATGTTCATACTTTGAACTATGAAGACAAAAAATTATTCTTCAAATTGAAGAATTTGAATCTTAAGATAGCCAAAGCTATTAGCGCAGTTGACTTCAATCAATCAATCAATCAATATATATATATATATATATATATATATATATATATATATATATATACAGTATATATATATATATAGGTTTTGTAGATCAGATTTTTGTGGTAAGACAGATATGTGAGAAAGCTATAGGTAAGGGGAAGGATGTTTTCTAGGCCTTTATGGATCTGGAAAAGGCTTACGACAGGGTAGACAGAAAGGCACTATGGGAGGTTATGCGGATATATGGGATAGGAGGAAAGCTTCTGGGAGCTGTCAAGAGTTTTTATGAGAGTAGTAGAGCTTGTGTCAGGATTAGAAATGGAGAGAGTGAGTGGTTTGAGGTAAAGATGGGACTTCGTCAGGGATGCGTTATGTCACCCTGGCTGTTCAACTTATACATGGATGGGGTGGCGCGAGAGGTGAATGCAAGGGTAGTGGGTCAGGGATTGGAGATGGTTAAGGAAAATGGAGAAAAGTGGGAGGTGAGCCAGCTGTTGTTTGCGGACGACACTGCGCTTGTGGCAGGATCGGAGGAGGGATTGAGGAAGCTGGTGACAGAGTTTGGGAGAGTGTGTGATAGAAGAAAGCTAAAGATAAATGTGGATAAAAGTAAGGTGATGAGATGTACAAGGGGTGAAAGTGGCAGTAATCTGGAAGTGAGCATTAAGGGAGAGCAACTGGAGGAAGTGGATAGTTTTAGATATTTGGGTGCAAATGTGGCAGGAAGGGGTGGAGTGAAGGTGGAGGTAGAATGTAGATTGAGAGAAGCGAGTAAATGCCTTGGTGGTTTAAAGAGTGTAATGAGGAATAGGAATCTGGGAATGGATGCGAAGAGGAGACTATGAAGGAGTGATTGTGCCAACAGCACTGTATGGAGCAGAAACATGGAACATGAGAGAGGAAGAGAGAAGGAACTTGAATGTGTTTGAGATGAAGTGTCTGAGAAGTATGATGGGGGTTACTAGGCTAGATAGAGTGAGAAATGAGGAAGTGAGGAGGAGAACAGGGGTGGAAAGGGAGCTGGGAGATAGGGTGAATGAAAGAGTATTAGGATGGTTTGGACACATGGAAAGAATGAGTGAAGAAAGACTAGTAAAGGAGGTATGGAAGGCAGATGTGGAGGGAGTGAACATGAGGGGACGTCCTAGGATGAGATGGATGGATGGGGTGAAGGGGGCTTTGGGGAAGAGGGGAATGTTGGTTGAGGAAGGACGGGAGAGGACAGAAGACAGGGGTGAATGGAGAATGGTTGTATATGGAAAATGTTGTGATGCATGAGGTGAATTGGACGGGGGAATGGGGGTGAGGTAGTGTGTGTGAGCCAAAATGTTTGACGCAGCCCGAAGGGATTTCTCCCCGTCCTCTCCTTTATATGGGGGGACGGAGAGGGGGGGTCGCCGATTTAATGAAGCGGCCTTGCTGTGGATGTGCTGTGTCCTGCAACACTGCTTCTGACCCAGGGCAGTGGACAGGGTACAGGGATGACCCGTCATCTAGGAGGTGCTAAGATGGGAGGGAGGGTGGAGGGGTGTGGAGTGTTTTCGGGGATGAAATGGGTGGGAATGTTTTTGTGCCTTGTCCTTTTTGGCTACCCCCCTGGTAAGGGGGAAAAAAGCCTTGGTATATGTATGTATGTATGTATATATATACCTTTAACCTTTTAACCAAAGTTCATCAAATATATTCAATCTTTTACCCAAAGTTTATTCGACAGCTTTTCTTTGTTGATTGGCTCTATTTTCATAGACTACGCGCTCTATTTTCATAGACTACGCGCTCTCTGTAATTGTTTCTATCTCTGTATGAAATCTACGCCCTAAGAGCAAGCACAGTCGCCTCCTATCTTTATTTAATTAATAGTTCTCATATGTTTTTCTCTACAAAAATCTGCTTTTACTTAAAGAGAAATAGCATGTAGAAATGTTCATCAAATACTCAGATCTACAAAGTCTGTTTGCATAAGCTACATATTGCTTAAATTTTTAAACTGACAGTTGCACAAGCATCTTTTCATATATATATGTGTGTATATATATATATATATATATATATATATATATATATATTACGGCTTTCTAACTTTTTCATTTTTTTTTCCTGATGCTGTATTTGATGAATCTTTGCTTACATGTTATTTTTTTATGTTATTTTATTTTGGTTATGTAAAATCCTCCCGCACCCAACATCATTTCATTTTTGCTGTACACAGGAAGTGAGGGCCTGAAGGTTTGATAGCAGCAGTATCGGTAGCAGCTGTCTGAAGTCAATTTTGCTATCTGTAGTTTTGAGTGTGTTCTGTGTAGACAAAGAAACACTGACTTTACAACTTACAGTAAGTGTTGTGGAATAATTTTTTCCATGTAGCATTTTCAAATACATTTGTAAATAGGTGGATAATGGGCACTTACATATTTCTGGATAGTAGATGCCTTTCGTGCATTATAATGAAAAATCAAAATTGGTTTAAATACTCTTTGCAGCAGCTAGTATATTCCCCGTTCTTATTTTTCATTGCATGTATTCTGCTTTCATATTCAAACACGTCTTTTAAAAGTAAACGATTCAAATCAGCGGTGGAATCAGCTGGGAAGAAATAGACACGAATTTGACAAAAACGCACTCCAAACATACTAGAAATGGAAGAAGACATAAATGAGATCATTTGCTAAATTCCTTTGGACAGGGACATGGTTGGTAGCTTTTTGGGGTTGGACGATGAATTCAAAGGGCGAGCAGACCGAATAAGGAAAATATTTCAAGAATTGCTGAAGTTTTGGGAGAAACTTAGCTTCCCTTTTCTTTCTAAGCACCAAAGGTTGACACGATAGCGCCAGATGGAATTCACGGGCAATCTTAAGATTGATTGTTTTTTTTGTCTTTATTTTTTTCTCTTTCCGAAATGGAGAGATCAGCTGAAAGCTACTTGTGACTTTATTGCAACTACATGGACGAAATCATGGTTCTCAAATCAACACTATTTAGAAGACACAATGAGCTGCATGCTGCTGTCTCTAAATTGAAGTGTCCTAAGGCTTTAAGATATTTTTCCACCCACTAGATAAAGGAACGATCAGTGTTTGATGTGCCTCGCTCAAATATGGTGGCCGAGTGAGCTGTGAAGCTGTGAAGAGCTTCACAGCACTTACAAAACAGTAACTCACAAACTTAAAAGTATTTTGAAAGTTAACTATACGTTAAATTCATTTGCAAATAAATGCTTTTTATGAACGGCAGAATGTTCTTCTGATATTCACCCTAATACAAAATCTCTTAGGTACGGCAATTTTTTCACAATTTGACAACAAGAAATGCATTTTAGTGAGTTTTAGGCAAAAATACTTTGCCACTATAAGCATTTAAATCTGAAAAAGTCATATATCTAATTATATATATATATATATATATATATATATATATATATATATATATATATATATATATATATAAGAAAGGGTGGAGGAGGAGAATTATGCAATTGGTTCATGGGAGTCAGGTCACACCATTAGGTGAGGTACTTAAATGTATGAGTAAAGAGTTGGACAAAAGAAATCACGACGTCAACACGAACTGACATAGTGATCAAATTGAGGATTCCAGATGAGAGTCCCTTGGTGGAAATTGACAAGCCAAGTGTAACATTTTTCGAAGAAACGACAAAAAATTTAAGTGAAGTTTAATTCCACTTTTCGACAAAGTAAGATGATAGAAAGCAAATGCTCTTCTTACAGAAAAATATTGTGGGTGACTACATACATAAAGACAGTGAGGAAAAGAAAGTAGAAGTGAGAAACGAATTATAAAATTGTTAACAACGGAGGAAACAATATATATATATATATATATATATATATATATATATATATATATGTGTGTGTGTGTGTGTGTGTGTGTGTGTGTGTGTGTGTGTGTGTGTGTGTGTGTGTGTGTGTATACATATATATATATATATATATATATATATATATATATATATATATATATATATATATATTTCCACCTACTGGTAAGAATATGTTTATCGGAGTTAGGAAAGACGTGCACCGGAGAATGCAATTCTTCTTAAACTGAATATGATCGTCTCTCGTTATATATAATTTCTTGTTTTAATGAACCGTAATTCACAATCAGTTGTATCACCAGCAAGGAAAATTCATATGATCAATATGAAGTAAAAGAGTGAGAGAGAGAGGGAGAAAAAGAAAGGGAAAGAGAAAGTGTGTGTGTGTGTGTGTGTGTGTGTGTGTGTGTGCGCGTATATATATATATATATATATATATATATATATATATATATATATATATATATTGTGTGTGTGTGTGTGTGTGTGGTTGTGGGTGTGTGCGCGAGCGCATGCGTGTGTGTTTGTGTGTGAATGATTGTTGGTGAGTTTGAGAGGGGATATATATATACATATATATATATATATATATATATATATATATATATATTTATATGTATGTGTGTGTGTGTGTGTGTGTGTGTGTGTGTGTGTGTGTGTGTGTGTGTGTGTGTGTGTGTGTGTGTGTGTGTGTGTGTGTGTGTGTGTGTGTGTGTGTGTTAATGTATGTGTGCGTGTGTGTGTGTGTGTGTTTGTGTGTGAAAGAGTGCTGGTAAGTCTAAAAGAGAGGAAGAGGGAAAGAGAGAGAAAGAGGAGAGTAAAGACAAGGAAAGTAAAAGGAAGACAAATCAACAGAAAAGAAAAGATGTGAAGAGAAGAGAGGAGATGATATGGGAGAAAAGATGAGAGTACAGAAGAGAGGAAAAGAGAAAGGAGGAGAGTAGAGGGGAGAATAGATGAGAGGAGAAAGGAGATAAACGAATTCCCAATAAAAATGGCTGGGCCCCAGACTCTATCCCGGCAGCTTAAACAGATTTCACCATAAACCAATTGAACGATGAGAAAGTTTTGCATTTTTTTATTCAATTCCCAACCCTATTAGGAGTTACATCCCCTTTTGTATTTTTGCTCTATTATATCTTATTTTGCTTTATAATTTTTTTTCTCCTTGCGTCTCGCTTCGTTTATTTTTCATCTAACTTACCATGTCTCATCTTATTTTATCTTTATTATTTCTTTTCTTTTCTTCTGTTTTATTTATTTTATTTCATTTTATTCTAATTCATTTTATTTTATTTTATTTCATTTATTTGTTTAATTTTATCTTATTTATTTTATTTGATCTAATTCTATTTCATTATATTTCATTTTATTTAATTTTATCATTCTATTTTATTTTATTTTATTTTTATCTGATATGCGAAATCAGGGGCAACCTGAGTCCACTGCTTAACAAAGGCTTCTCCATTCTCTAGATGAGACGCAGGATTGCCGCCATATCTTGCCACGTTACTCCTCCAATCTTCTCTATCTAGCCTCTCCACTACCTGTTTGGTCAGTGTCCTCCGTGCTTAGCCTCTCGCGGCGTCCAGTCAGTAATACACCACTTACCCCGTCTGTCATCAGGATTAATATATGAGTTAGGAAATGCAAAAGAAAATCAAAGTGTTAAATATCACTACATTGTAAAAGAGAGGGAGGGAGAGAGAGAGAGAGAGAGAGAGGGAGGGAGGGACAGAGAGAGTTTCTGGTCGTATAAACCTCTTACGAGTATATAAAAACGTTACTGAGATAACTCTTTATGTATTTACCTCTTTATTTTGTTAATATTGGCAATGGATAAGGTGGTTTTTAAGAAATCGGACACACAGAAATAGATGGATAACAATAGATGATAAATTGAAGTAATCGGAAGAAAGTTGATATTATGTCCTTTTCTGCAGTGAAAAAACTGGCAGTGCCAGATTGTTTAATTCGTGTACAAAAGGGAGGAAAAAAGTGGAAATGCTTTACCCTTAATTTTGGTGACGCACTCTTGGCTGGATAAAACTAACCATATTTAGCTGGAAAAGAATCCATTAAAGCCATTACTATACCTAATGGCTGGTTAAGGATAGCTTTGATCCTTCAATACGGAAAAGCTCACTTATATCTGTGAATATACGACCCTTAAACAGTGTCACCTAACTGAAGAAGCAGATGACCCGAATTTTATGGCGAGCTGGATTTTGAATAAAGAAACATTCTAAAAAAAAAACAACTATATGTAATTAGCCTTAATGCTGACTCAGCATTAAGCATTAATGATAAACAAACAAAATTTCTTGGTCGGAGTTTACGATAAACAAACATGTTTCGTAAACACAGAACCAACATCATACACACTCGGAGCAGAAATGTTAAACAAATAAGAAGTTATCTTGGCTGGCTTCCCTTCCCT
>NC_134806.1:36135731-36138231 GCF_046742065.1 Oratosquilla oratoria
CGACCCCGGTTCGAATCCGGGGACAACAGTCGGATTTATGTGATATATATATATATATATATATATATATATATATATATATATATGTGTGTGTGTGTGTGTGTGTGTGTGTGTGTGTGTGTGTGTGCTTGTGTGTGTGTGTGTGTGTGTGTGTGTATCAGCTATTTGACCCTAACACTGTCATTCTTCTAGAAAAACCTTAGATCAATATCAGTCAGGAATATATCTCGGATCTGCTGCCCCTCTTCCAGACTATAAATATTATATTTTTTATTTTTTTACAGGTTACAAGGCACATAAATAATATCAGTTTCTTTTTTTCTTTACAGACCTTAAACGCGAGGCCACTATCTGCCATATGCTTAAACATGAACATATTGTGGAGCTGCTCGAGACCTACTCCTCGGAGGGGATGCTGTATATGGTCTTTGAATAGTAAGTATATGATAGAAACACGATATGAGTATGTGCATGAGGTAGATAGAAAGGATATTTCTTATATTGGAAAAGGTAGAAGGACGGTGAGGCAGAGGTGTAAGCATACATGCATATATGTACATAAGTACAAGCATATAATCACACTCACAAGTAGACAATCATATATTCACAATTACGAGCACACACTCATGAGATCATAATCATAAACATACACTTAAAACACACACGCACACACATTCACACACACACACACACACACACACACACACACACACACACACACACACACACACACACACACACACACACACACACACACATACATACATACATACACATACACACACGCACACACATACACACGCTCACACACACACACACACACACACGCTCACACGCCCACACACACAGAAAATTCTCTGTATGTCTCTCTTTATCTCCCCCTATCTCCCTCTGTCTCTCTCTGTCTCTCTCTCTCTCTCTCTCTCTCTCTCTCTCTCTCTCTCTCTCTCTCTCTCTCTCTCTCTCTCTCTCTCTCTCTCTCTCTCTCTCTCTCTCTCTCTCTCTTTGTACCTCTCTCTCTCTCTCTCTCTCTCTCTCTCTCTCTCTCTCTCTCTCTCTCTCTCTCTCTCTCTCTCTCTCTCTCTCTCTCTCTCTCTCTCTCTCTCTCTCTCTCTCTCTTTATATCCCTCTCTATTACCCTGCGTAAACACCCCCCCCCTGCAGCCCATTTCCAGTGCTGGGCGCCGCCTTTTGTTTCCGTCCTTCATAATTCTATTTACGAATGGAACAAAACGTGATGTCATCACACAGTGAGCTCTCGATCTTTTATCTCCCCATCGACCAGAATCACTCGTCGTCTTCACCACACATCGTGAAGCTGTTCTTACACTGATCAATATTTTCTCACAATATCTTTATTGCACAATATCAATATTCTCTCGCAATATTGAACAATATTATTGGTAATGTATGTGCTGTTCCGATGGAACTGTGTGTGGGACAGGATTATTGTGTAAATATGATTTGTAAATATATCGATAGTGTTTCGGAAGATTTACATATGCTCTGTCTCTGTACTGATGTAATTGTGAGGTCCAGTTTATGTGCTTCTTTTGGCCAAGTGGGTGTGTATGTGCGCGCGTGTGTGTGTGTATGTGATTGTGTGTGCACGTGCGCGTGTGTGTATGTATGCATGGCTGTGTATGTGTATACATATACACAATGTATGCGCGCGTGCGCAAATAAATATATACTTTTATTTTCCCTTGCGTCAGGCTATAACCTTCTTAAATTTCAAGGGGCGAGTAAATTCGTATGTTTATGTATATATATTTATTATGTACACAAGTGCAAGCGTTTCAGGCGATATGGTACAGGTCCTCATGCATGTTTTGCTAAGACGTGCTCCGTTTCTTTGGAATTGACTTGTGCCTCGCAAGGAAAAGAACACAAAACATTTCACGACATTTTCATTACTCGCGCTCCGTCATCTCGACCCAAAAATGCAGAAGAATATGTTCGACCCTCCTCCCGCCCCTCCCGTCCCCTTCGACGTCCACTTAGAGCGACTAATATTGTAGCTTTTATTTAGGTGAAGAGACAGCTCTATTCTTAAGAATAGAATATGGAAAGTACTTCACCTGTTTATCTGTGTCCATTGAACTAAAAATGCTCAATTGATGCACAGATTTGTCTAGTTTTAGTCAGAATGAAATATGTAAAGCACCTAAGCTGTTTGTGTCGAATGGACGCGAAGACTCAACAATGAACGCTCTTCCATCCAGCGTTCTTATCCTCAATGACGAACCTTCAATGTTTGATCGTCCAAGTGTCTCTTCACTCAATTGGAGATCCTCTCCAGACAAGAGGGATTTTGATTAACCCTTTGCCTACTGATGACGTCACACATAGTTGAATGAAATCGTTTGGCGGCTGCTTGAATGAAGGGAAAAGTGCCACATGACATAGAAGGGGTAACCTTTACTCGAGAGTTGCCAAAATATATTATTATTATCATTATCTATTTTTATGTGCATATATACATACCTGCCCGGACTTA
>NC_134806.1:36150731-36155731 GCF_046742065.1 Oratosquilla oratoria
ACGTTTATAAATAAATGGCAGTTTTTCCTAATGATTTATACAAGACCATTGTTTGTATCCTGCGACATTATTTTCTCTTTATTTTTTAATTTAATTTTCACTCATAATCTCATCCGTGGGACTTCTATAAATATAACCATTTAAAGTAATACGCCTCTGGTAACGTATATGGCAAGTTGGTATGATTGATATTAATATGGTTTGTTATTAAAAGTATAAACTACTAAGCAGTTTTCAGTAACTAATTATTTTGAAAATATGTTCAATATTTAGATTTAGTGTCCTGAATGTGCATGTCATAGTTTTCGTGGAAATTTCTGAAACATTTTCCGCTATGTTTTTGTTTCTTCAGCAAACTCGGCCAGGTGCAAGACTTCTTGGTAGTGTCAAGCTATTGTATAATACAATAGCGTAAGATTGGGTTAACAAATTCATCACCTTGGCATACCTTGTAAATCTTCCCTCAGGTGATAATATCAATTTCCCGTTCTGGTGAGGCTTTCGATAAATCAAGATGGCTACTATTTGGGTCTTTATTTATTTCTTTATTATTGTTATGATTGATATTACTATTATTATAATGACGTGGAACGTCTGTTAAGGGATTGAGTAGTTATAGTGGAATACCTAGTGAGATTGTTTAATGTGAGGATAAGGAAAGTAAGTGTACCACTAGATTGGAGAAATGCATATATTTTATTTTTACAAGGGGAAAAGGGACAAGTATGAATGTAGGAGTTTTAAAGTGATTAATCTGTGAAGCGAAATTTGTTAAGTGTATGGGAGGACGTTAATAGATGGGGAACAAAGTATGGAACAACAGCGTAGTAAGAGGAGAAAACGATACATATATTGTATGTTTGTATCCGTTGCTTTTTGTAACCAATGAGAATGAAGTGTATCTCACAAATTAATGCAATCTTTCAAGGTAAGATAGATTAAAGTTTAGATATGTATATCGCTCTGCTATAAAAGATTGCTTTTTTCACTTATTTGGTGAAATCTTGGATGCTTGCTAAAAATTCTATCACCAGACTTTGCTTGCAAATGTTTGCAGCTGGTGAAATAATGGTTTGGTTCCAAGAAATGAGAGGGAGTGAGAGAGAAAAAGAGAAAGACCTTTAGTGAGTGGAAAGTATGGGTATAATGTGTGTGTATATGTGTGTGTGTGTGTGTGTGTGTGTGTGTGTGTGTGTGTGTGTGTGTGTGTGTGTGTGTGTGTGTGTGTGTGTGTGTGTGTGTGTGTCTGTCTCTCTCTCTCTCTCTCTCTCTCTCTCTCTATATATATATATATATATATATATCTATATATATATATATATATATATATATATATATATATATATATATATATATATATATATATATATATATATATTGAAAGTTGGCCATTAATAATGTATGCACTGTTAAATTCAACAACTGTGATAGCATTATTCTATTTATAGAATTTCTTTTCTATATTACGCACCAATGTGCGGTCGTCTGGATGCAGATTTCTTAGTAGAGTACTGAAGTCCATGGTATTTTCCTCTAGACGTTTTTCGGCCTTAACTGGACATCTTCAGGAGGTGTTGACTGGTCAAATTGTTGACAAAGAATGATTCGGTTTGGCCGTGTGATGGTATATATCGGCAGAGAGCGGAGAGCTGAAACGTCCGCCCGCCAATCAACGCGCGGGATGCGCTCCCTATCTTCTGGTTGGTAACGACGTTTCAGGCTGCTGTTGGATATTGATAGCGGGTTTTTGATTGTAAATTAGCACCGCTTCTGTCATCTTTAGGTTTCTGGTGTCATTATTTCTTTCAGTGATGGTGGTGGTGCCTTCCAATACGGTGTCTCTTAAATGCGAATCCATGCTTCTTATGGCGCCGTCATGCAGATGTGCTGCAGATGTGCCGTCCTCAATGTTGAGTATATCATCTGCATAGGCAAATTCTAATGAATCTATAGGATCCCTTTCTCCTCTTCTGAATTGAACTTTCTTTATTACTTCATCCATTAATATGATAAAGAGCATTGGGGATAGCACACTACCCTGGCGCACTCTAAATGATACATCGAACCACTGTAAGGTCTCACTAACGGACTTGACTGCTGCATTATTGGAATTGTAAAGGCTCTTAATAGCTCCTCTTAGTTTTGGGGGGTATTTGGTATTCTGCACTTTGGAGTACTAACCACAGCTTGTCCCTTGGTACGCGATCAAATGCTTCTCTAGATCTAAGAGTGTTACATATTTGTCTTTATCAAACTCTCATGACTTTTCGATGACCATCTTTAAAGCTAAGATTAGATCTGAAGTCCCTTTGGTCTGAACTCATGTTGAGCCTCTACCAATATATGTTCTACTCTATCGCGTAGACGAGCATCTAACAATCGTTCATATATTTTCCTTGTATACGAGAGTAAAGATATACATCTGTAATTTGAGCATTCGGCGTGGTCTCCTTTCTTGAATACTGGTCATATTATTACAGTGGACCAATCATTTGGGACTTCACCTGTGTTCCAGGCCTCACTGAGCAATTTTGTCGAAGACTGAAAGCTATTCCTCCACCATATTTGAACATTTCTCCTGGAATATTGTCAATACCGCATGCTTTATTATTCTTTATTTTAGCAAGTGCTTTCTTTACTTCCAATTCATTAATGTCCTCCTCCTTATCAACCCAGACGCCATCTGACTGTTCTTCATCTGTCCTCTCACCGTCCTCTTCAATATTCAACAAGCTACAGAAATACTCTTTCCATCTCTTGTCAATCTCTTCTGGCTCTGTAAGCAGATTTCCTTGAGAATCCTTTACTAAGTAGTTATATTACCCGTTTCCCTTTCTACATGATACAGCGAAACTATGCAGTAGTTTCTTACTATCCTGTAGGTCTTGCTCCAGATCTTGTCCAAGCTGTTCCCATGAGTCTTTATGTGCTTTCCGTTTGATACTTTTAGCTGCATTCCATTTTCTTACGTACTGTTGTCTTGCTTCTTCTATTCTTCTTTTTATTTAAAGCCTATAATATTTATTCTTTTCTCGCACCGCCTCTTGTACCTCTTCATTCCAGTTCGTTTCTTTTTGCATCCTCCTGTCCATTTCACTCCGACTACTTCTTCAGCATTATTGTTAATTTGGGACCGGGCAATTTTCCATTGCTGCTCTATGTTTTATCCAGTTATTGTTATTTCTACTAGTTTATCTTCTAGTTCCTCTCTGACTTTGGTCCTTTAGGTTTTCAACCTCAAATCTCTTCCTTTTGAGTCTACGGCAATGGGGTGGTATTGTGATACTTACCTTTGCTAATACTGCTCGATGGTCCGAGTCTAGCGATAACGATGGAATAGATTTTACATCATGGATTAGACCTTTTCTGCTGGAAAAAACCAAGTTAGTCTTAGACTTCAGTGTATACTCTTCTTGAATGTGGTTCCACCTGTACCCTGTCCATTTGTGCGTCTCTTGGTGTTTGAAGAAGGTGTTCATAATGGACATTTTGTTCCTTACACAGAAGTCTATTATCCTGTTTCCATCCTCATTTATGTCCCCGATATTGAATTCCCCCACCACTTCTCCTATTTCCTCTCCTCTGAGTCCTACATGACCATTAAGGTGTCCTATTATAAGGCTGTTGTCCTGGTTAGGCATTCTATCAATTGTGTCTTGTAATTCAACAAATCTTTCTTTTTCTTTTAAGTTTACGCCCTGTTGGGGTCCGTAGATTTGAATTATCTCCAAACTGCAGTATTTTGTCTTTAACGAAACGCTTATCATTCTATTATTGACATATTCAATACGTTCTATGTTATTACTGATATCAGGTGAAAGGACTATTGCAACTCCATGCCTTCCATCATCATCACCTTGGTAGAGTGGTAGATAATTGTCGTGAATAACCTTTCTTCCGTTCCTTTCTTTCAATCTAGCTTTAGCTATTCCTAAGATGTCCCAGTTTCTCTCCTTCATTAGATCTACTACTTCTTCCTTTCCTCGAAGTGTGCCAATGTTAATTGTTGCTCTCCTTTTCGTTGTCCTATTAGCATGTCAAAGGATTACAAAGGATTACAAAGGCGGAGCATGCCGACAGGAGACCTTTTGATCCATATCTAGGTCGGATGCAAAAAAAAAAAAAAAAAAAATCATAATAATAAAATAATAAATAAAAACTATAATAAAGTAAATAACAAATAAAATACATAAATAAATGCATAGGTATAGTTAAAATAATAAACAAACAGGTAAATAGTAAATAATAAATTAACATATAACTAATAATAAATGAAAATCAGGCAGACAAATGATAACAAAACAAAAACAAATAATATAAGATAAATTATAATCATTACAGCATCTTACTTAAGTATTTATCTAAATGATTCTTAAAGCTTCGAACTGAACTACATTGCACTACCTGTGCAGGAAGTTTATTCCATTCATTAACTACACGGTTGGCAAAGTTTTTTCTACCGTGTGTGTGTGTGTGTGTGTGTGTGTGTGTGTGTGTGTGTGTGTGTGTGTGTGTGTGTGTGTGTGTGTGTGTGTGTGTGTGTGAATGTATATATGAATTATCCACTCACATGAGCGTACATTTGTGGTTGTGAGCTAGCTATTACTTTACCTGTGTAACAATCTGAAACATTCTCAGCCATCGTATATTATACAGAATACCAACTCTTTATGCATCATGTCCTTTATTATATGAAAATAAAATGTGCTCTCATGCGTATCTCATGCTTCGATAATCATTTATGACTAAACTCTCGTTTTCTAACGAAAACGTGATTCGTCTTTTCCCGTTTTCTCTTTGAATATTACACCAAGGGAGTGTGCTCCTTCTGTATTGAATAAAATCAGCTGGCGGCAACTAAGGATTAAATTGGTAAGATTCTAGGAAAGTGTTAGTCCTTTGGATCAATAGCTTTCATTCTGTGTGTGTATTTACCTAGTTGTATTTTAAGGGAAGAAAGTTATGCTCGTAGTGACCCGTAGAGAGGGAGAGAGGGAGAG
>NC_134806.1:36158231-36163231 GCF_046742065.1 Oratosquilla oratoria
CGCATATGTACGCGTGTATACCTTTCCGAGTGCAAAGGAACTCACATGTTACAATGATAGAGGAATTGTTTAAATAGTAGTGGAAATTAATGATAAATTAATAGCAATTTGGCAAGAAAAGGCCACCAACTTAAAAAAAAAACAGGAAAAAAAAAAAAAAAAAACTACGTTTCATCGTGGTCCCAGATTCTGGCCTTTCCCACATACTAAGTAGGATACTTAGACCTTCAGGTCTAGTAGTTATTAATGAGACGGGAAAGAAAATCGGACACTTGGTTAGGAAGAACACAAAACCTTAAAGCGACACCAGCATAGTTTACAAAATTCCCTGCAATGGATGTGACAGCGCATACTTCGGTGAAACATACAGAGGACTGACAAACAGACTTAAAGAACACAAAGCGGACATTAGACACCACCGTGAGACAAACGCCCTCGTAAACCACGTAGACATAGAAGGACACTTACCAGATTGGGAGAAATCCACCATCTTGGCCCAAGGACTACACAAGAAACAAAGAAAAATCATCGAATCTCTACACATAGCTAATTACAACAACACAAACAAAAGGACAGGAGACTTAAAGTGGGCAAAAATCATATCCACTTATGCCCTCAACGAGTGAAATAACGTCCGATCCGTACCATGCACCAGACCCCCGGACAAAATCTCACTCTCTCCTTGCCGCATTTTTGGTTTTAGTTATAAAAAATCTTACATTGTTTTTCTTTTCCCATTATTATTTCATTATTTTCATTATTATTATTATTATTATTATCATTATCATTATCATTATTATTATTATTATTATTATTATTATTATTATTATTATTATTAGTATTATTATTATTATTATTATTATTATTATTATTATATTTGTTATTATTATTATTATTATTATTATTATTATTATTATTATTATTATTATTATTATTATTATTATTATTATTATTATTATTATTATTATTATTATTATTATTATTATTATTATTTTATTATTATTGTTATCATGATCATCATTAGCAGCAGCAGCAGCAGCAGCATCACCATCATCATCATCATCATCATTAATAATAAATATTATTTAAATCCTTTTCTTCCCCTTCATCCTCGTCTTCATCTCATTCTCTTCCAGTTCCTCCTTTTGTCTTTCTCTTTTTTCTTTTCTCCTCTTTTCTTTTTTTCCTTTTCCTTTTCTTTTCCTTCCTTTACTTCCCTCACCATATTACCAATACCATTTTAAAGACGAATAAATAACATGGCAAGAGTATTACCATCACATATTTAACCTGTTAACATAACATTTTGTTGCCCGAAAGAATAAATCTTTTCGAAGTTGGCTCGATAGATTATGACGTGAATTTTTAAATTTTGATCTACGAAGTTCCCTTTGTTTGCTTTTGTTTTTCTCAAAGCTCTTGGGAAATAAAACTCAGAAAGAAAAATGGATGGAGAGAGAGAGAGAGCGTCCGCGCGCGCACCTCTAACCACTCACCTCCCAGGTGATACGTTCCTGGCAGCCGTCAAGTTAATCTATTAATTTCTGTAGTACTATTTTTTTCATCTTTGAAGTGAAAATTGTTCCTCGGTAGCTATATTTATTGCAAGTTTCATGAAATTGCCAACAACTCATTTACGCTTCTCGTAACTGGTAGATGGAAAAATGTTAGGTCTTCAAGTTATTCTAACAATTCAGTGACAGCACACAAATATTTTATTGAGGTAAAGACCTCTTTCAACTCGCCTGATTTGAAGAATAAATATTGAAATATTATAAGTAAACAGATAAACAAAATGTAAGTAAATTAATAAGTGAAATATAATAAACAAATGAATAATGATAACATGATAAGTAAATATAAAAAATGAATAAGATATATATATATATATATATATATATATATATATATATATATATATATATATATAATATATATATATAATATATATATATATATATATATATATAAATTGCCATTCAGCACAAAAGTGGTTAATCAGGACAGTCTGTAGCCCTTTAGCAACCCACGGAGTACCACAGAAATGAAAAAATTGCATCACGACATCTGCAGTACAAGAAAAATTGTCACCCGGTACTCATGGGCATAGTGGTTTCTCTGTTCCACGTTTCTTTCCGTTTTCTTTAATACACTTGGCCGCATTGAGTGAAATATTGTTTCCATATTTGATGGAATAATTCATTATTACTCATGCGCTCTCCGTCTTGTTTATAGAAAATCACCTTTTGTCATACTTCATCGGATCGACTTGGTCGCCATATTTAAAGATTTATTTTAACAAAGGACAGCCGATTTTAGCCAGTTAGGAGACTCCAGTAAACTGTCAATGGTTGGTGAGCTGTCTATATTAGATTCTCTTTGTTAAAACTATACTATCCATTGGGAAAAATATGGCAAATATGGCAAAAATTTTAATCCAAAATTTGAGCGTTTATGTTCAAGAAATTCCAAAACCATATGCTTGACGTCTTACGAGTTTGAGAATTAGTTTTGGTTGATTTCAGACGATTTTATCTGATTTAAATGAATTAATGGGAAGTAATGAGTGTATCCGTGTTGAACTACAAAGGGCTAATCGAAAAACGATGAACGATAGTTTGTTTAATATTTGTACTACAGGGACAGTGAGGTCTTGGCGTGATGGACGCACACACATCAATCCTACTGAAAGATCTCAGTGGCTACATTATTTAGACCAAACGTCCAACTCAATAGATCTTCGGCACTTGGTATTGCATCAGTCTATGCTTAGCAAAGCACTTGATCAGGTGACACTTAAGTAGTGAGGGTTCTTTCAACGTTGAAGTGTCCTGTTTGAGTGTGACAAGACAGCCATGGGTCTCATAACGTGAATAAAATGCAAAACACAAGGGGACATTAGTTAGAAACTAATTATCCAAGCGGAACGATTTTGGTACAATTGTGCCCAAAATTTGAGTTTTCGTGTTCTTAAATTTAGAATCAAAACATTTAAAGTGCCGAGCTCTACGTCTCTATCTCTTTATATTCTGTATTGGCTTACGGGAGGAGATTTTATCAAACTAGGAGTTGATCCCTGGATAATTCATAGTCTTTATCTATTAAGAACCTGCTTTGTCAAAAGTCGAAGATGATTGGCTGATGATAGTCAGTATTAATTACGTAAGCTGTTACCGTAATGAAGGAATGAATTAATATTTGTGGTTAATACTTAATGTGCCTCAACCTTACATGTATTTCTTGCATTTTTTCATTCATTAACTCATTGATTTATCTGATTATTTATGTATTTATTCATTGATTAATCTATTTGTTTATCTATTTACCTACTTAATTATCTTTCATTTACATATCTATTTACGTATCTATATTTTTAGTGATAACAGCAAAAAAAGAAAATACATTTATATTTCCTCTCATACCAAAGCATTTCACTTTGCTCAAATGATAGTGAATATTAACGCAGACAGATCTAACATTTGATAAAATCGCTTGACTCCACCGGTAAATTGTCAACTTGTTACTGAAACTGAAATATACGACCTCAGCAACTTCATGGGGCTTATTCATATCTTTAAGTTGGGTTTGGTCGGAAGGTACTTTCAACGCGTGCAGTTGACCATGTTTTGCACAAGACAAACTTTAGAAAGTTTAGCCGTATTTAAAGTATACCATCCATCAACTGCCTTCCATTCCCCTTCCTCCTCTTCTTCCTACACCTCTTCCTCCTCTTCCTTCTCTTCTTTCTCTTTATCTTCCTCCTTTCCCTGCCCCTATTTCCCCATTTGATTATCTTCCTCATCTTCCTTTATATATCCCTCCTACTTTTCTAGTTGTTCCTCATTTTATACCACCCCTTCCATCTCCTCCTTCATCTCATTTTCCTCCCCTATTTCTCCTCGCCATATTCCTCCCCCCCCCCGTTCCTCCTTTTCCCCTTTCTTTTGATCTTCCTCCTCATACTCCTTCTCCTCTTCCTTCTCCTCTTCTTCTTCCCTTTCCCTTTTCCCTTCCCCTACCCCCTTCCCCTTCCCTCCTCTTCCCTCTCCTCGCTCCCCCTCTTCCTTCTCTTCCTCTTCGTCTCCCTCTTCTTACTTACGCCCCAGTTCCTGTCCACCGGTGCCAATTTTTACCGTCCCTGCGGCATTCCCCATCCATCACGAAGAAGCTTGTTGAGCCTCCCAAGGTTGTCCGCCGAGCCACTTGGCTTCGTGAGCGAAGAACAATTTACAACAACTTGAGGTCGTCCTCATGGGGGAACGCAGTCGAAGTTTACCTTAAGTGTGGTCGTTTATCCTCGGGAGTAAAATATCCTCCTCGCGGTTACAGAGGAGGACGGATTTAGACTGACAAGGAAAAGACAAGTGAAGAAGTGGATGAATGAAATAAGGGAGAGGTGACAACTTTGCATTGAGAAATAATTAGTTACAAAAAGGGAGACGGGGGAAAGAGAGAACGTATACTTGTACACACACACACACACACACACACACACACACACACACACACACACACACACACACACACACACACACACACACACACACACACACACACACATATATATATATATATATATAATATATATATATATATATGTATGTATACATATATACATATATATGTATTTATGTACATATATATATATATATGTATATATATATATATATAGAGAGAGAGAGAGAGGAGCAAAAGGGAGAGGGAAAATTGAGAAAGAAAAAATAGAAAGGTAGAAAGGAAGAAATTAAAAAAGTGAAAAAAATAATGAAAACAGAAAAGCAAAGAGAAAGAGAAAGAGAAAGAGAGAGAGAGAGAGAAAGACCATCCCAAGACTCCGTGCTGCGTATCGCCTCTATCGATGTGAAGGGTCTTGTCACAAATGCCCCTGTAGACAGTACTGTAGCTATTATCTTACATCATGTTTTCCACTTCGACATTGTACCCCTCAACCTTCCATAGATCATCACAGAACGCTTTTTCTTTGCTTCCACCACAGAAGC
>NC_134806.1:36173231-36178231 GCF_046742065.1 Oratosquilla oratoria
CATCTGTCTTGTCGTATAATTTTATAAAGAACAAATAAGGAACTCTTGGAATACAGAAGCTATTCCCCTCAGCTGTAAAAAGTCTTATGATAAAAAGTCTCCCACCCAAAAAATAAAAATAAATTGCACTATTACTTCGGTAGGCCAGGCCCTTTGAGTACAATATGCTTTCCCTTTATGTGAATAAAAAAAAATCAGACCACTTTAAGGTTAAACTAGTTAGATACGCCATGTATGGCTATATAGAGTTTAGAATTTTTATTCTTAGATAAAAGTTCACAATACTTAGGCAGTGATCCCTACCTTATGGTCACAAGCCTTTGCAGTATCAAGTATGTAGTGATTTCTGTTGATTGATATAGCATATACTCATTTTAACTATAAACCAAAAGGCTTCCGTCCCATGATAAGGGAGGTAGCCGACCAAGGCTTCCACCTATCGCCCATACATCCATCCGATACCTATTTTGTTTTCCCTTTTATCTTAAATTCCTATGAATATATATCAAGTTATAGCATTGCTTTCTATTATACTATATGACATGTATCAAATCATGTTATCGCCTTCTCATTCTAGAATATGTTTTTGTACTTACTGTATATAGTTAAAAGTCATCTTTATATTTTTTTTCATTTAGGTCCATGACTTGGGTTATAGGAATAAAATAATATATAATGATTTATTTTATAGAATAATGTATGAATTAAATAATATCACCTTTCCGTCTTTGGGAATATTTTCGTACAGCTATAGTTAAAGTGAATAAAGAAATACATATATCTTTTTGAGGTTTCAGATTGGGACGTTGTAAAAAAAAAAAAAAAAAATGGGAATCATTGCCGAAGCTAAAGTTGACTAACAGACTGTCGAACTCGTTTCCCCTCCCCTGATCCTGTGTTACTCATTAAACTTTCAAACTGTGCACTCGTCCGATACACTGCATACTAACACGGCTTGGGTTTCGATCATTGGAGTGAATTCTGGTGTGCATTGGATCTGACAAACTTGAACCTTCGTCCTGCACTGAGAGCTTAAATGATTTGAGGACAGGAAATGAAGACTTACATGTAGATGGGAAGAGTGAAATTAATTAATGTAACTTTTTGGGCAGGGTGCGGGTGAGGGGACGAATGCTTAAAAGGCTTTTGCTCTGAAATTTCCATTAACCGTTTGTTTACATTACACAACTATTTTAGAAAGAATTAGTTCGTCTTCAAGGAATAAGTACTGATTATTGGTGTAAAACCACGAAATAGTAAACAAACAGGTTCTCTATTTCTAAACAACACATACACACACACATACACACACACACACACACACACACACACACACACACACACACACACACACACACACACACACACACACACACACACACACTATAACACGCCCCCTCTTAGTGTTAGATGTGTTTGTAACAAGCAAGGGAAGGATTTTTTTAGTTAAATTGTGTCACAACGCTGATTATTATCACATATTTTACTCATGGACTAAATTTTTGTGTTACAAATTGGTATCCTCACCTAACAGGTTCAGCTTTCACAGGAAATAAATCTGATAGTTGACAAAACGAAAAGGTATTGTATCACAGCTAAAGAGAAGAGTAATTAAAAAAAAGTTTTAGTATTATTGGCATGAAATATCTTAGATTTCGTAATTCAATCAAAGTGCCGAGATTATTACTTTCGTGGCTGATTGACCTTCTCACTCGACTCGCGATATGACATTCCGAGTTCGAGTCCCATGACTACCTGAGGACTACTTATTCAGGCTGTCTGAGCACAGAGAGCAAATGTGGTGTGTGGTATGCCTAGCCAAGCGCCTTTAGACTGAACGTCTTCATTTTTTTATCACTTTAGGAGAAGGAAACAAAAGTATGGGCTGGAAAACTCGGCCTTATAACATCAGGTTTGTTCCGTAAACTGCAAGAAGACCCAGGGTTTTCTGAACTCTTTATCCCCAAGACGATGTGCCTCGAACCGAAAAGTAGAAATTATGTCACAAAGAATAACAACGACCAATCCTAGGCTGCTTAGAAAACCATAATATTTTAGACGTTCGTATTTTCTTCTGAATGGTGGTGATGGAAGATGAAAGGAGTAGACTGTTCATGTCTAATCAAACATAGCTCTAACCTAATATAATCTATCCTCACCTAGCTTATTCTAATCGAACCTAATGTAATCTAACCTAACCTAATAGAACTTAATCCCACATTGACCCTCCTAACCCAACTCAACCTAACCTAGCGTAACCTAACCAAACTTAGCCTAACCTAACCTAAGCTAACTTAAGCCAAGCTAACCTAACCTAACCTAATTCACCCTATATATACTAATATACTTTCCTTGTACATAATAGATACCTTTGTACATTTTCTCTTCCTGCTTCCTGTGAAAACGCTCGATGGAGACTTCTGAGAGGGACACTTCGTAACTTCCGCCCCACCCCTCACCCCGAACTGCGAAAGGAACATAGACCGGGCAACCCGAAGAGAAGGAGATCCTCAGAAATCAGAACTTGCCAGTATCAGCGTAGCGTAAAATCAATTGCACGCTTCCTTGTCTCTTAACTTAGGACACGAGCTTATGACGTCATATTTCGAGAAGAATTTAAAGGGTCGTTTAGATTTCTATAAAAAAAAAAGAAGAAAGAAAGAAAGAGAGATTTATTCTCTTCCCGTGAACAGTATTTCCGCCCAGGGGATCATCCATTTTTGAAACGAAGGTGTGGGATTTGCATTTAGAACGGGAAAATCGAGTATCTCCACTCCTTCCTTCCTTGAAAAAAAAAAAAAAAAAAAAAAAATCAGCAGTGCCACTATTGTTCTATTTTCTCTCTCTCTTTTTTTTTTTTTAATCTGTACCTCTGTATATTTATATAAAGCTGAACTAGCTGACTGCCCGGTGGATGGTGGAACTTTTTTTTTTTTTTTTAATTTAATAGATTTTTTTTTTTACCTTTATATATAGCTGAACCAGCTCACTGCCCAGCGTTCGAGTTTTTTTTCTGCTGTAATTACAACTGTGTAAAGAATGGCGCCCTTTTTCTCTTGCAATGAATCCGTGGCTTGTTACCTCGAGGCTAATCCGAACGAATGCGGCTGTTTTGATTAAGATCCGAGAATGACAGAAACACTTTCGCGGATTGCGATGTGTAGGTTTAGCGTAGGTTTTTCATATTGATAAAATCATCTGACAACAGATAGAATAAACGAATAGATAACCAAAACACAGCGAAAGGGTCATTGTAGGAAGCAGGACGAAGGAATTATTCAACAGAATTGTTTATGTACCAATTATGCCCAACCTTTCGACCAATTAGATTCCTTAAAATACTTTGTACGAGTATATGTGTTGGACTACATACTATGAGGGATAATGGGGCTTAATCAAAGCCCAATATACAACACTTATGTATTATATATTTATGCAACACGGACCGTGAGGTCTTGGCGAAGCGGACGCATGCGCCGCAAACCCCACTGAAGTGTTTCGAGGGTTACATTTATATAGACAGCAACATCCAACGCTCTCGATCTTCGCCACTCAGTATTCCATCAACCTGTGTTCCGCCCATCTTTCACCACTGTCGCCCGCCTTTGCCCCTTTCTTCCCTTTCTTCATTTTCTTCCCTTATTTTTACTTTGTTATTGTTGTCTTTGTTTCACATATTTTAGTCGGTAGGCCCTGTTGCCTCCAATCATTCCACTTTGTCAAGTTTAAAGTGTTAGTTATAATCTTCTGTTCAGGTGAATGAAACTTGTAGAAAATTTTTCTTTCCTTTCTTTCGTTAATTCTTATACAGCGTGCTTCTTTACGGTACACTCAATGAATCCCACGAGAGCGCGTATGCAAGATTCTACGTGAGGTTTGTAGTGACGAAGTGATTTCTTTAGTCCAGTGGTCTTTAACTTTATATATAAGATCCTCCCCAAAGGTCATGATCTTACAATCGTGAACCAATTTAATTTTCTCCACCCTTTCACCAATCAGATTCGTTGTTACAAGTCTATATGGCAATATTGTTTACTTAAGCAATCTCGAATCTCTGCATATCTCACTTAGGTTACAAAAAAATTTAAGTCAGCAATTCAATCGGGCCCCCGGCCACTGTTTATAAACACAAACCGGGGAGCTAACTTATGCAACTCACTCTTCCATTGGTTATTTTGTTTATAAACACCTAACCCATAAAAATGTAACATCCGTCTTCTATCCCTCTTTCTACCAGCCTCTTACATATGCTTAGCAAAACACTTGGTCAGGCGACACTCATGAAATGAATGAAATGCAAAATAAAGAAATCTATTTATCCAACTATATACCAAGATCTTTTTCTCCCCCACAAGGGAGGAAGCCAAATCATAGTGCAAGTACCCACTCCCACTCATTTCACTCCCCCATTCCACTCCTATCCACCGCTCTTTCTATCCTCTCATCTTAGCTCCTTATAGATGACGGATCATCCATGTACCTCGTCCACTGCCCTGGGTCAGAAACAATGCAGCGAGACACAGCACATCCACAGCAAGGCCGCTTCCCTTAATCGGCAACCCCCTCTCTGTCCCCTCATGCAGAAAAAAAGAAGACGGGGAGAAATTCCTTCGGACTGCGTCAAAATATCATTTACACGTAACCACGCCCTGCCCCCGCCACTCCCGAACGCCTCCTTGTCTACACCACAGTATCATCTATACACAGCCATTTTCCATTCACCCCTATCTCCTGCCTTAGAGAAATAAAAACTTAAACATTAACATGACTTTCTTCTCCGATAGAAGTGCGTATACAATGTTATTGTTGCGTAACTTGAAGATGATTAAATTCCGTTGGTACTTTGTGTCTTAAATGTGTCTATAACTCACATCCTTATGAACACTGGTGGCGTAATCGGAAACACACTGGTCTCCCATTAGCTTTGTTCATACTCCTCTCCGATTTCCAACAGTGACTGTTACCTTTCCCACCAGTCCAAATACATTTAAGTCAATAGT
>NC_134806.1:36198231-36200731 GCF_046742065.1 Oratosquilla oratoria
GTCCTTCTGGATCTGCTCTTCCCCCCTTTTCCACCATTTTTTTTCCTTCTACCTCTCTTATTCTGCCCTTCTCTTCTTCTCACTGCTCTCTCTCTCTCTCTCTCTCTCTCTCTCTCTCTCTCTCTCTCTCTCTCTCTCTCTCTCTCTCTCTCTCTCTCTCTCTTTCTCTCTCTCTCTCTTTCTCTTTCTCTCTCTGTCTCATCCCCTTTCTTTTTCCTTCTCGCTCCCTGTCTCTCTCATTGCTTTTATCCCCCTTTCTCTTTGTCATCGTCATTTTTCTTGGTCTCTTCCTTTGAACGCATTAGCCGCGTCAGCCTCTCGCTTTTAGGAGACCAATACGCTATTCTGTTCCCCTTCGAAGAGCTTCAGCCCTCCCCTATACAACAGCTGTATGGAAAGAGATCCTTGCACAGATTCTGTTTCCAGAATTTTTTTTTATTTCATCATTTTGAGTCATTATATTTTGAATTGCTCTTGTTTAGCACTTGTTACACCAAGGGTAATTGTAATTTTTTTCTACGACTAGTAAGTCTTTGGTTTGGTTAATTGGGATTTAAAATGGGGATTTGAGTATTGTATGGGTTTCATAGAATTGAATCTAATCCTCCGGTGTTTCGGGAACATAAGGAAAGTATTCTTTAGATTGGAAGAAACTATTTTCTTTCTGTGTCTATTTCTGACACAAAGCGATTTTATTCAGCTGTAGTAAGACTACTATAGATATAGCGAAATTAAAACCCATTACGACTACGTTTATAACGCCTATATTGTCTATATTTCTATATGTCCGTCATCAGACGATTCTATTCGGATGAAGAAAACTAATATTGACATCAGATAATAAGCTTGTCACTTGTCTATCGAGATTCTAAAATGGGAAATGGGATTTTCTGATATTCGAAACGGAGACTCCATCGTCCTTGCATTCACATCCCGTGCTGCCCCATTCATGTATAAATTGAACAATCCTGGTGACATTACACAATACTGCCACATCCCCTTCTTTACCTCAAACCACCCACTCTCACCATTTCCAACCCTCATACAAGCTTTAATACATACATATACCAAAGGTTTTTTCCCCCTACACGGGGGGTAGTAAAAAAGAAAAAGGCATAGAAAACACTCCCACCCATTCCATTTCCTATATATTCCATTCCCCTCCACCCTCCTTCCTCCCTCTTATCTTAGCACCTCCTGGATGACGGGTCATCCCTGCATCCTGTCCACTGCCCTGGGTCAGAAGCAGTGTCGCAAGACACAGCACATTCACAGCAAGGCCGCTTCATAAATTCGGCGACCCCCCCCCCTCCGTCCTCCCATGCAGAAAAGGAGAAGACGGGGAGAAATCCCCTTAATACTCACGTAAAAACAAAGACTCCATCACCGTCGTATTTAACTCCTGTATCAGGCCATCCATGTACACAGTGAACAACCATGGCGACATTACATAACCCTGGCATAGCCCCATCTTCCCTCAGACCACCCACTCTAAACATTCCCAATTCAAACAAAAGCTCTACTACTCACGTAAAAACGTTCAACTCCCCTTAACAGCTTTTCCCCCATCCAATACATCTGTAGCACCTTCAACAATCCCCTTCTGTCGACCTTGTCATAAACAATTTCCTGATACATAAAAGTCCAATAAACATCCATACTTTTTGCCAAAACTTCTCGCATCTCTGACTCGCTACAAAATATTGATCTTCCCCAATTACTCCCCTGTTCCTCTCCTTATCCTCTCAATCGGCATCTTCCAATATACCTTTCCAACTACGTTCAGCAAACTAATCCCTCTAAAGCTATCCCAATCATATTTGTCCCCTTATCGTTTGTAAAGCATTACAACTTATCATAACTCTTATAACTTTTCGTTTGTTAACGATTATAACTATTCAAAAGGAACCCTAAGTAAATATTTTCCAGTGATCATTAAATTGATCAATTAGTGAGTCGGTCATCTTGTTAAGAATAAAACAAATTAATTTGTTAATTATTTTGTGACATGTACCTAGCAACAAATTTGATTTCAAAATAATTTGAATGCTTTTGCAGTACTAGATATTTTAACATGGATATATAATTGCAATTGCCAATGAAAGATATTAAATTGTTTTCATTTAAAAACTATCAGAAAATTTGTCAACATTATTTCACGTAATTATGGTCCTGAATAACACTTTCTTTTTGAGCCGAACAGCTTTAACAGTACCAAAAGGTAAAAATACAATAAACACATATATATGAATATATATGAATATGAATGTGAATACAAGTACAAATAAAGATATAAATATGAATATGAATATATATATGAATGTAAATATAAATATAGATATGAATATAAGTATGAATATAAATATAAATATAAATATGAATATAAATATAATATAAATATAAGTATAGATATAAATATGAATATGAATATAGATATAAATATAAATAGAAATAGAAATAGAAATACAAATACAAATATGAATATAAATATAAATATAAA
>NC_134806.1:36208231-36213231 GCF_046742065.1 Oratosquilla oratoria
TTTTTCTTTTCCCCATCTTCATGCTCCTTGTATTCCTCCTTTTCTTCCTCTTCCTACTCCTCCTTGTCCTCTTTCTCCTCCTCTTCCTGCCTTTTTTCCTCTTACCCCTCCTCTTCCTCTTACACTTTCTCCTTTTCCTTTTCCTTTTCCTCTTCCCCTTTCCCTTTCTTCAGCTATTCCTCCTCCTTCTCTTCCTCTTTCTCTTCCTTTTCTCTCCCTCTTCCTCCTCCTTCTCCTCCTCTTCTTCCTTTTTCTTTTTTTCTTTCTTTTCTGACTGCCCTTCTTTCTACTTCTCATCTTCTTCTTCTTCTTTCTGCTTCTGATCTTGCTGTTCATCCTTTTCCTCCGCTTCATTTTCCTCATTCTGCTCCTTCCCAGCTTCATCTTTTTCCTCTTCTTTTTCGCTCGCCATCCTCCTCTCCATATCCTCCTCCTCCGTCCTCCTCCGTCCTCCGCTTCATGTTTTTACGCCTTTTTTCCCCTTCCTCCTCTTCTTTCTCTTTGTCATAATCCTGTGCAGCTCTAGATGTCCTTCCCCCCCTCTCTCTCTATCTCTCTCTTTCTCTCTCTCTCTCTATATATATATATATATATATATATATATATATATATGTATATATATATATATATATATATATATATATATATATATATATATTATATATTGGTAATAAACACAAACAACTGATATTGGGAAAGATCAATACATGTAATATTGCTGGACATTTAAATACATGGCGCTCCGTGGGGAGCCTTAACGGGGGAGTAGCGAAATGTCCCTACTGGAAGGAAGGGTCAGGAGATCACCACTCTGGATGTTGATTGAGGGTGATAATTCTTTTTTATAAAGAGCCTCCAATAGTGAAAGGCGATGGGCATCATCATTCTGATCCAGGATTATGGGCCTTTAACCAGAAGTTTTCTCGTCGGGGGATTCCATGGTCGTGTAAGTAATGGTTCTTGATGGATCCTGCTTGTAGGTGGCAAGTGAGACGTCTGGAGAGGCGAGTAGTCGTCATTCCTACATAAGAAGTACGAGTTCCACATTCCTCCTGTTGACATGTGTACATGTAGATGACGTTTCTCCTCTGGAAGGGCTCTGGGGGAGGGAAGGGGTTATTTCTTAATAAAAGGTTGGAAGACTTCTTAGATTGGTAAAAAATAATAAAACTGTTTTATGTTGCGGCGGATGATGTTCTTCATAACTCTTTCTTCGGTTATATATGCTGATGTCATGTGGCTTTTGTAAAATAGTTTTATGGTCTTGTTTTGGGCGTCGGTGTGGGAGTTATGTCCATAATACCATCGGTCGACTTCATCCTTGACAGCTTTCTCTACAAGGTAGTTGGGGAAACCGTTGTTTACGAGGACTTGGGAGGTCCGTCCAAGTTCGTGGTGAACAGATATCCAGTCTGAACAGTGGGTGAGTGCCCTCCTGACGTACGCTTTAATTGTGGACCTTTTGCATCTTACGGGGCACCCACTTTGTCCATTTAGACACCGTCTATTGTTGGTTGATTTGACGTAGACACTGGTTTTGTATTCAGAGTCAGAATGTGAGATTTGTACGTCTAGGGAAGGAAGGGAGCCATTTATGCTATTTTCGATAGTGAAGGTGAAGCCTGATTTTTCCATGAGTCTCTGGTGGACATTTTCTAATTCTTCAGCGGTATTGAACCTGACGAAGATGTCGTCTCTATATCTGCAGTAGATGCTAGGTTTTTTCTCAGACATTACCTTTTCTTCTATTGTTCCTATGAAGAAATTAGCGAAGTCTCCCACTCTGACTCTGGATACAAAAACAAATGTTAGTATTTTCTGTTTATAACCATGTATCAAAAACCATTACCTTCAGGTGAAACTGTAACAAGAGTTACGAAACGTCCTGCTAGTAAATAACAGAATCGATTTTATTCGTCTCCATGCCCTACACTTACGGAGAATTCCTGTATTCCTTAATTCAAGTAAGGATGAGAAAGGCCTCTTTCGAACAGTTGAAAGTCTTCAGAAAAAGATCATCATCACCGAGATTTCCGTCGCATTTAACACTATATGCATTAGAGAAAAATTGCTGCCGAAATACACAAATGTATATATATATATATATACATATATATGTATATACATATATATATATATATATATATATATATATATATATATATATCCTTTTCCCTCTCCCTCCCTCTCTTCTCTCTGTCTCTCTCTCTCTCTTTGTCTCTCTCTCTCTCTCTCTTTCTCTCTATCTATCTATCTCCATCGCTTAATCTCTCTATTCCTCTTTCTGCTATTTATCTTCCTGCATTTACACACTATGTCCCTTTTATCCTCGTCTCTCCTCGTTCCATTTCATCTCCTTCATTGTTTTTCTCCATTTTTTTCACACTTATATATATATATATATATATATATATATATATATATATATATATATACATAAATATATATTATATGTATACAAGTATATATATATACGTGTATATATACATATATACATATATATATATATATATATATATATATATATATATATATATATATATATATATATATATATATGCTCACTCATTACTTTTTCTTGCCTTCTTTTTCTTACCATCTCATACCATATTGAACTCTCTTCGTTTCCTTTACCTTTGCTCCCTCTATCTTTCCTTTTCTTTTATTTCTTTTCTTATTTCTTATCAATATTTTTCATCTCTGCTCGTTCCATTTACTTCTGCTTCGTCTCTCTTTCCTTCTTTTATTTCTTATCTGATTTCTTTTACTTTGAGTACAATTTCTATTTTTACTCTTTCAACCCTTTCCCGCACTGAGAGGTAGTTTAGCATGAAAGACTCTGATAGAGCTTACTGACGTCACGCGATGACTAATGGATTCGAACCACCTACTTCGGTTCTAACTTCGAGAAATTTTAAACACTCAGACTCCTCTCTCCCTATTTCTGTTTTTTTATTTCATATATATATCTTCTCTTCTTCCCCTCTTTCTTTTTTGTTATTCTCATTTTATCACGTGTTCCTTAACTTCTCCTTCCTGCATTTCTCTGTGTGATGTTGGTGTGCTATTTATCTTTTGTTTTATCTCCGCTTTTCTGATGTCCTTGTCCACACAAAATACTTTTTATTCATCTTTTTTTTTCTTTCTCTCTCCTTTTGCCGTCTCCGTCAAATAATTAATTCACACGTCTTGTGCCTTGGGCAGCTTTATGGTGCCCTTTTTATGCACGGTATTTTACTTTCTGTTCTATTTCTCTTTTCTTTTTCTTTTTTCTTTTTTCTTTTTTCTTTTTTCTTTTTTCTTTTTTCTTTTTTCTTTTTCTTTTTTCTTTTTTCTTTTTCTTTCATCCCGTTCAAAATTTACAGTTCATGCCATTTATTTATTTCGTTTTCTCTGTATTTATTTATTGTTTTTTCTTTGCATCTACATCATATATTTGTGGCAAAAATAATAACAAGAAGAAATTTTGTTTGACAATAATATCACATCCGAATAGAAAATAAACAAAATGAAAATGAATGAAAAAAAATCAAGTGAACATAAAGATAGATTAAAAGAAACACAACACTAAGTAAGGTTGTAAGAATATCATATTTCATATTTATCATCTACTTTTTCTTTTTCTCTCGTTTTGTATCCTTCTTAATCATCTCCCATCTTCTCATCTCACCAAAACATCTTTTCTTCTTTCGTCTTCATTTTCTTTCTGTTATACTCCCTCCTATTTCCCTTTCTTTTTCCGTCTACGTATTGTTGTTTTGTTCCTCCCAGTCATTTTTCTTTTTTTTTCTTTATGTTTAATCCAAACGAATTTTGAAAATTCTAAATTGATTACATTCCATTGCTCATGACATATAAATTATGGTTTACGTTGGTCTCACATTCGCTTAGCTGTGGGTTCGAATCCCGCACTTCTCTCCAATTTCCAGCAGTAACTGTTGTTACCTGTCCCAACAATCCCCAAAGCGCATAATAGGGCAAAGGTGACGGCTTCGGCCGCAGCTACGCGCTTCCAGGTGTACATTCCTCACATTCTGTCATTTATAGGCGAAGTCGCTGAAGAAGTTGTTTTTACCTATATAGATGTTAAACCTACTTCCTGATTGTATTTTCGTCTGAAAATTATTACCGACTTTGATGTCATCCATTCGTTTTGATATATCATAAACTTGTATAAAGTTCCCCCACTCCTGAGAGTAATTTTTTCTCTTCTTCCTCCTCCTCTTCCTCGTCCTCTTCCTTGTCTTCCTCCTCTTCCTCCTTTTTCTGCTCCACTTTATCATTCTTCACATGTATTTTATATTTCTTTTTATATTTTCTTTTTTCATTTTTTTTCTTATTTACTTCCTTTATTTCCTTAACTCTTCTTCTCTTCTTTCTCTTTTATCCCATATTCCTGTTCTTTACCTTCGTTTTCTTCCTCCCTCTCCCCTTCCTCTTTTTCTTCCTCCTCTCTCTTCTGTGCCCTTCTCCTGTTCTCCCTCTTTCTCCCTCTCCTCCACGCTTTCCCTCTCCTTCTTTTCCTCGTCCTCATTCTCGTCCTCTTCCTCCTCTTTCTCCTCCTTCTCTTTCTCCTCCTCCTCCTCCTCCTCCTCCTCCACCTTCTCCTCCTCCTCCTCTTCCTTCTCCTCCTACTCCTCCTCCTACTCCTCCTCCTCCTCCTCCTCCTTCATTCCTAGGATGAAAACTTTATTATCTGATTCCCTTGGTACCTGTCTGAATATCAAAAGAATGTCTGATGCCGTTTCCTGTGTCTTCAATGGAAACATCTATTCTCTCCTTAAAAAGAAAAAAAAAGAGAGCCCGATAAGTGACGACAAAAAAAAAAAAAAAAAAAAAAATCGTTCCACCAAACAAAGGACTTAAAAAATTGATTCAGATTTTTTTTTATCTGCCGTCGTTGTATGGTTTTTGTTGTTTTGTTCTGGACTGTAGTTTACCAGCGCTTCTATCCTTTTGGGCAATACTGCACCACTGTCTTGGCCTCCCTTGGTTGAATG
>NC_134806.1:36225731-36230731 GCF_046742065.1 Oratosquilla oratoria
ACCTTTAACCAAAGTGCTCGGATAGCTAAGATAAAGGCATCACTGATAGCTGTTAGAATTGAAGGAGAGCTCTGGTTACAAAGCACAAACGAAACCTAACGCACCACAGAGAAATGCAAAGGTTTGCAGACTTGATTAATATTCTTTTTTTCACCTTTTGTTGTGACTTTTACCATAGTCATTTCATTTTCACCGTCTTCAGCCAATTTTACTCAACATCAAGTTGGAGAATAAAAAGTTTGTGTAATTAACGTTTTAACCGTGAAAAAAAAATTGTGTAGATAAAAATAATAACCATAAAAACTAATATATATATATATGTATATATATATATATATATATATATATATACTGTATATATAAATATATATATACATGTATGCATATATATATATACAGTAAATGTGAATATATGTATACATATATATATATATATATATATATATATATATATATATATATATATATATGGAAACTAAAAAGTACTGTATAACAAAATCATTTGTGTAAATAATTCATTCCGACTACGCTCAAGCTAATTTACTCACATTTGTAAACACTCCCCCCTCCAGTCTTCACAGTGAAAGGAATGGGGATTTTTCGGAGTAGAGTAGGAATTACATTAGTATGTTATTATTACTACTGATTTTATCATTATCATCATTATTGTTATTATTATTATTATTATTATTATTATTATTATTATTATTATTATTATTATTATTATTATTATTATTATTATTATTATTATTATTATTATTATTATTATTATTATTATTATTATTATTATTATTATTATTATTATTATTATTATTATTATTATTGTTGTTGTTGTTATTGTTGTTATTGTTGTTGTTACTTGAATTTCAATACTTAACCGCTCTGCGAGGTAGCTAGGCATGATAGTCATTGTTAGGGCATGAGGATGAAAGATCAGATGACCTCAATGACGTCACATGATGACTATTGCGGTTTCGAACCACCTAGCGCTGGGTTCTCACCTTCAAATGAGAGCGTTCTTGGAAGAGACTACGTAGCTGCGGCCGAAGCCGTCACCTTTGCCCTATTATGCGCTTTAAGGACTATTGGGGCAGGTAACTGTTACTGCTACTGCTGGGAATCGGAGAAAAGTGCGGGATTCGAACCAGCGACCAAGCGAATATGTCGATGTTATTATACTGAAGGTATCAATCACGACAATCCTATTCGTTAAAGCTGCTGTGTTACAAGTCTTTTTAATCGTGTCTATCTCCTCAAATAAACAAAAAAGATTGATGTTAGCAAGAATAGAACTTATTTTGGGCTTCCCCAGGCGGAAGGTCTGATTCCATGTGCACAATATTTTTATTTTTTCTATTTTCTGAATTCTTATTTGAGGTCGCCGGAAATGGTCAAACAATCAGTTGGATAAATGGACCTCAGCGCAATGTTCAGGCAATATTTTTTTTTTTTTTTTTTTTTTTTTTTTTTTTTTAGAATAGATTGTTTTGTTTAAAAAAATCAAAATGTAGAGATTCAGTTAAAGACGATGTTAAAAATGACGTTGCCACGAAAACATATATAAAGTTGGTTAGCAAGAGCATTATTAAACCTACCTAACATCGGCAACAAAAACTCCACACAGGCTGAACTGAAAGAAAACTAAAATAAAATAAACATAAATAAAACGAAGTAAATGAATGAATAAATGGATAAATAATATATATATATATATATATATATATATATATATATATATATATATATATATGTATAAATTTTAGCTGAATAGCGTTCCATTACCCTTTTCCTATCTATCTGTAGCGCGAAATTGACGCTAAATAATGTTTGGTGATTTGGTCGTGTTGTGGGCAAAAACGGAACGCCAGGCAAAAGTGAGATGGGGTAGTGTACGCATGCGCAGATCGAGCTGCCAGATGCACGATGGCTGTATTGTGCAGGGCGTGTGCCTCATTTAACTTAACCTAACATATCCTATCCTATCCTATCCTATCCTATCCTATTCTATCCTATCCTATCCAATCCCATCGTATCCTATTCTATCCTATCCTATCCAATCCCATCGTATCCTATCCTATCCTATCCTATCCTATCCTATCTTATCCTAGTGTATCCCATCCCAACCTAACATAGCTCAACCTAACCAACTTAAACTTAACCAACCTAACCAACCATACCTAACTTATCCAACCTAACCAATCTAACCTAACCTCAATTAACCTAATCTAACCTAACATAACATAACATAACATAAAGTATAACAGAAAGCATAACATAACATAACATAACATAACATAACATAACATAACATAATATAACATACCTGACTTAACAAACCTAATCCAACTTAACCTAACCTAACCTAATCAAGCCACCCTAAACTATCCAAACTAACCTACCCAACATTACCTAATTTCAACCAACATAACATAACATAACATAACATAACATAACATAACATAACATAACATAACATAACATAACATAACACAACCCTCTGCACATGTCCGGCTTTGGCCTGCAACAATGGGTCCAAGTAAAGCGAGCCGTAATGGAGAACACGCTTAGTCCCCAGCAGACTACACTCCCACTGTTTTTGTCATTTTATTGCATTCGTTTATTCATTTGTTATCTATTTGTTCATTTATTCATTTATTTATTTATTTATTTGTGCGAGGGAAAGTCATGACTGTGCCTATTCATGTATTCATGACAACCTTGGGCCTCAGTCTCGGATGATGGGAAGGCGAGGAGCCTACACCAGGAGTCGCCGAGTAGCTGCGGCCGAAGGCGTCACCTATGACCTATGCGCTTCGACTATTAGGTCAGGTAACACTCACTCCTGGGAATCGGAGAGTGCTGCGGATTCGAACCTAATTCTTTGAGTCTTCCTGTCCTGTGTTTACGATCATTATATTCTTCTTTAGTGATTCCTGTTTGTGTTTTATCTTTTAATCCTCATGGTGACTTTATTTCACATTCTATATACATCATTAAAACTCCAAACTTTTTGTCGCATATCAAATTGGCTTAGCATTTTAAGTCAGTTTTGAGTCCGTTTTGAGGCTATTTTGAAACGTTATTTCGGATGATTTTATGTAAATGTTGTTCGATCATTCCCTGTTTGTCTGAGCCACGTCTCGTAACAGTGTCTGTCTATAGTGTGATGTCTATGTATCTGTCGATGGAAGGCATTGAGTGAGCATATCAAGGCTGAAGGAGTTGTCAAGTAGTGTGTGGGGGAGAGAAATGAGCTAAATGGAGTGATAGACTGAATTATGAGAATAGTTGAAGAGTTACCTTAAAGCCCGATAGCTTTATGACCCTTTCATTACTTGGGGTTTCTCTCAGCTGAATAAAAACTGATGGTAGTAGATATGGGCAAACTCAAATAGTTCCAGAATAATGGATACGTTTTTTAACATTTTCACTAATTGAAGGCACACACACACACACACACTCACACACACACACACACACACACACACACACACACACACACACACACACACACACACACACACACACAAACACACACACACGCACGCACACACACACACACACACACACACACACACACACACACACACACACACACACACACACACACACACACACACACACACACACACACATATATATATATATGTATATATATACATATACATATACCAAGGCTTTTTCCCCCTTACAAGGGAGGTAGCCAAAAAGGAAAAGGCATAAAATCATTCCCACCCATTCCATCCCTGAATACGCTCCACACCCCTCCACCCTCCCTCTCATCTTAGCACCTCCTGGATGACGGGTCATCCCTGCACCTTGTCCACTGCCCTGGGTCAGAAGCAGTGTCGCAAGACACAGCACATCCACAGTAAGGCCGCTTCATTAAATCGGCGACCCCCCTCTCCGTCCCCCCATGCATAAAAGGAGAAGACGGGGAGAAATCCCTTCGGGCTGCGTCAAATTTTGCTCACACATACTACCTCACCCCCCATCTCCCCGTCCATTCCACCTCATGCATCACAACATCATCCATATACAACCATTCTCCATTCACCCCTGTCTTCTGTCCTCTCCCGTCCTTCCTCAACAGACATTCCCCTCTTCTCCAAAGCCCCCTTCACACCATCCATCCACCTCATCCTAGGACGTCCCTTCATATTCACTCCCTCCACATCTGCCTTCCATACCTCTTTTACTAGTCTTTCTTCACTCATTCTTTCCATGTGTCTAAACCATCCTAATACTCTTTCATCAACCCTATCTCCCAACTCCCTTTCCACCCCTGTTCTCCTCCTCACCTCCTCATTCCTCACTCTATCCAGCCTAGTAACCCCCATCATACTTCTCAGACTCCTCATCTCAAACACATTCAAGCTCCTTTTCTCTTCCTCTCTTATGTTCCATGTTTCTGCCCCATACAGTGCTGTTGGCACAATCACTCCTTCATATAGTCTCCTCTTAGCATATATTCCCAAATGTCTATTCCTCATTACGCTTTTTAAACCACCAAGGCATTTACTCGCTTCTCTCAATCTACATTCTACCTCCACCTTCACTCCACCTTTTCCTGCCACATTTGCACCCAAGTATCTAAAACTATCCACTTCCTCCAGTCGCTCTCCCTTAATGCTCACTTCCAGACTACTGCCACTTTTACCCCTTGTACATCTCATCCCCTTACCTTCACCCACATTTATCTTCAGCTTTCTTTTATCACACACTCTCACAAACTCTGTCACCAACTTCCTCAATCCCTCCTCCGATCCTGCCACAAGCGCAGTGTCGTCCGCAAACAACAGCTGGCTCACCTCCCACTTTTCTTCATTTTCTTTAACCATCTCCAATCCCTGACCCACTACCCTTGCATTTACCTCTCGCACTACCCCATCCATGTATAAGTTGAACGGCCAGGGCGACATAACACACCCTTTACGAAGTCCCACCTTTACCTCGAACTACTCACTCTCTCCATTTCTAATCCCGACACAAGCTCTATT
>NC_134806.1:36240731-36250731 GCF_046742065.1 Oratosquilla oratoria
TAATGAATGGAATAAACTTCCGGCAGAGGCAGTGCAATGTAGTTCAGTTCGAAGAATCATTTACATAAACACCTAAGCAAGATGCTGTAATGGCTATCATTTATTTTATATTATTTTTTTTTGTCGTTTGTCTGTTTATTATTATTTGCTTGATTCTCATTTATTATTAGATATATCTCAATTTATTATTATTTACTATTCACCTGTTCGTTTATTATTTAACTATACCTATGCATTTATTTATGTATTTCATTTATCATTTACATTATTATAGTTTTTATTTATTCATTTATTTATTTGTCATTATTATGATTTCTTATTTCGTATCCGACCTAGATATGAACCAAAAGGTCTCCTGTCGGCATGCTCCGCTTTGAAATCAATTGTAGTTCTCATCATTGCATATCTCAAAGACTGAAGGATTCCATATACGTACACACACACACACACACACACACACACACACACACACACACACACACACACACACACACACACACACACACACATATATATATACATATATATATATATATATATATATATATGCATACATACATGCATATACCAAAGGCTTTTTCCCCTTTACACGGGAGATAGACCCCCAAAAGAAAAATGCACAGAAACCACTCCCACCCATTCCATCCCCTACATACTCCACTACCGTCCCCCCTCCCCTTTCCCTTACATCTCGGCACCTCCTTGATGACGGGTCATCCCAGCATCCTGTCAACTGCCCTGGGTCAGAAGTAGTGTCGCAGGACACAGCATAGTCATAGCAAGGCCGCTTCATTAATTCGGTGACCCCCCCCTCTCCGTCCACTCGTGTATATATATATATATATATATATATATATATATATATATATATATATATGTGTGTGTGTGTGTGTGTGTGTGTGTGTGTGTGTGTGTGTGTGTGTGTGTGTGTGTATGTGTGTGTGTGTGTACATACACACACACACACACACACACATATATATATATATATATATATATATATATAAATAAAGAAAAAACAGTATCAGCTTGTCTACAGAAACGCCCTCACCAGCTTTGCTTATACGTGTTCTTGACATACAGAACGCTTTCTCTCTGTTCGTAATATAAAAATAAATAATACCAAAACCTGGTATTTGGAGACATATACTAGATTTCTCACCGTGTTCTTTATTTCCACATGAGGGAACGGAGACAGGGTGGTCGCCATTTTACTGAAGCGGTCATACTGTGGATGTGTTGTGTCTTGCTGCATTGCTTCTGACTCGGGTCGTGGGCAGAACATAGGGATGACCCTTCATCCAAGAAGAGCTAAGACGAGAGGAAAACAAGGGTGGTGGGTGGAAGTGGAATAGGTTGGAGTGGAATAGGTTAGAGTGGAATAGGTGGGAGTGTAAAGGGAGTGAGTGGGGGAGTGCCTTTAACTTAGCTAACTCCTTTGTATGAGGAATAAAGCCCTTGTTATATAGATGAATAGCTTTTGGTATTCAGAATCCTCTTGATTTCGAAAATTCATTTCCGAAGAATAGAGAGAGTGAAGATTTGAGAATTCGAGTATTTGGGGGCTTCAGGTTATGGGACATGAAAAAAAAAATATATATATATATCACAAGCACGTGCATATATGGAGGGTTTCATGATTCGTTTAATGAAGCCAGTCTTTCCTTTCAGTAGATTTCAGAATGATAAGCATAACCATTCTTTATTATGTTTCACTTCCTATTTTATTTTCATTGATTTTATTGAATTTTGGTTAATATTACATATTGTTTTATGGATTTATTTTACTTTACTCTGTTTTATAGATTCTTTATCTTATTCTTTCTAGATTCAATCCATTCATTATTTATATACTTATCTATTTATTTACCAATTTATTATTATTATTTTTCTTTCAAGCATTTACTCAATTATTTATGTATGTAATTATTTACTTATTAATTGATTCATATAGGTATTTATATATTACTTATTATTCATTTAATTGAGGAATGACAACGCTCCATTCCAATGAAGAGAGTCGTTCAGCGGTACCCAGAATGAATAAGAATATGTGTGCATATGTAAACATATATATATATATATATATATATATATATATATATATATATATATATATATATATATGAGTGGAAGGGTGGTGAGTTAAACACAGAGAACAGTTGGAGTTTTATTCACTGACGTTTCGTCCTTACCAGGACTTTCTCAAAGTACATACAGTTTCAGAAAATTAACAGCTTATATAACCCATCCTTGCCGAGTTCCCCTCCCTCTATCATCCGTCCTCTACCCTTTTTTTCCTGTGACTCCGACCATGTCACTTCGTTCTCAATTGTCCTTTTTACCTCCTTGATAATCAGAGTACTTACCGCTCCTGCTAATTTTATAAACCCTTCCCTATGGTTGATGCAGGGGTGGGAAGTAATGTAGGCTGCCTCCACTATTTTTCTTTTCTTTTTCTCTAGACCTTTGTGGAGCACCTCTATCTTGTTCCAATCTGGAAGATGACCACATTGGTCTAAATGAACTACTAGCGAGTTGGAGGTTCTGTGAGCTCTGACATCATTTTTGTGCTCATATGTCCGTAGCTCCACTGATCTTCCCGTCTCTCCATAATATCCTAACGGACAATTTATATATATACACTTCGTATATGGAGAGACGGGAAGATCAGTGGAGCTACGGACATATGAACACAAAAATGACGTCAGAGCTCACAGAACCTCCAACTCGCTAGTAGTTCATATAGACCAATATGGTCATCTTCCAGATTGGAAGACTCAACGAAGTGCACTTATATATGTATATATATATATATATATATATATATATATATATATATATATATATATATATGCGCACTATTATATTTGGGAATAGGATTATATTACTACAATATAAGAAGGTATGAACTGGTGTGGAAAAAATATAATTACTTCTGATAGGCCTGCAAGAGTATGATAACGCACATTATCATAAAAATTATCATAATAATGATATCTGTTTTTTTGCACTGGATCCTCGTTTCCCAAAATGCTCTAAAACATATATTCACTGGTGCGTGAATCTAATACACAGTCAATATGTTCCCTAATTCGTTTCAAAATTGCTTTACGGACTAGAATGGAAAATGTTTTTGCTACCAATACCGTGTTTTAATTTGATATACTCGGATTTGCAGATGTATGTGTGTGTGTTTTTCTAGCTCTCGTTCTCGGAAATAAATGCTTCTCTAATCTTATTTTGTGCGTATGTATGTATATATATATATATATATATATATATATATATATATATATTATATATATATATATATATTATATATATATATATATTTACACACACACATAACATATATATATATATATATATATATATATATATATGTGTGTGTGTGTGTGTGTGTGTGTGTGTGTGTGTGTGTGTGTGTGTGTGTGTGTGTGTGTGTGTGTGTGTGTGTGTGTGTGTGTGTGTGTTTACCTAGTTGTTGTATTTTGCGGGAGAAGAGTTATGCTCGTAGGGATCCGCAGTTGTATCTTTCCGCATCCGGTTCTTTCTTAAAGTCGTGTATAGTTTTAGTACTCACGGTTTTCTCTCTCATTTTATTTCATGTACCTCTCACTCTATGTGGAAAGCTATTCTTTTTTAGATCTTTTCTGTAACTATCCTTTCTAAGTTTCTTCTTGTGTCCCCTTGTATTTCTTCTGTCCCATTTAAGTAGATTATCCCTGTCAAGGATTTCCATCCCTTTCATAATTCTATATATGGATATCAAATCGTCTCTTTCTCTCTTTGCTCCAGATTTAATAAGTTTAATTTGTCCAATCTTTGTTCGTATGTCAACATGCTGAGTGCTGGTGCCGTCTTTGTTAGTGCTCTTTGAATTCTTTCTAATTTCTTTATGTTTTTTTTTTTTTTTGTACTGGGTGTCCATAGCGACGCTGCATACTCTAATTTTGGTCTTATCAGTGTAACTAGGATTTTCTTCACCATTTCCTCATCCATGTAGTCAAAGGCCACTTTCATTGATCTTATTAAGTTGTAGGTTTCTCCAACTATTTTGTTTACATGTTTGTCTGGTGTCATGTCATTTGAAAGAATCACTCCTAGGTCTCTTTCTGAATTTACTTTTGTAACTTTTTTTATCCCAATTTTGTATTTACCGGATATTCAATTTTGGTTTTTTCCAAATTTCATTATACTACATTTTTTAATGTTGAAATTTGCTTCATTCTTTTTACTCCAATTCCAGACTTTGTCTAGATCTCCCTGAAAAGATTTACAGTCTTCTTAGCTACCCACTCTCTTCAATAGCTTTGCATCATCTGCAAAGAAGTTTATGTAGCATTCGATACCTTCATCCATGTCGTTTATATAAATTGCAAACATTATCGGAGCCAGCACAGAGCCTTGGGGTACTCCATTTATCATGTCTACCCATTCTCATTTTTCTTCCTTTCAAGAAGTCTTCCATCTATTCCAATAATTTTCCTTGTACTCCACCTATTAGTTCAACTGTTCTTAGTAGTTTTTTGTGTGGTATTTTGTCGAAAGCCTTTTGTAGGTCCAGGAAGGCAGGATCTGCCCAGTTATCTCTTTCTTGTATTATGTCTAGCAACCTTGATTAAAAGCATATTAAGTTTGTAGTACATGATCTTCCACTTCTAAATCCAATTTGGTTAGGGTTTAATATTTTGTTTTTTCCAAGTGTTTAGTCCATTTGTTTTTAATAACTCTTTCGCATATATTTGCAATTGTGCTTGTAAGGGATACTGGTGTATAATTTGTTGGATTTTCTTTATTTCCTCCCCTATACATTGGTACAATATTAGCATTCTTCCAGTCTTGTGGTACTTTTCCTTCTTTGAGTGAGAAATCAATTATCTTGTGTATTTTGTCTGTGAGTTCGTCTATGCATTCTTTTAATATCCAGTTCACTATTCCGTCTGGCCCATGTGACTTTCTGGCATCGAGTTTCTTTATTTGATCCCTTATTTCTTTTTGTGTCACCATTATTTCTTCCATTTTAGGGGATCCTTCCTGGTGACTATCATCCCACAATTGTGAGCTTTCAATTGTAAAAACAGACTTAAAGTGTCTGGTCATTACTTCGGCCATTTCTACATCTTCTGTGTATTCTTGATTTCCTTCACGCAGTTTTATTATTTCGTGTTTGTCTTTTAGTTTGTCGTTTACATATCTGTAGAACAGTTTAGGTTGATCTTTGCATTTTGCTATTATATCTTTTTCATAGTTTCTTTTTTCCTCTCTTCGTATGTCTACGTATTCATTTCTCAGTTTAATGTATGTTTGCCATTTAGTCTTTTTGTCTCTTTTCCATCTTTTCCAAGCTTTGTGTCTTCTATCTTCAGCATCGCTACACCTTTTATTATACCAGCACTTTATGTACTCCCTTTTCTGTTTCCGCTGAGGCACATATTTGTCCGTTCCCTTTTTATATATTTCTTTGAAAATGTCCCATTTCTCTTCCGCCTTTGTTTCATCATTTGCAAATTTTCCCCAAGATGCATTTTGGAAATTTTTCTAAGTTTTACAAAATCAGTTTTGTTGTACATTAGTCTTCCTTCTCTATGTTTCTCGTTCCTTTTTACCAAATTTTGTTCCTTAAATTCGACCTCTATTAGTATGTGGTCACTCTTCCCAATTGGTGTTTTACAATTTATTTCTTCCATTATTTCTGGTTCAGAGGTGAATATCAAATCTAGTCTCGATGGTTCTTCGTTTTGTCTAAATCTAGTATTTTCTTTAACCCATTGCGTCAATGTGTAATCTATGGTCATATCCAGTAGAATATTTCCCCAGAGTTTGTCTCCACCTCCCATTCTCAATTCTTCCCAATTTATTTCCTTTGCGTTAAAGTCACCCATAATTACTATACTTTCTCCATATTTCAGTGTCTCAGTTAATTCATTCTTTGTGTGTTCTAGTAATTTTAAGTGTTCACTGTCAGTCCAGGTCTTAGTTTTTGGTGGCACATAAACAACTATAAACCTTTTACTTTTCATGCCGCTGTTTTCGACTTTAACTGTGATTAATTCCACATTATATTTTCCTTCTGCTGCCTTTATTACATTTAGGTCCTTTCTAGTCGATATCATGACTCCTCCCCCCTGTTTGTCTGTCCTATTTTTTTTTTTTACCAGATGTTGTATAATCCTTGTCCCACCATACTTGATTGTATAGGACCTTTCATTTTTGTCTCTGCAATTCCCATTATGTCAGGTTTCTCTATTGATAGATTGCCATTCAATTCATTTAATCCTGATATCATACCGTCCATATTTGTATATGCCACTTTTACTTTTTTCTTCTCTTCTCTTGTTTAATTTCCATCTTTCTGATGTACCATTTTCTCAGTCTCAGATCTAGCACTTAAAAATATATATATATATATATATATATATATATATATATATATATATATATATATATATATATATATATACATATATTTTTCCGTCTCCTTTCTCTTCTCGTTTTTTTCCTTACCCTCACTTCTCAGTTCCCTACCTTTCTCTAATTCCTCGGCATTCATTGTGTGTGTGTGTGTGTGTGTGTGTGTGTGTGTGTGTGTGTGTGTGTGTGTGTGTGTGTGTGTGTGTGTGTGTGTGTGTGTGTGTGTGTGTGTGTGTGTGTGGTACATACGCAGCTATAAATTACGCATTACATTACATAATATTACATTACAACCGCTACAGAACCAACACATCTCTATTTTTTACACCAGTGCTACCATTACGTATGGTGTTGATGAAATCGGTCGCATTACCATGAAATTGTTCAGAAAGGTGAATCTTTCATTGATGTCAGTTAATATGTTAATGTTATCAGATTCCTCTTGACATAGCACATGGCACATTTAGTCTTGCAGAGACCATGAAAGACTAAGCAAAACCAGTGATACACGACCACTATAATGATGCTGATGGAATCGGTCTCTGTGTCTGTGTTTGTGTGTATGTGAGATATGCATATATATATATATATATATATATATATATATATATATATATATGTATATATAATAATCTATATATATATATATATATATATATATGAAATCATGAATAGGTTTCCATTTTAAGCTTTATGTGCTCATTTATGTAAGAGAAGTGCAGGGAAACCACACAAATAGAACAAGAGTTTATTCATCAATTAATTTTGCATTTTGGTGCTTCTTCAGAAGATCTACCAGTGTCTGGATGTCTTTGCAATTATTTATTTATGTACCATTTGGTTTGTTTTCACTTTTAAAATCATTGTATTGACTGAAAAAAATAATTATGCAGAAAGATCTACGTTATCACATGCTTATGTGGTACTCTTGATAAATGCGTGATTTGTTGTGATTCTTATATTTGTTTGCAGAATAGTTCTTAATAATTTATCGATAGTTGTTTACTAATTAATGTTTTTCTTCTTTCTCCTACACACACATACAAACATACACACACACACACACACACACACACACACACACACACACACACACACACACACACACACACACACACACACACACACACACACACACACACACACACACACACACACACACACACATATATATATACATACACATCACACGTACACACGCACGCACACACGTACACACACACACACGCGTTCATACGTCCATACGAACCCCCCACAACATATAACACTTCTTTTCACTATATGCACATATGTACACCTCAAATATTCACTGACTCATCATTCCCTTATCTTCAACCTACTTGACAAACCATCTCACTTCTTGGATACCTATAATCACTGTAATAACACAACAAATACTTCTGCACATACAAATACATATACAGCCATTACATGAGGCAGATACTAGAGGCTCTCTTATACTGCCACGAAAATGACATCATCCATCGGGACATCAAGCCCCACTGCGTTCTGCTTGCCTGCAAAGAAAACAACGCTCCAGTCAAGCTGGGTGGATTCGGCGTGGCTATACAGCTCCAAGACGGGGAGCTGGTTAACGGAGGTAAGCCTTTTTTGGACTTAGTGAATGAGTAGGAGAGGATTCTTCGATTTGTTGTCAAAGAATAGGGTCTCAGGCTTTGTAAATGAATAGGGATTTTTTTTTTCAATTTCGTGAATACGATTGGGTTCTTAAGGGAGTTCTTTGATTTCGTGTATATGATTTGATTCTTGGATTTAGTGAATGGGTAGGAAAGGATTCTTCGACTCGTATCGAAGTATGGTTTCTTGGACTTCGCGAGTGAGTAGGAAAACATTCTTCGACTTCGTATTAGAATAGGAATGGGTTCTTCTACCATAAATGAATATGCATTTTTAATAGAACGTGTAGGTAATGGCAGTACATATGCATGTGAGGCAGACAAGGGGAGAACGTTAAGAAGCAATAGTGTAATGATTTGAAAGACAATTAGAAATGTTTGTGGTCGGTTTCTAGAGTGGAAAAGATGTAAGGGAGGTAGAACTACTTAACTATATATATTTACGTAATTGTAATATACAGGATAAGAACTATGCTCAAGGGGTCCCGTCTTTGCTTCCATCAGGGATTTTTTTTTTTTTTTTTTTCAAATTTGATTACTTGATGGGAAATTATGATAGAAGTAATGCGTGAAAAAAATAATAATAGATAAATAAACGTTCTCCTTACCGCTATCTGGGGAGTAGCCACTCAATTTAATAAAATCCCCTAGCGGCAGCTATAATAAAGACTTAAAGCACCAAAATACACTGAAATGTTAAAGGAATATGTCTGTCAGAGAAATGAATGCGAAATTAAGTTTTATGACCAACAAATAGATAGATAATAAAATAAAGCAAAATATGATATAAGACAATTAAATAAAAGAATAGAAGTAAAATGAAAAAAATATGATATAATAAAATCAAATGAAAAATAGAAGTGAAATAAAATAATAAGATAAAATAGATTAAAACAGGAACATCAGACAGTCAGCGCAGTCATGAAAAACATCATCGACATGAAACTGCACTTGTAAATAGGCTTTAAAGTTAAACCTCTTATGTCTGTTTGGAATTTAAATATTTTATTCTGGTTAACGCCTAAGGGTTCTATAAAGCTTATTGCGCACTCCGGGATAAAGTGCCTGTGATGCACTTGACAGCTTTTCTTCTGGCGAGCAATGGATATTTTTATTAATCTAACAGGAAATCACGGGCACTGTCTTAAATGCAAGAATAAAAATAATGAATAGATAAAAAAAATAAATGAATGAAAATAAAATATATAAAGAAAAAATCCTTCTTGTATCGTAGGGTGTATATGTGTGTATATATATATTCACACACATGCACACACACACACACACACACACACACACACACACACACACACACACACACACACACACACACACACACACACACACACACATACGCAGATATATATATATATATATATATATATATATACATATATATATGTGTGTGTGTGTGTGTGTGTGTGTGTGTGTGTGTGTGTGTGTGTGTGTGTGTGTGTGTGTGTGTGTGTGTGTGTGTGTGTGTGTGTGTGTGTGTGTGTGTGTGTGTGTGTATGTGTGTGTATGTGTGTGTGTGTGTGCGTGTGTGTGTTGAGAAGACCCACGACCCCCCAAGTAACCGGCAGTGGCCATTCGGCGGGCCCATAGGTGATTCAAGGGAGACATATTGTGTTTTTGCCTCGGGATTGTTAGTCTTAAATTATGTAGGATGAGGTGTTGAGTGACGTGGTACACTGTTTAAATTCACTTAAAAGAGCGTCACTTTATTGAATGTATATTGAAACAAAAGCGTCTCATTCCTTCAATATGGTGACGCATTTATATATTTGGTGTTTCTATTCTGAGAGGAATATCCATATAACGAAAGTGTCACAAGAAGGATTACAACTATTTTGGGTTAAGAAGAAATGTTGTAGGTCGTGCTGCAGAGGTGCTGCGTCTCGCTGCGTTGCCTTTGATCCGAGAGGTGTGTTGGGAGTAAGAAATGA
>NC_134806.1:36255731-36260731 GCF_046742065.1 Oratosquilla oratoria
GGATATTTATACAAAATATGGTAAAAACGCAGATAGTCATTCCTTTCAAGGAACGCCTTTGTGAAGCGAAGATTGTATTGTAAAGGACGAGAGTAAAGGGAAAATTGTGTTTTAGTAATGGAGTGGGTACAATGTGAAAAGACAGAGACGTCTGAAGGTCGGGACAAAACAGGCTCAGCTCCATCTAGACTTCCGTAGTATTATCTTGAGGGTTCTGAAGTTGTGTCTTCAGGATTTTGAAGATATTTTCCTTACAATACAGGTTCACGGCTGAGAACGATAGGCGTATATTTTCTTTCAGTCCGCTTTGTGTGTGTGTGTGTGTGTGTGTGTGTGTGTGTGTGTGTGTGTGTGTGTGTGTGTGTGTGTGTGTGTGTGTGTGTGTGTGTGTGTGTGTGTGTGTCTGTGTGTGTGTGTTTGTCTCGTATTGTTTAGTCTGCCTTTTCTCTTTCTGTTGTGTCATTTCCTCCTTCATGTCAAAATGCAGAGCAACATTTATTTTAGAAATTTTTACTTCAGAATAAATAGGTGCATAGAACGTGTAACTGAAAAGAGATAATCAACCTCTGTGCTCATTGTTAACTAGCCTCCTGGAGGACGTATCATCATTAGTTCAAATCGTTTAGCATCACTGTAACTATATTTCAATCTTCAGACCCCTCTAGAAACTTCTATAAACTCCTAGGTTCATAACCATTGGACAAGTGAAAGTAATTTAGAGAATCTTAGCAGTTTTATCTTGGGAACATTATTATACCTAAGAGATAGTGTGATAGAGGTAATAAAGGAGATTTGATGAGTGGAACAGAGAGAGTAAATCAGTTTATATCTTTAACTTTTATGACCAGAAATTCACTTTCTTTTTGTCATTTACATTCTAAGACTGAAAAAGAGGTAGAGTTATACTGATTGATATTGTCTGTTGTTAGGCAGAGTAGGTATTATAAGTTGCTCTGCGCTCCCAGAAATGTACACATGAAGGCACACACATACACAGTCACACACAGTCACACACACACACACACACACACACACACACACACACACACACACACACACACACACACACACACACACACACACACACACACACACACACACACACACACACACACACACACACACACACACACACACAAATATATATGTATATATATATATATATATATATATATATATATATACACGCACACAGAGTCGCTCGCTGAGGCTTATGAAAGAGAGAAGCTGAAAGGAACGAGAGAGAGAGAGAGAGAGAGAACAGGAGGGAATGAGAGCGAAGTCTCTAGTTGGATTTACTGTGACCTTAATAGAAACACATGGGATACTTTATCCTCGTCAGCCTCGGTGTCGGGTAACGGGTTTATATGACCCTCACCTGAAACCTGAAGCTTGGAGGGGGTTTGGGGGGGAGAGGTGATTTCAGCGTTTGTGGGAGAGATGTGGGAGAGGGGGAAGAAGGGGGAGGATTTTGAAGCAATTAAGTTTCTCATTTTATTTTTAGGCAGGTTCGGTGAGGTTCTTTAGGTTTGGATTAGACGATGTGGTATAGGTTACTTTGGTTTCTTCGAAATTTGGGCTGTTTTGTATTCGTTTGCATATATATGCACGTGTGTGGGGGAACGTAATTGCACATGTGTGTGTACACATGAACATATATATGCGCACACGAACACACACACACAGACACACACAAACATACGCACGCACACACACACACACATACACACACACACACACACACACACACACACACACACACACACACACACACACACACACACACACACACACACACACATACACACACATACACACACACACACCTAAACCATGCACGTATATACAAATATACATCCGCGCACGCGCACACATACGAAGAGGCTTTCCAAGCTGAAATGGAGAAAACAGACTTGAGGCATCACCAGCTGGTGAAGAAGTGCTCATTAAGTCGGAAGAGACAGTAAATAAGATCGATGGTAGACGTGAGTCTTTTATGCCCGAAGTAAGAAAGGTACCGTATGTTCTGTAAGCCATTCTGTACTATATATCACCGGAGCATTTTCTTTATTTATTCTTTTTTTTGTTTCTTTCTTTTTATGAATTAGTCTGTCTTGGAAATGTGCACCTTCTTCATGTCTTCTGGGAACAAAATATATGTTTTCTCTCATCGGAGAGGTTTGAGATGGATGAGCTCTTAGAAGTGTCCACACCACTGATGTCTTCTGCGGAATCTAGGGACTTCATGGACAGATGCAGTAGATACTCCACAGGAAGTAAAAGAAATACGGCCGCAGAGATCTTAGGGCTAAGGTGCAAGCGTTTGCGAGTGGGGAGATTTTGGGGCTACACACACACGCACACACACACACACACACACACACACACACACACACACACACACACACACACACACACACACACACACACACACACACACACACACACACACACACACAAACACAAGCACATAAACAGACGCACACATGCACGCACGACACACACACACACGCGCACACACACGCACACACACACACACACACACACACACACACACACACACACACACACACACACACACACACACACACACACCGTGATGTAGAAAAGTGATTAGTGTAACAAGAATATAAAAAAAAGGGGAATGGATGACAAACCAACTTACGCAGAGACGACTAAAACAAGATTGAACATAAGTAAGTACGAAACCCCTTTAGGAGTAGTTAGAAAGTATATATGTGACATAGATAGCCCCAGATATGAAGACGAATCATTCCATGGATTTAGAGCAGAAAGAGGTTTTGACCTCAAAAACATACTAATAAGCCAAAAAATATTTGCAATGATAAGGGATATTCTTGAATGGAAATGGGAACATAACTAATTATACAAAGAAGTGAGTGAATTGAGGAAGGAAAATGCAGTGTTAGTTAGGGAATTGGAAGAAATAAAAAAGGAACTGGCTAAAGTAAAAAATGATCATGTAAAGATGAAAAATGAAGACAGTTAGGGAATTGGAAGAAATGAAAAAGAAACTGGCTAAAGTAAAAAAATGATGAAAAGAGAACAAATTAAGACACAATTAAAAATGAATTTTTTTTTAGGGAAGTCAATAAAGAAATATTAATAGAGGCAGGCAAAGTTGGCGAAAAATATAAAAAAAAATCAAACATGATGGAAATAAAAAAAATACTATTTAAAGAAATAGCCAGAGAACAAATGAACGAAAGTACAAAGGGCACAGTAACTAGCCAAAAGTAAAAACTACAAAAATCTAGGGATAAAAAAGGAATTAAGTGATGAAGAAAAGGAAAAGGAAAAAACACTTAAAGAGGAAGCTAAGAAAAAGAACGAGAATAGAACAGTAAAAGAAAGGAAGGAGTTTTTTTTTTGGGAGAGTGATGGACTCGAGACTAAGGAAATGGCACATAAGAGAAAAGGAAATGCAGGAGAGAGAAGAAAAGGAAGAAAAGGAAAAAAAGAATAAACATAACATATACCAACATAGACTGATTGACATCAGGAATAGATGAATTGAATGACTATCTAGAACAAGAAAAACTAGAAGTAATGGGGATTGTAGAGAAAATTGAAAAGATCATTACCACCAAATAGTGTAGGACAACGATTAAACAATTGTTGGTACAGAAATGGAAAAGCAAAGAAGGGTGGAGGAGTGATGTTACTAACCAAGAAAGGCCTAAATGTGACAAAAATTACAGATGGTGAAAACAATATGGAATTGATCATGATAAGAGTTAAGGATAGAGATATGAAAATTGCAAAGTATGCAGTGATTTATGTCCTACTCAAAACTCACGCATGGAATGAAAGTGAATACTCTAAAATGCTGGAAGACACAAGAAAAACACTATATGAAATACTAAAGAAAGAAGGATATCTGGTAATTATGGGTGATTTTAACTCGAAAGAAATATGTTGGGAAGAGATGACTGTGAAAGGTGAAGAAGATCACTGGGGAAACATATTACTGGAAATGACCATTGATTACACATTGACACAATGGGTCAAGGAAAACACCAGGTAGAGAAATAAGAATGAACCCTCAAGATTGGATTTGATATTCACATCAGAACCCGAAATTATGGATAAAATCGAATACAAGACACCAATTGGAAAAAGTGATCACATACTAATGAAGAAGCAAATATAGAAATTAACGAAAAACACAGAAAAGGAAGATTTATGTACAACAAAACAGATTTTGAGAAACTTAGAAAATTCTTTCGAGAAGCAAATTGGAAAAAATAATAATGAAGAAACAAAGGTGGAAGAGAATTGGACAATTTGGAAGGAAATCTATAATGAAGGTGTGGATAAGTACGTACCTAGACAAAAACATGAAAGGGTATATATAAAATCCTGGTATAATAAAAAGTGGAGTGAGGCAAAATACAGAAGAGATAAAGCCTGAAAAAGGTGGAAAAAGGAAGAAACTGAGAAATGGAAAATATACACCAAACTAAGAAATGAATATGTAAAATTACGTAGAGAAGAAAAGAGAAATTATGAAAAGGACGTAATAGATGAATGCAAAGATCAACCCAAACTATTTTATAGATATGTAAGCGGCAAGCTAAAAAATAAACAGGACATACACAAATTACGTCAAGGTAATAGAGAATACACAGAGGATATAGAAATGGCAGATATTATGAACAAACATTTCAAATCTGTATTCACCAAAGTGGTAAAAAAAATCTACAAAACTGTGATCAAAGAATTGAAGTAAGATTTCCTCCATTGATGGAATTAAACATTACTCAGAATGAAATAAGGAATAAAATACTAAAGCTTGACGTTAACAAATCACATGGCCCAGACGGAGTTGCGAACTGGATACTGAAGGAATGTATAGATGAACTAACAGGAAAAATATAGAAAATAATTGAATGCTCACTCAAAGAAAGAAAACTACCAGGAAACTAAAAAAATACCAAAATAGTGCCAATATGTAAAGGGGGAAATAAGGAAGACCC
>NC_134806.1:36265731-36268231 GCF_046742065.1 Oratosquilla oratoria
CGCTTGCCTTCTAGTCTCCACAGTTGCTGATTTTTCTGTTGACACAAAACCTTCTTCGCCTGGCCGTAGGTTCTGCTTTTATTAGAGCTTGGGTACTTATTCAGCTTCCATTCTCTTTTTTTCCTCCGTTCTTTTCATCTCTATTAATTTGTTCTCTTCTTTCTATCTCTCTCTTTATCTATCTTTTTATCTATCTATCTCTGTCTTCCCTATTTTCTATATTTTAAATTTACTTAGTACTGGTTTAGCTCTTCTTCCTTTTCTTCCTACGCATATATAGATATATATATATATATATAAATATATAAATATATTTATACATATATATGTCTATATATATATATATATATATATGTATGTATATATATATATATGTAATGTATATATATATGTATATATACATATATATATATATATACATTCATACATACATACATACATACATATATATATATATATATACATATATATATATATATGTATATATATACATATATATATATGTATGTGTATATGTGTATATACAGTATATAAATATATGTATATTGTGGCATCATGGCAGGTGTATGAGTGGTAAGAATGGAAATCAAGCGATTGGGAACTGAGACTTTATTCCTGACCAGTGTCGCCTAATGAGGCTTCTTCAGAGGTAATGATTTACAGAATATGAATGCGTTGATATTTATAGGAAGTTGCTGAAGTTGACAAGGGATGCGGGGGGTGAGATTCTACAGGGATACTGGGGTGAGAATCTACATGCAGATTCTCACCCCCGCATCCCTCGTAACCACAGCAACTTCCTATAAATACCAACGCATTCACTTTTTGTAAATCATTACCTCTGAAGACTTTATTCCTGACCGATTATGAGGCGAAATCGGTCAGGAATAAAGTCTCTGTTCCCAATCATGTGATTCCCATTCTTACCACTTACATATACTCTTATACACAGTATACACACACACACACACACACACACACACACACACACACACACACACACACACACACACACACACACACACACACACACACACATATATATATATATATATATATATATATATATATGTATATATATATATATATACATATATATATATATTAATTAATTAATTAATTTATATATTATATATATATATTATATATATATATATATATATATTATATATATATATATTATATATATATATATATATGTATTAATCAATTAATTAATTTATTTATATATCTATTTATTTATCTACTTATTTATTTTTTATTATTTATCTATTTATTATTATTTTTGTACACCCTTCCACTTTGCCTGTGCCGCTGTGACTCGTTAGGGGTTCGATGCCGCCTTACAGATGCGGCCCCGGAACCCCAACGAATATCCTATCACGAGAGGCAAAGGTCACGCTTCCTCAACCAAATTTAGTCTTTGCCTGTGTATATATAATTCTTTCTATTGGGAATCACTAAAAATAGGAATTCTCAATTATTCAGAATAGAATTTGAAAATGTCAATAATTCTGAACACCGGAAGCAATTTTTTTTATGGATTTTTTTTAAGACTGCTCGTGATTCCTTATAGAAAAAGACACCTAACTAGCACCTTTCGCATAGATGCTCTAAGCTTATCGTTTATTTATATTTTGTTATATTTTCTTCCTAAAGACCCAAGTACTTCAACAAAAGCCACTGAAGTTTGACCATATATGGTTCCTGCTTAAACTTTCCCTCATGAAATATATTTTTGTTTTACTTTTATTGTTTTTCTTTGTTTTTTTCTAATTGGATGTTAGTTACATAACCCTTGTCGTTTTTCCTTATTTAACACTTATCTATTTGTTTATTTATCTATTTATATATTTTTTTATTTTCATGACCCAGTCACTTTCCTTTTCAATATATGTGTTTTCTTTTATACTTGCCATTTTCGTTCTGTCAGTGTGTTTGTTCTCAAATTTAACAACTTATCGCATATCAGCCTATAATGAATGGAGCTACTGTTGACTTTTTAAGACAAATAGTTCATACCTTTTCCATTGAATAATTTTATTTTTTTGCACCGAAACTATGTAAAAAAAAAAAAAAAAAATACTGTACTGATCTCCATGACGAAATGGTAAATGGAACCTTTCAGACTCTTCCCTTGTATATTTTGATCCGCGTCTTTCAGCCTTTCCATTTAAATATTATTTTTTTTACTTATTTATTTATTCACTTGGTTATGTATCTTTATTTACTAATTCTTTATTTGTCTATATATTTATCATTTATCAATGTTTTATTTATTCATTCATTTCTACTTTATTTCATTTTTTTTTCGTCTATCCTGACCTATCATCACGTGACCTCTGCTTGTGTTAGATGACCTTATGCTGCTGCATTGTACCCTACGCTCGAACCCCCATACCTTAACCCTGCTTAGACTGCCATACGCCTTAGCTTCTGTCTCTTGTACTGCCTGATTCTAAAGTTCGAAGACAGTCTTGCTATATCCTTCGCAACCTTT
>NC_134806.1:36273231-36275731 GCF_046742065.1 Oratosquilla oratoria
TTGAAAGGGAAGGGCGAGTGTAAGTTTGGGAGTGTAGTTGGGAGGTTCTCAGGAGTGAAGAGAGGGCGAGGGAGAGAAGGGGTGGCTATACTAGTAATTGAAGAGATAGGTAAACGTATAGTGGAGTGGAAGGAGGTTTCTTCGAGGATAATGTGGATGAAGGTGAAACTAGGAAAGGAGATGTGGGTTTTTGTAAATGCATAAGGGCCTGGTAGTGAGAAGAGTGTAGAAGAAAGGGAGGCTTTTTAGATAGATTTAAATGAGTGCATAGAGGGATTAGGGAGGAACGTCAATGTAGTAGTATTGGGAGACCTTAATGCTAGGGTAGGAAATGAACCAATTGACGGAGTGGTTGGGAAATGTGGAGTTCCAGGTAAATCGTAGTGGCGAGTTGATGGTGATATGTCTAGAGAGTTGATGATACCAAATACGTGTTTCGAAAGCATAAGTACACATGGGAGAAGGTGGTGGATGGAAGGGTGTTAGATAGAGCGTTAATGGACTATGTAGTGGTAGATAGGAGTATAATAGGAAGAGTTAAGGATGTACATGTTATAAGGGGAGAGAGTGGGGGAATATCAAATGATTCTTTGGTGGAAGGTATGTTGAAAGTGGAGGATAGATGGAGAAAGAGGAAATGGACAAAAGGTAGGTGCTTAGAGTGAACTCTTTAAATAAAGCGGAAAAGGAGAAGGAGTACAAGAAGAAGCTAAGAGAGGACTGGGAGGGAGTGAAGGATAGAGTAGAGCTAGGAGTGGAGGAGGAATGGGGATGGTTCAAGGAGGGAGTCACAAAGTGTGCAAAGATGGTGTGTGGAACAAGAAGGACGGGTGGAAGTAGAAGGAAGGGTAGTGAATGGTGGGATGAGGAAACAACGAAGGTTGTACATGAGGAGAAGCGAGCTTTCACAGATTTGTTACAAAATAGGAGAGGTACAAAGAAAAGCACAAGGTAAAGGAGGCAAAGAGGAGAGCAGATGTGAAATGGGGTAAGAGTATGGCAGTAAATTTTGAAAGTAATAAAAAGATTATTTGGAAAGAAATTAAGAGAGGAAGAGGAGGCGAATCAAGTAAGAGAAGAAAAGGTAAAAGGTGCAGATGGAGAGATGATACTGGAAGAGAAGGCAGTAAGAGGAAGAAGGGCAGAGTATTTTAGGGAGTTGCTAAATGTGAAGGAGGATAGGGAAGGAAAGATAGTTGCAATGGGAAGTGCTAAGAAAATGACCGTGATGAGTGAGGAAAATGGATGAGAAATAGGGAAGGATGAAGTGAAGGCAGTTGTTAAGATAATGAGAGCAGGTAAGGCACCTGGTCTGGATGGATGCCATGCAGAATGTCTAAAAAAAGGAGGTACAGTGATGGTGGACTGGCTGGTGAGGTTATTTAATGTTTGTTGGAGAGAGGGTAGAGTGCCGGAGGACTGGAAGAGTGCCTGTATAGTTCCACATTACAAGGGAAAAGGGGACAAGTGTGATTGTTGTATTTTCAGAAGTATTAGCTTGTTAAGTATAGTTAGGAAGGCTTATGGGAGGATCTTGATTGAGAGGATTAGGAGAGGAACAGAGGGAGTAATTGATGAGGAACAGTGTGGATCTAGGACAGGTAGAGGTTGTGTAAATCAGATCTTTGTGGTAAGACAGATATATGAGAAAGCTATAGGAAAAAGTAAGGATGTTTTGTGGGCTTTTATAGATCTGGAGAAGGCTTATGACAGGGTAGACAGGAAGGCACTGTGCGAAGCTTTGCAGATATACGGGACAGAAGGAAAGCTTCTAGGAGCTGTCAAGAGTTTTTACGAGAGTAGTAGAGCACGTGTCAGGATTAGAAATGAAGAGAGTGATTGGTTCAAGGTAAAGTTGGGACTTCGTCAGGGATGTGTTATGTCGCCCTGGCTGTTCAACTTATACATGGATGGGGTGGTGCGAGAGGTATATGCAATGGTGGTGGGTCAGGGATTAGAGATGGTTAAAGAAAATGGAGAAAAGTGGGAGGTGAGCCAGCTGTTGTTTGCGGACGACACTGCGCTTGTAGCAGGATCAGAGGAGGGATTGAGGAAGTTGGTGACAGAGGTTGGGAGAATGTGTGAAAGAAGAAAGTTGAAGATAAATGTGGGTAAAAGTAAGGTGATGAGATGTACAAGGGGTGAAAGTGGCAGTAGACTGAAAGTGAGCATTAAGGGAGAGCGACTGTAGGAAGTGGATAATTTTAGATACTTGGGTGCGAATGTGGTAGGAAAGGGAGGAGTGGAGGTGGAGGTAGAATGTAAATTGAGGGAAACGAGTAAATGCCTTGGTGGATTAAAAAGTGTAAGGAGGGATAGACATTTGAGAATGGATGCTAAGAGGAGATTGTATGGAGTGATTGTGCCAACAGCACTGTATGGGGCAGAAACATGGAACATAAGAGAGGAAGGGAGAAGGAGTTTGAATGTGTTTGAGATGAGGTGTCTGAGAAGTATGATGGGAGCTACTAGACTAGATAGAGTGAGAAATGAGGAGGTG
>NC_134806.1:36278231-36293231 GCF_046742065.1 Oratosquilla oratoria
ATATATAATATACATATATATAAATGTATATATATATATATATATATATATATATATATATATATATATATATATAAAGATAATGTATGAGCGCTCCCCGACTTAGGGATAAGTCAATTAAAAATATTCATAAATCTAACATTTCTCTCTTTATTAATCAACCCTGCACTTAGTATTGTAAAATGTGGCTTGGAAAGTACAGCCATACTTCGGTGATAATTACCTCTTGCACTTTGCTTTCTAATGTCCACATTTGTTTCTGATGTACTAATGTGATGCTTCTACCCGGAACAAGCACCACTAATTCTCACTAATAACGAAATAAAGATAAAAAGACAAATAAGATCAAATGGAACAAATGGAAATAAATGAATAAAATAAATGAATAGATAAATAGATATATGAGATAAAAAAATGAATAAATGAAAATAAATAAATAAGTAAAATAGATTAAGTGTATAAAAATGTAAATATATAAATGAATAAATAAATGCATTATTTACAGGATAATAATCTGTCCCACGGCGGTCAGATTTCCAGACTAAAACGTGTTAAAAATCTATTTACAGATAGATTTAATTGCATTTCTATGTTCATTACTTGAATATTCATAAGTCGGGGAACGCCTATAGTCGGGGTGAGAGAGGAGCTTAGAAAATGAATCAAAGTTAAAGGGAAGAGAGCGATTGGGTATAGCAAAGGATATTAAGGTATAGCATTACAACAATAACAACACACACACACACACTCCACCGCTTCGACGGTGCACTGGTGCCGTTCTCGACCTCTAATTCAGCAATCCGAGTTCGAGCCCTATCCAGAGGTGAACAAAATATCAGCATCGCTGCCCTGCGAGCCGGCACTCCAACTCTGATGGGTAATGGGTTAGAGTGTGTGTAAGTGTACAATCACATCATTACCCATAGATCGGGCCATATATGAGCTCTGAGCTCTCATTTGGGAGGGCAATAGCTGCCAATCACGAGTCTAAAACGTGATCCATGAATGGTGTATCACGAATGCATGCATGTATTCACGCACGCATGTACTCAGGTACGCACACGGCACACACATGCGCAAACACACACACACACACACACACACACACACACACACACACACACACACACACACACACACACACACACACACACACACACACACACACACACATACACACACACACACGCACACGCACGCACGCACGAAAGCACGCACACACGCTCACACAAAAACATACAAATACAATGAAAGAGTGAACGAGTGTGTGTATGTATGCGTGTGTGTGTGTGTGTATGCGTGTGTGTGTGTGTGTATGTGTGTGTGTGTGTGTGCGTGTGTGTGTGTGTGTGTGTGTGTGTGTGTGTGTGTGTGTGTGTGTGTGTGTGTGTGTGTGTGTGTGTGTGTGTGTGTGTGTGTGTGTGTGTGTGTGTGTGTGTGTGTGTGTGTGTGTGCGTGTGTGTGCGTGCGTGTGTGTGTGTGTGTGTGTGTGTGTGTGTGTGTATGTGTGTGTGTGTGTGTGTGTGTGCGCCAGACAGAGAGAGAGAGAGTGAGAGAGAGTAAGAAATAAAGAGAGAAAGAGAGACAGAGTGCGCGCGAGAGAGAAAAAGAGAGAAAACAAGTGCGTCTTTGTCTAAATATGCGTGTTTGGGAATTCTCTTGTGTATACTTGCGTATATGCACGCATGTGTGTATGTATGTATGTATGTATGTATGTATGTATGTATGTATGTATGTATGTATTATGTATGTACGTATTTATGTATGTATGTAAGTATGTATGTATGTGTACATTAGCACAGCGTAATGTAATAGCACATTGGTAAAATGAAACTTGTTAACCCACTGTCGGAGAAAAGAAATCAGAAATACTAATTATCTGTATATTTCGACCACTGACTGTGGTCCTCTTCAGCAGAATGATACAAAGGAATAGAGTTAACAAGTATAAATATGGACAGGGAGAGAACAATTAGGAGACGCGGACAAGAGGACTCAGGTTACTTGGGGTTGGTATGTGGGAATCTGTCCTGCTGCTTTCATGATTAATTTGTTTGCTGCCATCCATGTGATCCAGTCTGGTGACCATTGACCTTTCGATAAATTAAAATTGGGTAGGTGTTTAATGAGAGAGGATTCAATAATTTTTCTTCGAAAACTACACTGGGATTTATAAAAAAGCAGGAGGACAGATTCCCACATACCAACCCACATACCAACCCCAAGTAACCTGAGTCCTCTTGTCCGCGTCTCCTAATTGTTCTCTCCCTGTCCATATTTATACTTGTTAACTCTATTCCTTTGTATCATTCTGCTGAAGAGGACCACAGTCAGTGGTCGAAATATACAGATAATTAGTATTTCTGATTTCTTTTTTCCGACAGTGGGTTAACAAGTTTCGTATGTGTACATATATATGTATCAGTAAGTTTCCATAACGTGTAGCGTATTTGGTGAACGTTTATTTGTTTATCTATTTATCAAAAAATTTATGTATGTATCTTTTTATTTAGCTTTCTTATATTTGCCTTTTAATGCATTAATTTACATTTATATTCATTTGTTTGTGTATCAATTTATTTGTTAAATTTCTATTTAGTGTTATTTTATTTATCTATTTATCTATTAATTTATTTATCTGTTCATTTCATTATTTATCTATTTTTTCATTGATTTATTACGTTTTTGGTTAATTTTTCTATCTATTCATTTATCAATCTATTTTGTTATCTATTTACTTATTTATTTTACTAATTGATTTTACTTCCATGCCAATTTTTTTTATTTTTCTGATTTTTTTATGTTAAAATTTCTTTTCATCGTCCAAGATTACTGCAGAAGTGAAATTATCATTGTAACGCTGCCATATGACAACACCTCAAAATCATTTATCTAGTCTCCAGTTATCACCACAAATTTGTGATAATAGTAAGATGCATCATTATGTCATTTCACCTATGCAGACTACTGTACATGACTTTTGTAATCAGTGATGTGATGTCACAACGCGGAAGATTTTTTTCGTGTTGTGATGTTATCAATGATGTAGAAAAATTCCTCTTGAACATTTATATAGATTGTATACTTGTATGTATGTGTGTGTGTGAGAGTGTGCGCTTGTGTGTGTGTGCGTATTGGTGGTGATAGAAATAATATGTCATGGTGTGGAAGTGTTTTGTGATGTTATCGTATATGTAGAAAATTACACTTGCGAACTTGTGTAGACTATATACATGTATGTATGCGTGCATATGTGCGAGTTTGTGTGTGTGTTTGCATGTGTGTGTTAGTGAAAAGGAGAATAGAGCGTTGGGTATGAAAAATGTGTCATATTTTGTTTTGTTTTTTCGTCACCAGGGAGAAACTCCAAGTGAACACTGGTCTTAAAAAAAATGAAAAATAAAATAAATAAATAAATAAATAAATCATATCCCCCCTAGCTCTTCACATCAGCCTTGATAAATACGTCTTCATACGTTTGTGTGTTATGTGTATGTGTATATATGTATATATATATATATATATATATATATATATATATATGTGTGTGTGTGTGTGTGTGTGTGTGTGTGTGTGTGTGTGTGTATGTATGTGTGTGTGTGTGTGTGTGTGTGTTTGTGTGTGTATGTGTGTGCGTGTGCGCACGCGTAGGTGCATGGGTGGGTGAGTGAATATGTCATTTAAAACGTATTCATATATGTACATGTACATATATATTCTATATATTCACTCTGATTTTAAATGATGTTCATCTAGAGGTTTTACATTCATATCTTCATATCTGATCAATCACTTTCAATTTTATTCAGTTGAGTCTTTCCATTTTATCCAGTGTCCATTGTAAAGCATGTCCTATTTCTGCACGGCACATTTTTTTGTAGAGACCATTTAGTGTCACGTTTTGTGCTTTGTACAGTTTTTCAAACCTTGTACTATTTTTTGTAGTGTGTTTATTAAGTGTTTTTTGCTTATGTACATAATGTTTGCTTTCGCTTTCCTTCTCGTATGGCATGGACGTTTTCATGTTCCTGTTTTTGATATTGATGTTGGGGATGATGCTGGTTATGCGGTGACCGTGCTTGGAGTAGATCGTCGTTCCAACACGCCAATCAGCTGGCAAGCAAGGGTCTTCTGGTGTGCTGATTCCCACGGTAAGTTCATCATTAGATGTACACAAATTCAGTTTATCTAGTTATACAGGGTTTTAGTATTAATACGTTAATATAGAATGATTTGCGAAGATCTGTAATAGTTTGTAAATGTATACATTGGTTTAAAATGGTTTACAATTGTAATGTATACCGACATAAGATCTTTTGGATTATAGCAATGTACACAGAGTGTTAGTATCAATACAAGGATTTATAATGGTTTATGAGAGATCAAAATGTATTACAACGGTTTGAGTTGTTTTACAATCATAAAGTATACCAACATAAAATCTTTTCGTCCATTACGATGCACACAGTCACACGAACTGTTGAACTGAATACACCAGGTTTTAGTGCTGATTCAAAGGTTTCATTGTCTTACGATAGCTCAGTCTGAAAAGGTTCATATTGTAAGGTATGCAGATATAAGACCTTTTGGTCCATAAAGATGTTGAATACAGAAAAACTACAGTAATCCTTCTCATATCCGAACCAATTGGGCCACAAGGTGTTCGGATTTCCGGAGTATTCAGATACGCGACGTAAAATTATTGCTTCCACCCCATTTAAATTTTCACTACGACACACCAGGACTAAAATATTTAATTCTCAAGAAATGAAAGTAGTACACAAAACATAAATCATGTTCGGATAATGGCGTTCACTTGGAAGTTCGAATATGGGAGCAATGAATTTAGTAAAAATATAAATAATCACCCAATCAATCAAATAAAACAACACAATGATACGTCATATTCTTCCGTAAAACTACACAATACAATAGCAGGAAATCTTCATTAGGGTCAATAGATCTTTAGATTCACATATGTATCAACTTTAGTTAAGTTTGACCTTTTTCCAAATCAAAGGGAAAAAATCTGAAACATTATTATGTAAAGAACACACACACACACACACACACACACACACACACACACACACACACACACACACACACACACACACACACACACACACACACACACACACACACACACACACACACACACACACACACACACACACACACACACACACACACACACACACACACACACACACACACATACACACACAAAAACACACACACGTATGCACACACACACACACACACACACACACACACACACACACACACACACACACACACACACACACACACACACACACATACATGCATACACACATACACACACATGCGCGGACACAAACACACACACACACACACACACTAACACATACACAAACACAAACACAAACACACAAGCTCACACACACACACACACACACACACACACACACACACACACACACACACACACACACACACACACACACGCACGCACGCACGCACGCACGAGCGCACGCACAAGCGCACACCTGAATACTCAGCTACCACTTATCTAACACTATTTATAATAACATGTCTTTATTTTCTAATTAGGGTAACAGTCTCATAACCCCATCCTTCCACAAATAATCGTAACTATATTCATACAAGCTTCTGTGTGTATATGATTATTACCCATACGGTATACTCGTATAAAAGTAAATTTCCATATTCATATTCAGGCATCACTTATCATCTGTGTTATAGGTTGTTGACATTTCTTGACAATACATTATTCATACCTTCAATACAAATGACATTTATGTAATAATTAATACAAAACTCATAGAATTATACCCTGAAATTTAGACACACAAATCCCCTAAGGATGCCTACGTTCCAACATTATTATTATTATCTTTTTTTGTAATTCAGGGAGCGTGCCATAGATGGCGTGTTTTGAAACGCCATAGTAACGCAGCCTCTGCGCCAGGGACTGTTTAGCCCTGGGCGAGTGAGAGAGAGAGACCTGTGAAAAGGCCAGTCCCTTTCAGGCTGTGTAACTTTCATCATTGCTGGCTTTTGATGACTTGCTGTTTTGTAGCCGTGGGCCATTTCTTCCAAAAGGACGTTTCTATCTATAGTCCGTTTGCAGTAATCTAACATTGAATTTTCTCATGTTACTTTATGATAATGATTTTGGTTATGAATTTTGGTAACCATTGTTGTCCCATTATGGGTATGATAACTGTCGTTAGGGGTTTGATTATGGGTTTAACAACTATTGGTAACCAAGTATCTGTATAATGATAACCAATCAAATTTGACTTAGTGCAGTGGAAACAATCTGACGAATCTCTATAACTATTGTATAAACATCAAGAATACAAAACACAGTAATTAAATGAAATATCAAAATAATTCATACCGAAGCGTTTACAGTTTCAAACAATAATAAGTCAATATTTCACTACAATATTAATCATAATTAGACCCACACGCTGCTAGATGTATGATATCACATAAATGGTCATGTCTGCGGAATTCACATGGGTGGGTTGCCTAGTAGTACATAAATACATTATCTTTTCATAGAAATTATTTTCTTAAGTAATTATCTTTTCATGTAAATTATTTTTTTAAGTAAAGAAATAACGCTTACTAAACCTACCAAATGCTTGAACGTTAACCTGTATATATTAGAATAACATAGGACATAGTGACCCACATATTACCAGTAATTTCTAAGAAAAGAAATATTATTTATATTAGTTATATTAGCTGCAATTCTGCCCAATATTCAGAACCCTTTAGAATCTCAATGGAAAACGTAACAAATTGACTATGGATTTTTTGAGCACTTGTTTGTGTATATTGACCTAAAAGAACAGGATGACATGGTTAAAAATAACCATTTCTAATTCTAGTAGAATATCATTTATCTTAGAAATAGATATGTTATTCAATAAATAACATACTTTGACATTACTTGAATACCGTACGAATGTGTGTGCATTTATTTGTTTGTGTACACATTTTACCAAAAACTTGTCCTGCTACAAAATATGGGAAGAATTCATCAATTTCATACAACACCCTTCATTTTGTATTGGTGTTTACCTGTGTTTCAGTAGAAGACAGTATCACACAGCCGAGTGAAGTGTTAAGGCAACAAACGAGAATGTGTCATATATCCAATACTTTATGTATTGCTGTTTTTAGCCTCCTGTGTACTACCCAAATGCTGGTTTTAATCGCTAAGCATCCACTAACTACTACTAATTTTTGTCTTGTGGCCCCAATTGTAATACTCTGTGACCCATTAATGGCCTGTGAACTACTACTTAAGGACTAGTGGACCAAATCATGTATGATTTTGAGTCTTTAACAAAGAAAAGATACTTCCAGAGTTGAACGAAAAAAAGTCTTATTTTTTCATACACTTGTGTATGTAGCTGGTCCGGAATTTATTTTTTCCCTCCGGATCTTCCGGGATAATCCCCGGTCTGACCCCTCTCTTCCCTCCCCTCCATTTTCCTCCCTTCCCCTCCCCTCCTTTCCCCTCTTCTCCCCTCCCCTCCCTTCCTCTCCCTTCCCTTCCCTTCTCCTCTCCATACCCTCATTTTTTCAACTCCACATTTATCTTTTCTTTACTCTGAGCTTCCTCTTCTCTTCCTCATACTTATTCACTATCTACCTTAATCCTTTCGAACGAGAGCTCGTTCCTATTTCTAGTCCTTATACCGCCTGGTGATTTAATTCACTTAGGGGAATATTTGCTCTCAGAGGATTTGATCTCCTTTGTTCCTCCGTTTTCTATAACTCCTCTACTTTCTGGTCTTACTGTTGAGGTTTAGTCCAGCGGTAGTCACAGTTAAGAGTAATAAGAATCGGATCTTCGAGGAGTAGAGTGAGAAAGAAACCAATGTGCAACATCATGAGACATCTATTGCTTTAGTCTATTTGGGCATAGTGGTTTATACAATTATTTATCTATCTATTTATTTATTTATTTTGCTTTGGTCAATGTAAGAAAACCATATTAACTAGCAGCTGCTAACGTCTGGGATTGCACAATCGGCCCTTGTTATGATGAACTTTGATTTCAAAGATTTCGGATTTAAAGAACACCTTGGTGACTCAGTGCGTGTTAATTTCATATTTTACGGATCGCGGGTTCGAATCCCACACTGCTCTCCGGTTCCCAACAGTGACTGTTGAACCTACTTCAACAGTCCTTAAAACATATGTATAGTGCAAAGGTGACGCCTTCGGCCGCAGGTACTCAGCGCCTCCAGGCATAGTCTTCCCGCCACTTTATACTCTAAATGACTTATATATATATATATATGTATATATATATATATATATATATATATACATATATATATATATATATACACATATTTATATGTATATATATATATATATATACATGTGTATATACATACATATGTATATATATATATATACATATATATATATATATATATATATATATATATATATATATATGTATGTATATGCAGCGGACTCATATATGTAGTCCCTGTGTAGCTTTGTTCCGTGGGTGTGTTACTAAAGCCCATAGGCTATTTACTGCATAAAAATAGTGTTTTTAGTCATATAATTAGTCTCTTCAGAAAAAGAAAAATCCTTTGAAGTAAAACTCGTATTTTTTTTCCATTTTTATTCAGAGTACGTTTAAAGAACCCGTCACGATGCTTATGTGTTATGTATATATTTATATGTACACAAGGATGAATATATGAATGCATATATTCCTGTTTGTGTTAATGTATGAATATGTATATATATGAATATTTGAATGTGTATACTACTTTATTCAATTTATTGCTTTAGTGTAACTCTCAGAATTCAACTTCCCTTTCCCCTTCACAAAAATTCTTTGTACAGAAAAAGTAAATAAATTTTCGGTTTTTTTTTTCAACTTTCGGCCGTCAGCACCTGTCACCCGTTGTGCCTCCGCAGTCATTGGTCAGTTTATGTTATAAAAAGTAAAAGAAGAAAAAGGGTCTTGATTCATACACCTGGGCTTCCGTCCTCATGGTGAACACAGACGATGGTTTTTGGTTGTCGATGTTGTTTTGTACGTGATCTTTGTGTGTATTTAAACTCGGACGGTCTTGTCTGTGCCACTATATGGCTTTCATATTTCCGAGTAACTTTTTTAGTAACTAGATCAATTCTTTCACACAACTTTTCTTTTCTTCTTCTTCTTCTTCTTCTTCTTCTTCTTCTTCTTCTTCTTCTTCTTCTTCTTCTTCTTCTTCTTCTTCTTCTTCTTCTTCTTTTTCTTTTTCTTCTTCTTCTTCTTCTTCTTCTTCTTCTTCTTCTTCTTCTTCTTCTTCTTCTTCTTCTTTTTCTTCTTCTTCCTCACCTATTTCTCCTCCTCCTGGTCCTCCTCCTCATCATCATCATCATAATCCTCATTCATCTCTTTTCCTTCCTCCTCCTCTTCCTCCCCCACCTCCTTCTTCACCACAAGTCATGTACCTCGGTTCTCGCAATGTCAACAGAATGACCATGCCCCTCTATTCTTCGCAAAACAATCATCTCTCAGATTTCTTGTTCTGTCTCCTCAAGTGGGCAACCTGAAGTTCTTTCTTTACCTCCTCGGTCCGTTTTCGGTTGTCATGATCGTTTACGAATACGTCATGGAATCCAGCTCTGAACTCTCTGACGAGTCTTCAATTCAAGACATCTTTTTATTGAAGCTCCCTCTACTTTATTTTACTATACTCGTATCTTGATTTTTTAAATTTCAATTTATTTAGTTTAATCTAAATCAGTTCTATATCATTTCGTTTTCTGTCTTATTTGTTTATTCTATTTTTTTTTTTTTATTGATTTATTAATTTCTTGTTTCGGTAATTCGATTAAATGAAATGACAATTAATCTGGCCCACGATCGAAATGAGAGTATTCAGTATTTCGTCGACAATAACCAGCGCTTCTATCCTTCGAGATGATATTGCGTCCGAGAGTTAGAGTCATAGATCTGGTAAAAGAGAAATTTATGAAATGGAGTATTACAAAACATAGTAGAAGTTAAAAGTATTTTTACTTTTTTTTTCTAAGCTTCCAATCATATAAGAATACTGTATAGCTCCGGTCTGCAGTCATTATAATTAAGCGTACGAAATATACACTAAACCTCCTTCTTTTCACTAAAAGTCACGTTTGAAACTGAAAGGAGACAAATGTTGCTAAGGCTCATCATACAATATAGAAGAAGCCGTAGGGCTGATCAATATTCGGTCTATTCTCGGCAGCGGTACCAACGTCACCCGTCGGTCGAGATTTTTAGCTTCGTAGGCGCTTTTTGCCTGATTGTGTGAAATGTCACAAATGAGATTGTGAAACTTACACCAGTAGGTGCTTACCTGTAGCTAAAACCCTCACCTTTGCCTATTGTGTACGGATAGCTCAGCCGTTGGTGATCAACCCAGGGGTTTACATACTTATGAGGCATACGTTGAGAATTCCCAATATTTGGAAGAGGGAAAAAACAAGAGGCAAAAAGGAAATTGGTATGTTATAACACATCTATAAAACTTCACTATAAACCCACTATCGGAGAAATAATAGCGGAAAGTACAGGGAAACTGTATATTTCGACTACTATCTGTAGTCCTCTTCTGCTGAAGAGTACTACAGATAGTAGTCGAAATATACAGTTTCCCTGTACTTTCCGTTATTATTTCTCCGATAGTGGGTTTATAGTGAAGAGGCAAAAAATAAGAGAGAGATGGAAAATAAAAGGAAAAAGAATAGAAAAGAAGACAAATTATAAAGAATAAGACAGATAAGAATTAAAAAAAATAGTATAAAAAAAGAAAAATGAGATGAAGAAGGGCTACTAGTTAAGATTGATGAGTACAATTACATCTGTTTATCATTCCCCTCATATGTCTCTGTTTTGTTTATTTATTTTATATGTGTTTCTTCATCTACTATATCATACATCTTTATGATAATTACTCCCTCTCACTATCATCTACTCATTTTTTTTTTTTTTTTTTACATCTTTTCTTTTGTCTTCGCATTTCCTCATTAACAGGTTATATTAGCTAGGTTTATCGGTAATTTATTTATTTATCTATCTTTATTTATCTATTTATTTATTTATTTTTGTAGTTAATCATGAAAGAGATGCTGTTAGCTTGTATCACCGGAGCCTCTCTCAAATGCCTTCAAGGTAAATTTTATGTTCAGAAAGATAGTTTAGCCGTAGGGTCTCCATTAGGGGTCCAATTTGCTCAACCGTTCATGTCCTTTGTGGAGACAAAAGTTATGCAGCACTTAGCGGCTAAACCGCACTTATATTGTAGATATGTTAATGATGTTTTTGTTTGTGTGGATAATGTACATCTGCTGCAAAAGCTCAGATCTAACCTGCAAGCCATATCCGGACTACAATTCACGAGTGAATTAAATGATAACAGCATCCCTTACTTTGACGTTATGGCGGAAGCTAATTCTGATAGGTTCATTACTAATGTTTACTGCAAGCTCAACAATGCCGTTAAATGCGTGAATAGTGGCGGGCAATATCTGTTTGCTCTTCATACCACATGATCTACTCAGAACTTAAACACACCAAATGCTAGTATGCAATGGTTACTCGAATACTGATTTCAACAATGTAACCAAAGAGCTTGCAAGAGCGCAGTGTTGCTGGCCTGACATCGGATCAAGCAAATGTCGTCTCAGTATTCTACCGAAACATGTTTTGGAGCTCTTACCGTAAAGATAAAGCGTATCAAAAAGATTATCAATAAAAGTTGTAAGCCTGTGGGTAAGTTAGATAAATTAAGAGTGGTCGTATTTTACGATAACCCTCGTTCTTTTTCCTATATAATGAAGAACAATCTATCCGGCACCTGAGGGTTTTTGTCAAAAATCAATGTAATCTATTAATACCATTGTACCTATGGGGACTGCGCACCCTTTAGATTTATGTATATTGGTCATACGACAGGTCATCTCAGTAGGAGTTTGTATTTACATTTGCAACAGGGAGCAATCAAACCTCACTATTTACAATACCATCAGGCCGAGCTGGATAGAGAGGCTGTTATAACACCAGGATACTCACACAGTGGAGCAAAATTAAGGTTTTAAAAATGTTAGAAGCTGTCTATATATGGGAACGAGTTCCAGTCATCATTATTCATTAGGAGAAGCGCTCCCCAACCTCAACCCCCTCCTCCTCCCTGCTCCTCTCCCTCTTCCCCTCTTCATCAGCATGACGTCCCAACTTTAAGACGATCTCAGTGGATCAGGTCTCCTAGGTCCCTGGCCACCCATGTTTCAAGTGTAAGATCGTCAACTTTGTATCGTATAACTGCGCAAGACTAATTATTTTTATAATTCTGAGGATGACTCCTTGTAGTCGAAATGTTAATTAAGAAATGGAAGACTTAGGACGACTTATCTTTCCCTATCCTTCTGAAGCAAAATTTAGTCAGACGATTGGTAACATTAGAAAAAATACAAGTGTAAGAATGTTGTTGTATTCAACTCAATAAACACACACACATACACACACACACACACACACACACACACACACACACACACCTTCACACACACACACACACACACACACACACACACACACACACACACACACACACACACACATACACACACACACACACACACACACACACACACACACACACACACACACATACACACACACACACATACACACACACACACACACACACACACACACACACACACACACACACACACACACACACACACACACACATATATATATATATATATATATATATATATATATATATATATATATATGTATGTATATATATATGTTTATCTATATGTATATATACGTATATGTATGTATATATATATATATATATATATATATATATACATACATACATACATATACCAAGGCTTTTTTCCCCTTACAAGGGGGGAAGCCAAAAAGAAAAAGGCATAAAATCATTCCCACCCATTCCATCCTTGAATACACTCCACACCCCTCCACCCTCCCTCTTATCTTAGCACCTCCTGAATGACGGGTCATCCCTGCACCTTGTCCACTGCCCTGGGTCAGAAGCAGTGTTGCAAGACACAGCACCTCCACAGCAAGGCCGCTTCATTGCATAAAATGAGAGGACGGGGAGAAATCCCTTCGGGCTGCGTCAAATTTTGCTCACACATACTACCTCACCCCCCATCCACCCGCCCATTCCACCTCATGCTATCACAACATCATCCATACACAACCACTCTCCATTCACGGAGTCCGTGTGTTTTTCCTTTTCCTCGTGGACTCTGCATATTTGTGATTCACGTGTGACTTGTGAAATTTGTGCATATATATATATGTATGTATATACATAATTCAACTTTTTCTCCTTCACTCATTATTGATTACCTCATACATCTGGTGACATAATCGGAAGCGTACTGGTCTCGTACTTACTTGGTTGTGAGTTCGAATCCCGCGTTCTTCTTCAATTCCAAGCAGTGAATGGCGAAGGCTTCGGCCGCAACTGCGAACCTCCTGGCTGCTCACCTTCTATTTTTTACATCTCTTTCATCCTACTCCTTGTTCACGTTCAAAAAGTTTCACACGTTCTGGGTCGGACTATTTCAGACCCTTCAGAATTATCTCAGGATTTCCTCTTCTGAGCTACTTGGAGTCGTCAACTTTCTTATCCCAGCCTAATCCAATAACTTTTCCGTTCAGCACCGTCAACCAGCTTCCGTGCTCATCGTACTTGATGTGATTGGGCCTCTTCGAGCGGGGCCCTTCGAGTGAGTCCCTTCAAATGGGGCCCTTCGATTCGGGTCCATTAGAATGGAACCCATCTGTTTGGGCCTCTTCGAGTAGAGCCCTTCAAGTTGGAACCTTTCAAAGAAGGTCCTTCGAAATGGGCCCATTCGAGTAGGCCCGTGAAGTTAAGGCCACTCGATTAGGCCCCTTCAAATCGGGCCCGGTGAGTTGGGCCTCTTCGAATTGGGCCGTTTGGGTAGGACCCCTTCAAATGGGGTCCCTCGTGTTGGGCCACTTCGAACGGGTTTCTTCAATTTGGGCTCTCTCAAATAGGCCCCTTCGAATGGGCCCCTCTGAGCGGGGCCCATGAAGCTGTGCCCCATCAAATGTGATTCGTATGAGCCTCTTCAAGTAGTGCCCTTCCAGTTAGCTCCTTCGATTTGGGTCCTTGGAATGGGACCTTTCGCGTGGGGCCCTTTGTGTGAACCCCTTAGAGTGGGGTCCTCCGGGTGGCCTATTTCGAGTGGGGCCCTTGAGGTGAGCCCAGTCAGTGACTCTTTTAATCGGGTTATTTCAGAACCCATTCAAGTTAGACCTTGTAGTGTACACTTCAGATGGACCTTTTCAGTGTCTCTTTAAGTGTATCCTGTCGTTGGGCTTTTCTAGGGGGGTCTTTCAGTGGCCCCTTTTAGTGGCCTTTTAAAGTGTCCTGTTGCTAGACCTTTCAATGGCCCCTTCGATGATGAGGGTCCCTCGAATATGCCTCTTTGAATGGGACCCATAGGTGGAATGGTTCGTAGGGAACTTTTTTTCTTTTTTTTTTCCGTAAAGGTAAGATTTACTCCAGGATTTCTGAATTACTTCAGATAAGAAACATCGTGTTAGAAAATCATCATAACATAGATAGTAATGACTGTTAACATAACCCAGTAATAAATGCAGAGCATACGTCTTTTATCTTTTATATTACAATGTCTTTTCACTGATTTATATAACTTCTGAATATTTTTTTTTTATAAAACCCGACCTCAGGCTTAATCATTTACATTTGAATAATATTACAAATGTAAATTTGATCTGCTATTCAGGCCTTGTCGTCATATATTCTTGATTAATAATAAAAGAAGAATGAAATACGTTTTACATTTCAATACTGTTACATTAGAAATGGTTAGTCGCCAGTCCACCTAACATTAGTTGGTTCATTTATTCCACAAAATAGGAAATATATG
>NC_134806.1:36313231-36318231 GCF_046742065.1 Oratosquilla oratoria
ATAGATAGATAGATAGAGAGAGAGAGAGAGAGAGAGAGAGAGAGAGAGAGAGAGAGAGAGATGGACAGAGAGAGAGAGAATAGGTGAGCAAGAGAGTAAAAAGAGCGAAAGAACGAGTTAAGGAAAGAGTAAGAGAGTGAGAGTGAGCGTGATACTTCCAAAAGAATTTGTCTTTTCGTACCAAAGCTCAATAACCTTCATCTGGTTCCATAAGATTTTTTTCTCCAAAGAGTCATGTTGCAGTTTCCAAATCCTTAACCTGGAAGCGTCCTGGACCACCCCAAAAATCTGCCACATGTTTCTGTCCCAATAGCAGACGTGTTGCCGTCCGTGTGGGGGGCTCTGAAATATGACATATTGCAAGATATCTATCACAGAGAAGAGGTCACTGAGTTGTGTGGACATGCATTGAAACCCGATGATTTTTTTTTTCTTCATGTGGTTCGTGGCCGAGTACAAGAAACTCCCCCCCCTCCCTTCCCCATCTCAGACTTCAGGTACTGAAGGGTCTCGCCGTACCTGCTACAAAGCCTGGTTCAAACGTAGTGCAGGAGGGAACAACTCACCCAGCACATGACATTAGATTGAGAAAAGGGTAGCTTTAGATGATTTGAATTTTGGTCGGCTCCTATGTAACTGGCAATAGCCACCGGATTGGTTCATGGGTTACTCAAGGAAGAAATAGAAGAAATATTGTGTTTTGGTTTAGGTATGGCTATGGTAGGGCAGTGTAGGATGAGGTGTTCAGTATCTTCTATGTAATGGTTGCATCTGAGGAGTCTGCTTCAGTTGCCAGGCTTATTCTATGTCATTGTTTCAGTGCTGGATGGTGACCTGAACGCTGTCGTACTATTTTTTTTTTTTTTTTTTTTTTTTGTGTGTGTGAAGGCCTCATGCCGCGAGGGTTTGGTAACAGGTAACCAGACATATTTATATTTACAAGTAGATGGGATTCAATTGTTTTCCATTTAGTTTCAGTATAGTAGGAACGTTAGGGCAAGTGGTGGTCTCTAAATGTAAGGATCAAACTTTCGTTAATTTTTTTTTTTTTTTTTTTTTGTCACGAGGTGGAACCGATGTCGATTACACAACAGCCGCGATTGTCTTCTTTAGGTCGACCTGCCGCCAGGTGATTCTATTCATCTAAAGACAGCCTCCGACAATGAAAGTATTAAAACTAAACAATTACAAAGGGAACTTGTGAATTGGACTGTGTTTCCATAATGATATATCTCTTTCTCATTTCCGTCAGTTTGAGATACATAGCCGTGTTTAATTGAAAAAAAGTTTTTCTTTGTTTCAATGTTTTATTTTTTCTATTTTTGCTTAATTTTCAGGTCACAAACTCGTCAAAATATGCAAAAAAGTTTTTCATTTGAGGGCCAGAAGATGAGCTCGCATGCGTTGTACAACATTCATTTTTGTTTATCTACTTTTTTATTTTTTCATTTATTCAATTCATTTTTTTTTCTATCTTGTTTTATATTTGATTTAATACTATTGGCTAATCAGTGAAGTTATTTATTCATTCATCTATTTATTTACTTATTTATTCATTTATTTATTTATCTATTTATCTCTAATTAGCTCTATAACAAGACTCAGTCATCATCTTAAGAAGAAGTCCATCTCCAAATATAGTGTTGCGTAACTCTGGTCCATAGGGGGTTTCATTAAAACCTGTAAGTAGTGGCTGCATAGAAAATTAGGAAAATACTATCAGTGATTATGTGCTGTTTATACAAATAAAAAAAAATATTAACATTCTTGTCACTGGAAGTAAGGGGAACTTCAGTGCCTACCGAAAGCGGAATGTAGCCTGAATTCTAAGGAGTCTTCCTAAACTAAGTAAAATAACCTGGCCATAGATTTTTTTTTTTTTTTTTACTTCTTAGCTGTTAGCTGTTCTACAGTGCCTCATTCACACCTCCTCAACAATGATTCTTTGGTATCTCCTCTAAAGTGGCTCATTGGCATCTCTACAGTGCCTCATTAGCACTTCTGCAGTGCCTCATTAACATCTCTACCGTACTTCCTTGGGACCTACTTTACAGTGCATCGTTGGCATCTCCTCAACATTGCCTCATTGGCACCCTCATTGCACTGCAGCTGCATGTACATTCCCAGTGGCCTTTCTACATCCTTTGGCACCAAGAGCTCCGGTGCCTCGTGCTCAGTTCGATTCCCAACGGCTCTTTCATTACAGAGACGCAGGACCTCTTTCGGGCACTCGTGACGTTGTTTGAACGTTCTGTTTGCTCGACTCCCGTCAAAAGCGGTGAGCCGTTGCCAAGTCTTCCTATAGTAATACCTTTTGCTTGAGTTTTGGAGAACAAAGGAATTACGTCATTATAGAATAACGGTGAGTGTGTGCGTGTGTGCGTGTGTGTGTGTGTGTGTGTGTGTGTGTGTGTGTGTGTGTGTGTGTGTGTGTGTGTGTGTGTGTGTGTGTTTGTGTGTATTTTTGTATGTTTGTGTGTGAATATGTTTGTGTGTGTGTATATGCATATATATATGTATATATATATGTAAATATATATATATACACATACATATACATATATATATATATATATATATATATATATATGTGTGTGTGTGTGTGTGTGTGTGTGTGTGTGTGTGTGTGTGTGTGTGTGTGTGTGTGTGTGTGTGCGTGCGTGTATGTGTGTGTGTGTGTGTGTGCGTGTATGTGTGTGTGTGTGTGTGTGTGTGTGTGTGTGTGTGTGTGTGTGTGTGTGTGTGTGTGTGTGTGTGTGTGTGTGTGTGTGTGTATGTGTGTGTGTGTGTATGTATGTATGCATACTTCGTTAAATACAATAAATGATTTTGAATTTATTGATATCCTCAAGATATTTTCTTTATGTCTTTAAAGTATTTTACACTTCTATGGCAGTGTTGTGATGCCCTCATTGTAAAACATAATCCAATATAGAAGGAAAAACAAATGTCTCAAAGATAACCTCGTTCAGATAAATGATCCACATTTCGTGGTTTTATCTTAACAAGACGATGAAGACAACCGAAGCTCCTGCAGAATCGTTTCCCGCATTTACACGAAGAGAATCAAGGGATGAGCAAGAAGGGGGAGGGTGAGAGTCGGAGGAGGCTGGAGCCTTCAGGGCCAGAGAGTGCTTCTCCCCGTGGTAATGTTCCTTTAGAGTGAGGGCCAGAAGCCAACGATTCATCCGGAAATTGATTAAAAAAGAAGAAGAAAAAAAGATAGAAAATAAGTCTGGAAAGTTGGAGCTCATTTGGGCTCTTCGAGGGAGCTTAGTAGTTCCATAGGATAGCAACGCTCTCGTAGAAAGTCTACGGGTTTAGGCCATATTAAGGTTATCAGTGTAACTTTCGGGCAGTAAATCTTATAGCATTTATTATTATTCTATTTATTTATTTATTCTATTTTATTTTTATTTGTCTATTAATTTATCTATCTATATATCTACCTATATATATATATAGATAGATAGATAAATGTGTATATATATGTATATATATATATATATATATATATATATATATGTATGTATATATATGTATATATATATATATATATATATATATATACATATATATATGTATGTATATATATTGATTTAAACTATGACAAATGTAACTGAAGGCGGAGGAAATATACGAGGAATAATGGAAGAATTTTACTGCCCTAATGTTTCGACCCTTAGGGTCTTGATCACAAAACTTAACAATTAAGTATAACATAGACATTTTATACACAGTCATGTCATCTCACAGGGTGCCTAGGGAAGGTCGTTGTGCTTGGAACATTTGTCCATTTGTTTTCTTCGACTACCAATAAACTTGTAGCTCTTGCTAAGCATATAAAACCTTCTCTTTGGTTGATGTTATTATTAGTATTGATATATGTTGCTTCTATTGTTTTTCTTGATTTCTTCGTTGAACCTCTATTTATTACAATTGTGTTGTCCTAGTCCGGAAGGTGGTCATGTGTATCTATGTGTCTTACTATAGAATTAGAAAGCCTGTGGGTTCTTACATCATTTTTGTGTTCGTTTAACCTTTTTTCTATTCCACGACCTGTTTCCCCAAAATATGAAGATGGGCAATTTTTACAAGGTATTTTGTATACAATACTATTTTCATTGGTATGGTTATTATAATTATGTGTAACCAAATGTCCCACTTTGCTACTTGATGTTCTATCTATCTTAATACCTGCTTTTAAGAGGACTTTGTCTAGGGTTGAATTAATATTGGAATTTGGGACTGTGATATATCGTGTTTCTTTGTTGCAATTATTGATATCTTTACTCTTCATGGGAATTCTTGTTTTGTGGATTTTTGGGTCGTATAGGTGCTTCTTCTAATAGATATAATAATTTCTTCCCTTTGTCTGATTTCTTTAAAATTCTCCTCACTTTTGTTGTAAACTTATCACTTTAACTTACAGTTTATTATTACAAGTTTATTGGTAGTAAAAAAAAAAAAAAAAAATCGGACAAATGTTTCGAGCACAACGACCTTTTCTAGGCACCCTGTGAGATGACATGACTTTATAGAATGTTCATGCATTACTTAATTGTAAAGCTTTCTGACCAAGACCCTAAAGATCGAAACGTTCAGGCAGTAAAATTCTTCCATTATTCCTCGTATACTTCCTCTGCCTTCAGTTATATATATATATATATACAGGGTGGTGCAAAAGTCTGGACCCATAGCCATTTTTTACATAATTTTTATCATTTAAGTATCATATCTAATTTTATTTATTATCTTTCAGATTGTACCCTTGGCAGGAAAGCTAACAATTCCAGAAAGAGTAGAACTTGTGCTTCTGTATGCGAAGTGTATGCTGACAGTTCTTTGTGTAACTGGTTGCCTATTCGGGTACTTAGCATTAAAAATATCTGCGACTGATCGCGAGCTGGCGCCGTCCTTCGCATACAGGAGCACAAGTTCTACTCTTTCTGAAATTGTTAGCCTTCCTGCCATGGGTACAATCTGAAAGATAATAAATA
>NC_134806.1:36320731-36323231 GCF_046742065.1 Oratosquilla oratoria
TATATTTATTTGGTGGGAACCCATACTGTCCATCTCTCATGACCACCACAAGCAGGTACGCGTCATTGGTCCCAACCCTATAACGGAGAACTTTACCTTGACTGAATGAAATCGCCTGACAGCAGTCACATTTCATGATTGTGAATCTTAGAATCTTAAATCAAGTGAGCTCTTTGAGACCTAAAATGGTGTAAAATGAAAATCTTCATGAGAGCCAAAACGACGCTGATAAGCCAGACGCTGAAGAGGGCCTCGTTAAGCTTAACGATGTTGTTGAGAACTCGTAAAATGAAGAAAACATGTGTTTTTTCCTTTACGACAGCCAAAAAAAAATAATAATTGGAATGGACCAGCCATGATTTGTTCACGCCTTTATAAGAGCAGCCGACTATACTTTTCTTTTTTGACACGCGTGAGGTGAAATGTAAGGGTCAAATCAGATCTTCTAGTGCTTGTTATATGATACAATGTTTTGTTTTATTTTGTTAATTTCTGTTCTTTTTTGTGATTAATCATTGTTGTCTCTTTACTTAATTTCTTAATTAATCATCTAGTGAGTGTATTATTATATTTTGATCGATTCATTAATTAATTTCTAAAATATCAAATAATTTATTCAAACGTTCATTTCCACCTCTTTTTTGACACGTGTGACGTGAAATGTAAGGATCAAATCAGGTCTTCTTCTGCAGTACTTGTTATATGATACAATGTTTTGTTTTATTTTGTTAATTTCTGTTCTTTTTTATGATAAATCATTGTTGTCTCTTTACTTAATTTCTTAATTAATCATCTAGTGAGTCTATTATTATATTTTGATCGATTCATTAATTACTTTCTAAAATATGAAATAATTTATTCAAACGTTCATTTACACCTCTTTTTTGACACGTGTGAGGTGAAATGTAAGGGTCAAATCAGATCTTCTGCAGTGCTTGTTATATGATACAATGTTTTGTTTTATTTTGTTAATTTCTGTTCTTTTTTATGATTAGTCATTGTTGTCTCTACTTAATTTCTTAATTAATCATCTAGTGAGTCTGTCTATTATTATACTTTCATCGATTCATTAATTATTTTCTAAAATATTAAATAATTTATTCAAACGTTCATTTACTCACTCGTTAATCTCTTTTTCCTCCTGTGGCAAACTAATTCCAAAATCATGGTGGCTGTGTCAGACACAATGATTATACTAAAGATTAAAATATGATATCAAATATCATATTAAAATATTGCCTAAAAAATGGAGATTAACCCTTAAGACTTTAGCATTAATGTTGATATTCCTTTATGCCTTCAAGACATTGCAAATGATGACAGGAAAGGGAGTTGTAGAGGTGCACTCGCTTTCCAAAGTTCGCCGACAACGTTGTTCTATTTCTACCTACAATATTAACAGGTGGTGCCTCTGTGGCCATGTACATATAGCGATGTAACAATAATCACAAACGGAACGCATGAATAAAGATTTTACAGAAACCAGAGGGGAATCAAAAGAACGGAATACTAAACGTTTTCGACTACTAAGACGTCTCCATAAAGTGATGTAGATACCATACCTCGTAGTTAGTACGACACGGAAACATTGTGAAAATAAAATAACCGCCGTAATTGTTGGAGAAGTTTGGACCTAACCTAACCTGACCAAACCTTAATTATCCTAATCTAATCTAATCTAACCTAATCTATGATGTAACCTATTCTAAAATCATCCAACCTCATCTAATCTAAACCTAAGCTAAATTAACTTAACCTAAGCTAACTTATCTTCTTCTGATCTAACCTAATCTAACCATAGCAAACCTAACTGTATGGAAATTAATCAAACCAAACCTTACTAGATCTAACGAAACCTAGCATAACCTAACTAAACCTAACCAAACTTAACCAAAATTATCCAAACCTAACTAAACCTAACCAAATCTAATCAAATCTAACCAAGCCTGATCAGACTTAACCAAGCCTAACAAAATTTCACCAAACTTAACCTAACCTAACCTAAACTAACTAAACTTATCCAAACCTAAGCTAACCTAGCCTAACTTAATTTAGTCTAAATTAGCTTAACCTAGCTTACAAATATGATATCACACAATCATTACTATATCGAAGCATTATAGAAGTGAAATGTGAGTAACACATCGAAAGATTACAATGTTGTCGTCGGATTTTAGATCCATACCTCTGAGCCCCTCGTGGTCTCGACCGCCTTTGTGGCGCATTGGGAACCGAACTCAGTCTCCAGTTGCATAAACCTTGGTTCTCTCTCATACGGCAACCTATGACTTTATCATATCTCGGCTATCCGATCACCTAGGGCAAAGGTGTTCTCTTTGTCCGCATTTTGGTGAATTCTGGTATAGATTCCTCACGTTTGGCTTTCTAAATTAGGTAACTATAGACAAAATAAACCCTTTTTATGTTTCTATGTAGGTTTTAGTACTAATTGGTAATTAGAATGGATTTAATCTTTTTCAAAATATCAAACTAAGAGCCA
>NC_134806.1:36330731-36333231 GCF_046742065.1 Oratosquilla oratoria
TATTTGGTATTATTTACTCAATTGTCTGTTTATTCATTTATTCATTTATATTTTTGTTTGCTTATGTATATATTTATTTTATTTATCTATATGTTTAATTACTTATCATTTATTCATTTATTTTCGTCTATTCATAAATGTCTTTATCTGTTTGTTTATTAATTTTTATTAATTAATTAATATATATTTATTTATCTGTTTATTTATTTTCTATTTATTTACTTCTCTGTTATTCAGTTTTGTTCTGAATTTTGGAGTTTCGAGTTTCAGTAAACTATAGACCTCCTGACTTACGTCATAATCCCGATAGAGCATAAAAGCCAATTTGGACAATATTCGGTTCGGAGTGACTTAAGATCACGGAAGCTCACTGACAGATTTGTTTAGAATTTCTTTAACATTAAAGTTGCAATTGACTTTTTTTAAAGTTAATGTGTAAATATCACCGTTGGCATTACTATTCATTCGTCCATTTTATTTTGTTTATATATGGTTAGTTCGTTTTCCATAAAGTTTGGCCAATTGAAGATTATTATTTCTTTTATTTCTCTTCACTTCCTGGTGTAACTTGCTTCCTTTCGACTCATTCTGTCGGCAGATGATTTTATTTATATATGCCACATCTCCTCTATAATGTAAATGATATGACCTAAATAGATTTGTCTCGACAGTTTAATTAAACGAATCCTCCGATGGGATTCGAACCTTAAGCTATGCAATACGAGACTAACCGGTAGCCTGTTGGTAGTGTTCCTGTCTCGTAATGCACCGCCTAGGGTTCGAGTCCCATAGGATGAGGAGTTTAATCAAGTTTAGTCTTTGTTAATTAACCCTTTCCTTAGTGAGTGGCACTTTCCCTTTTAGTCTGACTACTCTGGGACTATTTCCTTCATTTTCGTGGTACTCAATCGATATCGTCACTATTGACTAAGTCGGACTTCTCTTTTTAGTATATGTCTTTATTCTCAAGGATCAACTGCGAGTACCTGCAACTAGTGGTTCTAGAGGATAGACGTCAGAGGGAAACATCTCCCTGTGCCCATATTCGGAACTCTTTAACATCCTTACCCCCATCTGAAGGTTCATTCCCAAGGGACAGTCACTTGATCCCCGGACCGGAGTTAAAACTTTAACCTATCTGGTTTAACTGTATTCCTCTATCACTTAATATAAGGAAAACTAGCAACTCGTGATTGCTCTTTTCTAGTTCTAGAAACCGAAATAGTCAACACTGACAACAATCCTAACTTCCTTTCCAGAAGTATCTACGAGATGATAAGAGCACCGTTGGTAGAAACCATGGGGCCCTGGGTTTCCAGTCAGTTAAAGTCGAGGGAGCAGTTTTTATATCGTTACGGCCACTCGCTTTCCGTCCATCCCAGATCAAACATAACTCAGTTCTTTTTCATCATTAGCACCTGCATCCTCCAATCTCTCCGACGTCACTTTATTCTTCTTTCATGCAAATTTAATAGCTGGTCGTAAAACATTACAACCTCTTCTCCAGCTTCACTTACGACCTCTGTCAGTCTTACAACTCGTCAATAAATCTGGTAAATTCCCTCTGCCGCCTTGCTCTCGAACTTGATTTAAACCGATTCCCGAATTCAGTTTATGGTCTTTTCGAGTTTGATTTGTGTTTACTTAAGAGCGTGATAGATACGGGAGCCACCACTGACCCTTGAGACCACTGGGACAATTCCACACGCCCAACGAATGCACAGGATGACCTCTTTACTGTGGCGATGCTCTATGGGTCGAATAAAATAATCTAACGCTAGGCAGAATAAATATACCAAGGGTTTTGATGGTTACACTATGTAGATAGTAGTACCCAACACTATCGATCCTCAACACTTAGTGTTGCATCAGCCTATACTTTAGCTAAACACTTGGTCAGGTGATGTTAGGCGGTGAGGGCTCCTTCGACATTGGAATGACCTGTTTGAATGTGGCAAGACAGTCATGAGTATCGTGACGTGAATAAAATAAAAATACAATGACAGCACGACCGCCCAGTCATGTGACGATATGGCACTAAGTGCGTGTCTACTCCCAGTGCTTCGGGCATGAGCTCCTTGTCGGACCCCGCAGTGTCCACTTGGAGGTGGAAGTATCATGACCATAGACATTGTTAATGCATATACATGTTAACGCATTTTTCTTAAATTAGATTTATGGTTAATCACACACACACAGACACACACACAGACACACACACACACACACACACACACACACACACACACACACACACACACACACACACACACACACACACACACACACACACACACACACACACACACACACACACACACACACACACACACACACACACACACATATGTAGAAAGATCACTATAAACAACACGTGATCCACAAATTTTGCTGGTAACCACTAAGGAAATCGGAAGAAAACAGTATATCCCAAGCGCTCTCGTGTAATCACATCTTCAGGGGACGTATTCCCAGCAAAATATATATACATATATATATA
>NC_134806.1:36353231-36358231 GCF_046742065.1 Oratosquilla oratoria
AAATTTATATTAGACATAAGTTTTGTTTTCAGTTTTCCCAATAATCTGAAGAGGATCACTGTCCGTGATCGAAATATATGAATATCATCTATTTCATTTCTTCTTATCCAACACAGTGGGTTCTTGTAGAAATATATATATATATATATATATATATATATATATTATATATATATATATATATATATATATATATATATATATATATATATGTATACATATATATAATACATATATATATATACATATATATATATATATATATACGTAATCGTATGTTTGTATGTATATGCATATGTACATGTGTATGTATATGTATATGTATATGTATATGTATATGTATATGTGTATGTATATGCATATACATATGTATATGTATATGCATGTGTATATGTATATGGATATGTATATGTGTATGTGTATGTATATGTACATATATATGTATATGCATTTGCATATGGATATGCATATGTATATGCATATGCATTTGTATATGTATATGCATATGCATATGCATATGTTTATGTATATGTATATGTATATATGTACTGTCAATAATAATCAGTGCTTCAGTTCTTGAGAACCATGTCGCAACAAAGAGAGTCATAAAGGTGGTAAAGAAGTTTTAAGGAGGGTCGCAGAAACGGGAAGTAAGTAAAAGTTAAAAAGTTTTTAGCATTCTTTTACGAGTGGAGATTAGTGCCCAGCCTTAAAATAGTGTTGTGTCACGTTGGTCCGTAGGGAAGTCACTGAAGTCCCATACGCACCCACAAACGCACAGACATACATGCACACACATATACACACACACATACACACATACACATACAGATTTATATATATATACATATATATATATATATATATGTATGTATGTATATATATATATATATATATATATATATACATACATACATACATACATAAATATACCAAAGGGTTTTTCCCCCTTACACGGGGGGTAGCCAAAAAGAAAAAGGCATAGAAACCATTCCCATCCATTCTATTTCCTGTATATTCCACTCTCCTCCACCCTCTCTCTTCTTTTGGCACCTCCTGGATGACGGATCGTCCCTGCATCCTGTCCACTGCCCTGGGTCAGAAGCAGTGTCACAAGACAGCACATCCACAGCAAGGCCGCTGTGTGTGTGTGTGTGTGTGTGTGTGTGTGTGTGTGTGTGTGTGTGTGTGTGTGTGTGTGTGTGTGTGTGTGTGTGTGTGTGTGTGTGTGTGTGTGTGTGTGTGTGTGTGTGTGTGTGTGTGTGTGTGTGTGTGTGTGTGTGTGTGTGTGTGTGTGTGTGTGTGTGTGTGTGAAAGTGGCAGTTGCCAACAATTTTATCGGAACAGACACCATGTGACGGCGTAGCATTTATTAGTAAGACATTTCGCTTGTTACAGCTTTTTTAAGTCCATAGTCATGATACACATGACTGAGATTAAATAAGAACTGAGGGAACGAGGGAGGGAGGGTGGTTGAGAGGGAGAGAGGAAGAGTATGGAAGGAAGGGAGGGGGTCACTGAAGCACTAGGAAAGGTTAAGGAGAAGGTGGACCAATTGTCTGGGAACAGGAAAAGTTAAGGATAAGATCAAAGGCTGGGTGAAGGACATTAGCTCATAATCGAGGAACAAAAGAAAGAAGAAAATAAAAAGGGTGAGAAATCGTCTACTGAGGGTGGCAATGGCCTTGAAAAAAAAACGGGATTTTGGGGGGCAACTAGAGATAGCTCAAATTTTTATTGGGAATGGGTATTAAAAGAATTACGTGGGAAGAGATATTGAACATGCCCCTATAATGTTCAATTGGGTTGGTTGCTTGTATGATGGCTTCTTCTAAACAGTTTTTACGGATCTGCATTTTCCCAGTTAATTGGTTGCTGCTATTCCTGTGTGTAACACACGTGTTGGTGGTAACATCATGGTGGACATTGTATCGGTGTTCTCGTATACGGGTTTTTAGATCGCGCGATATTTCCCCAATGTAGGATTTTTCACATCCCGAGCACGGAATCCGATAAACACCGGCTTTATTGTCCGTCGTTTTGCCGATGTTTATTCTGGTCCTCGTGATGTATGTAATTGTCCTACTGGTCTGGTACAATACTTCCAAATTGGTGGTTTTTAAAATTCAAGCGAGGTTGGTGGGGACGTCGGTGGTTGATAACACGAGACGTTTAGCTGTCCCACCCTGCTGCCTACGGCCTTCCATAATCTTGATGGCCTGTTTTCTGCATTTATCTACAAGGAAATCTGGACATTTTAATTCCAAAAAAGTTTCCCTCATATACTAGCTCTCTTCTTCTAAGTATTCTTCACTGCATATTCAGAGTGCCCAAAAGAAGAAGCCTATCACTACTCCTTTCCTGACTCTGTTTTCATGGTGAGAGAAGTAATGTATTAAATCCTTTTGTTAGTGGGTTTTCTGTATACTTCAAATTTCAGCTGGTTACCATGTTTTGAGGTATGTGCGCCTAAGAAAGGAAGGGAATCGTTAACTTCTTCTAGGGAAAACTGAATGGTGGACTCTACCTCGTCCACTGCAGTTTGGAAGCGATAAAGGTTGAATCGCCTGGTTGTAATGAGGAGGATATCGTCCACGTAGCGCAGCCAGGTCACATGCTTGGGAACGATGTCAGCAAAAGGTCCTGCTTCTAAAAATTTCATAAATATATTGGCAACGACTGCACTCAATAGAGAACCTATAACCAACCCAAATTTCTGATGGAAAAAGTGGTCCTGGAACTTAAAACAGTTGAATTCCACACAAAGTTGCATCAACTCGAAAGTCGTTCGGGGGCGGGGGGAAGTTTTTTAATTGTTGTTTTATTAACTGACTTTATCTTTTACATGGAGAGTATTCTCTAGCCGTACGTAAAAAAGTACTGCATGACTGTGGCCCTTAGGTAGTGATAAGGAGCCTACGCCAGGAGGCGCTGAGTAGGTGTGGAGTATTTGGGGTAGGTAACAGTCACTGTTATGAATCTGAGAGAAGTGTCTGATTCGAACCTACAACTAAGCAACTGCGAGAACAGCATGCTCTCGATTACGCCACCAACTCACCATGTAGGAATGTTCCTGTGATCTCTAAGGCATTATTACCTACACTCCATTCCAATAAGAAATTGCGCTCGATTTTTGCCACACATCTCGGTACAGTTGGTAGTCCTGCAGACTCCTCCACACAGGCACCAGCGACACCCAAATTCCTCACCTCCTTCAGAAAATATTATATTTCTCCACTTTGTTTATAAGATAGGAAATCTTTGTTCCAATCACTAAAGAGAACAGTCATTCTACAAATATAACAAAATATATAAAACTCGATATGATAAGAAATTAAGTAATTATGTGGAGTTGAAGTCAAGGGAAAGAAATTACCGGTTTATGCATATCTTTACTCATAATCGATGTTTACAACAATTATGATAACAAATTTAAAATAAAACGTGTGTTCTTCTATATAAAAAACTCCTGAACACGATGGTACATTCAGATTTCACATAGAAAGTCATAAAAATTAAAAATAAGGATTTTTTATCAATATTTTGCGTCATGACACCCGTGGCGCGAGGGAGAGAGGGAGGGATGGTAGTTGCTGACTCCTTTTCTCCTCATCCTCCTTCTCATCCTCATCCTCCTTCTCTTACTCCTTCTCCTCCTCATTCTCTTTCTCCTTCTTCCAACTAATTCATCATTTAATCTATTATGGTAAAAGTATTCCTTTTCCATCATTTTTACCCAAGACCATTTCTATGTAACGTGAATTTATCAATATATAATTTGTGGAGACGATAGTGAGATTATTTGAGTGTACTGAAAGAGATAAGAAAAATAGAGATATATCATAAGTTGGCTACATAGAATAGAATAGTATTATTGTAGATTATATAATTTACACTATCAAACATAGAACAAAAACACTTACAGAATCACTGAGTAAAGTAAATACATATCCGCCACGAACGTCATAGCGCAAAATATTTTTGAAAATAATTAATTTTTAATTCCTATGTCTTTTTATGTGAAATACACCGTCGTGTTCAGAGCTTGTCTATGTAGCCAATCGCATGTTTTATTCTACATATCTTATAATGATTGCTGTAAACATCGGTTGTAAGTAAAAGTGTGTATAAACCGGTAATTTCTTTTCCTTGACTTCAACTCCACATTATCACTTAGTTTCTTACCATATCGAGTTTTAAATTGCTTGTTATAGTTGTAGAATGACAGTTCTTTCTAATGATTAAAATCAAAATTCCCTATCTTATGAACAAATTGGTGAATATAATATTTTCTGAAGGAGGTGAGGAATTTGCGTGTCGCTGGTGTCTGTGTAGAGGAGTCTGCAGGACTACCAACTGTACCGAGGTGCACAGCAGAAATCTAATGTAATTTCTTATTGAAATGAAGTATAAATCTGTGCAATCAATACAGGATATCATTATGTAGATGCTCTCACTTTAATCTCCTTCGCATCTACTTCATGGTTTGATCTCTGGCTAGGGAACGTGACTTGAGTGTTCTTCGTCTCTGACGTCAGGTGTCTAGAGGGAGAGAAGTGAAGACCAGCGAAGTTAGAGTGCGAAGGGAAGTCTTCGGCTGTCAAGGAAGGTCATTCAAGGTCGATGAAAAATGTCTGGGGATTTAGGTCCTGACAAAGCGAGATTTTTTTTTTTTTTTTTTTTTTTTTTTTTTTTTAAGAGAATCTGTTCGTGGCAGTGATACCGACATCCCCATAGGAACGCAGCCACCCCTGTGCAGAGCAAAATGTGGGAAAACGGGGACCACCCTATTGGAAACACTGTCATGTCCATCACCACCCGTGACGGGATCCGCAGATGAGGAGAATCTTTTTGAGATTCTATGGAGGCGACGCGTTTTGGTCCAAAGCATTTTCTTACCTCATTTTCCCAACACTTTTTTTTTTTTTAACAAATTTCACGATGGTGATTTATATATCAAAAGGGGAAGAGAGTCCCATTGCCTCCCATTTTGTTTAAAC
>NC_134806.1:36363231-36365731 GCF_046742065.1 Oratosquilla oratoria
AGAGGATAGGAAAACATGGAAAGACTTTGTGAATAATGCGAGTTGCCATAGGCTTCCATTGTTAATAATTCCAAATGTAGTGAACGGGTTCCTTAACCCTGCCTTTTCCAAAGGACTCTTCAACCTAAATAATACCGTTTGACGGCAGCCATAAGAAGATCTTTATGTGTATTATTTATCAATATTATACCATTAAACATGTTTCAGTGTAAATATTTACTTTATTTCAATAAAATTATTCAGAGACAACCAGAACAAAAGTAACGATTGATACCGTGAGCTTGTGTTCTTCCCCTCAGCTGAATAAAATCGTCTGACTTTAAACAGAAAAATAACACAATTTTCATTGTAGCAATGTTAGTTGAGACAGGACTATCCCTCTCAGCTGATTGAAATAGCTTGGCGTCAACAAGAATATATTCTGAGAGAGTTGTCCCTATTTATATTTTATTTATTTGTATTATTTTTATTTGTTTATTTATCTATTTATTTATTGGTCTATTTACCTATTTATTTATAATATATATATATATATATATATATATATATATATATATATATATATATATATATATATATATATATTTGTTTGTTTATTTATCTTATTTTATTTAATGTATTTGTTTACTTTATTTTATTCATTTATGGAAATAAACTCTTCTGCTGGGATTTGAACCCTCGTCAGAGCGGCTTGCTTCTTACAAGGCGAAGACCGTACTCGTCACTCCACCACGGTCTTCGCCTTGTAAGAAGCAAGCCGCTCTGGCTAGGGTTCGAATCCCAGCAGAAGAGTTTATTTCCAAATGTCAAAATTACACAAACACTTATTCATTTATTATTATTATCATTATTATTATTATTATTATTATTATTATTATTTTTTTTTTTTTTTACTCTCTTCGAATTCTTCGATGTTCCAGACCAATGGTTCTCGGTCAAGCGGCAAATTTACCTTCCTGGTAGAGAAGCATTTTATAGTAGGACGTAAATGGTTCATACCTGAACGTTTAGTATCAATTCCGTAGTTTGCTTTAGCTGAAAAAATATATTCACCTGAGTAGAAATACATTTATTTTTTCGAAAATATTCATTCTCTTTTTATTCTTCCTTTTTTCTGACGCATTTAACTATGTATTTATGTATTCATTTATTTGCTTGTTTGTTCGTCTACCTACTCGGTTAGTTGTCTTTAGATTTATGTGTTTGTTCATTTACTTATTACTTTTTCTTTTATTTATTGATTTATAGACTAATTTATTCATTTTATTTAGTAATAGAGGGTAATTGGTAAGTTCATCATATTAAGGCATAATACGCATCTATAACAACAAAGTATGCAGCTAGAAGACCTTTTAGTCCATAACAACAATAAAGCAAACAAGCAATTAAACAGCCCTTAACACTTAACAGTTAACACTTAACAAGCAGCACTTAAACAAGGAAAACAAAAGAGTCAATTTGGCAGACATTAGACCAGATTGCTTATTTGTTTACCTAAAAGAATTTAAAACTTTGAAATGTACTCCAGTCTATTGTTTTAATTCTGCACTGGTGGTGCAATCAGAAGCTGGCTGGTCCCACATCTTCTTAGTCGTGGATTCGAGTCTCGTAGTTCTTACCAATTTCCAGCAGCGACTGCTTGTTACCTGACTGTAGATGAAAAAAAAAAAAAAAAGTTTTCTTTTTTAATTGCGTTGTTTTTTTTTATAAAAACTTGTTTTTTATGAGTTTTTTCTTTTCTTCTTTTAATCTCGTCCAAATATGTTCAGATATTAGATATTTAGTATATGAAAACAGGTGCAAGTATGTTATTCATCCTTCCACATATGTGCATCTATCTTATTCAAAGAGGCATTAAACAGAGTATAAAAATAAACAAGTAATTAACCATTTTAGTCACTGTCAGATGCTGCAAGCCTGCAACAAGTGTAGATACTGTATAAGGGCCAGTATGGCTATTGGCTGGCTACCTTACAAAATTTGCCTTTTATCTTGTCATACTCTTCAAAGATTAAACACTCCAATTTCCCAGAGTGACCCTGGACGTTGCCTAAACACAGATCCGCCACTTGGACAGTGGAAAAGGGGTTAACATAGTAATGGGGGGAAACTGTTGTACTCCCCGCCACCCATCAAGGCTCAGAGCTTACTTTCTACCTGAATTTTTGCTCGCTATCCCTAAACTTTAACCTACAATCATACATAAGTCCTTGAGATGCAACTAAAAAAAAAAGTGCCTTAAAAAAAAAAAAAATTATTGACAAAAAAACATGGATATTTTCGTTTTTATATATATATATTTTAATATAACTCAGCAAGGAAAAGAAACATATTACAATAATTTTTCTATGTTAGAATATCAAATAAATCAGTATACCCCTCACTTAAGGTTTTCTATGGTGTTAGGGTTATAACATAACTTATAAGTATACGAGTTAGTTTTGGTTAGTTTTTCAATGCACTCAACACCACTCACAGCTTGAATCTGGTTGTTATTCTA
>NC_134806.1:36370731-36375731 GCF_046742065.1 Oratosquilla oratoria
GTGTGTAAGTGCAAAGTGGATTTTATTCAGGGGGCAGATTCTACACTTTTTAATCTTGGTAACAACAAGTGATCACTTCAGGGAGAGAGAAGAAAAAGAAGAAGAAGAAGAAGAAGAAGAAGAAAAAAAAAAAAAACAGAAGGAAAAGAAGAAGAAGAAAGAATAAATGTTGGTCTAAGAGTAATGGTAATCCCCGCTACCTTATGTCAGAATTTCTCTTCATTAATCAGGAGTCGAGACTTAATGATTTTCAGCTTTCCACTGAGGAGAGATTAAAAAATCAGCTCATGACAAATGATGCAAATGATAGGGCACACCTTTCCGACCACGTCCTCAGCCTGAGGACAATCACCTCATCAACTTCTGTTCTCAATTTACGAAAGCCATTTCGGAAGAGGTGTCTGAAGATTGTTCCCTTGCGCTGAGAGTAGCTTTTCTTCGCCTCGCTTCGCTTATCTTCTCTTTGCTATCCTCTGCTTTGCTTTGCTTCACTTTGTTTTGCTTTGCTTAGTTTTGCTTTGCTTCGCTTTGCTTTGTTTTGCTTTGCTTTGCTTTGCTTTGCTTTGCTTTTTTTTTTACTTCGCCTTGCTTCGTTTTGCTTTACTTTGCTTCACTTTGATTTGCTTTGCTTCGTTTTAGTTGCTCTACTTTTTTTTGCTTCACTTAGCTTTATTTCGCTTTGCTCTCCTTTTCCTTGGTTCGCTTTGTTTCGCTTCTCTTTGCTTTGTTTCACTTTGCTTTGTTTCGCTTCTCTTTGCTTTGTTTCACTTTGCTTTGTTTCGCTTTGTTTTGTTTTACCTTGCTTCACTTTGTTTTGCTTAGTTTTGTTTGGTACACAGCCCTTGATTGATTGGTTAAAGGATATTGACGGATTAGGTCCATGATATGGAAGCGGCTCAGGGTCCATCATTGGAGAAGTCGTTATGGAACCTTCGAGCTGACCAGAAGGTCTTCGACGGACTTCTTCTTGGTTCTTTAAGAACAGCCTGACCTCGCTCTTCTTTGCGGCCTCGAAGGAAGGTAGAAGGCGTGGAGCAGTCTCGAACAAGAGTCTTGAATCATCCTGAGGGTCTCGTTATGCAAATATAGCTTTTATTGTTATTCATATTTGTGGGCGAAAGTCTTGAAAGCTTCTAAGAATTCTATTCAAGCAAATATGGCTTTTATTGTTGAGGTTTTCATTTGTCTTTCTAAGAAGTGTTGAAGTTAATGGTAAAATGTGCTTTCTTGTTAAATAAATCGAATACTCAGCAAAGAAGTTTACAGCTGCATATTAGGAACTACAGGTTGGGTCAGGAGTTTTGTCTCCGACTTGAGTTTAAGTCCTTTGGCCATAAAGAAGTATTGCAGAGACGTTTGGCGCCAACAAGAATAAAGTCAGTATCTATCGATACTGAAAGATACCCTTCAAAAGTGGCATAAACGGGCTAGAACTCTTTGCATCTGAATAGCCCTTTCCTAGCTCGCATCAAGCTTTGATCAATTTACTTTTATTATCTTTTCTTCTCTTTTATTTGTTTTTTCTTTCTCCTCTTATCCCAAGCCCAATTTATCTCTCATATGATGTTCCTTTCCCGTCTATATACCTCTTGATCCGAAATATTGTTGTGACGATACGAGAAATCTTGTGGGAAGATTACTTGGCGGCCGGCCTTCTCACTCCATTTGTCTGATAGCATTAGGCTTCTCCTTGTGCTGCGGCGGTTGCAGCTCTTCGTGCTGCTTCTTCTTTTACCTTGGCACTTTCCTTTACCATTTCCAGCAGCCTCATTTATCTCTCTGTCTCGTCTTTTTCTCTCTCGATCGTCCTACCTTTCTCTTTCTCTCTCTCTCTCTCTCTCTCTCTCTCTCTCTCTCTCTCTCTCTCTCTCTCTCTCTCTCTCTCTCTCTCTCTCTCTCTCTCTCTCTCTCCCTCTCTCTCTCTCTCTTCCTTTTTTTATTGTGCGTGTGTGCGTATGTGTACGTGTCTGTGTACTTATGTGTGCACATGTCTTTGTCCATGTTCGTGTACATGTTCGTGCACGTGTCCTTGTTGGTCTTTTCTCTCGTTTAACCCTCTCTGTTCACCAGTGCTTCTATCCATTTACGGATTTATGTCATTTTTTTCGCTCACTCTGTTTCTGTTTTATTCTTACCCTATTTTTCGTTTTCTTCTTCCCCTTTTCTTTCTTCTTTATCTATCACCTTCACGTCTCCCCTCTTTCCCTCTAACCTTTTATTCATTTTTGTTTTAATTCTCATATTTGTACGTTTTTTGACGCGCCCACATCCACATCCACATCCGTACGCTAACACAAAGAAAACACCAGCTTTGCTGTGTCATGTTATATCAGACATCGTTTATTTTCTCATTGTCATTCAGACAGAAACTAATCATTGATTCCGCAGAGGAAATTAATCAAACAACGTTTTTTTGTGTTTTACTTTCGCTAGAACCTGATTTATATATATATATATTCATATATATTTGTTCTGTTTCGACATAAAATGTGTAAAAAATTAACGTGGACACAAGTGTTGTTTCTATTTTGATTGATCTATTTTAATTTATTTTATTATTGTTATTATTATTGATAATAATAATAATAATAATAATAATAATAATAATAATAATAATAATAATGATAATAATAATAATAATAATAATAATAATAATAATAATAATAATGATAATAATAATATCATTATTATTATTATTATTATTATTATTATTATTATTATTATTATTATTATTATTATTATTATTATTATTATTATTATTATTATTATTATTATTATTATTACTATTATTATTATTATTATTATCATTATTATTATTATTATTATTATTATTATTATTATTATTATTATTATTATTGTTGTTGTTGTTGTTGTTGTTGTTGTTGTTGTTGTTGTTGTTGTTGTTGTTGTTGTTGTTGTTGTTGTTGTTGTTGTTGTTGTTGTTGTCGTCGTCGTCGTCGTCGTCGTCGTCGTCGTCGTCGTCGTCGTCGTCGTCGTATTCGTCGTCATCATCATCATCATCATCATTAATATTATTATTATCATTATCATTATTATTATTATTATTATTATTATTATTATTATTATTATTATTATTATTATTATTATTATTATTATTATTATTATTATTATTATCATTATCATTATTATTATTATTATTTACATTTCTAAAGCATTTTCAAGTTTAAGGTTTTTCTGAAAGGCGTTCTCGTTCCAAATACTGATGATGGTTTCCCACATCTGAATAAAATCGTCTGGCAACAGAATTCTATTTATTAGATCCAGAAGTTCCTCTTGAGATAAGTAAAACCTTGTGGTACTAACCCGGAAAGAGATAAACGAGATCAGCTATACCTCTTTAGACCCAGATCTCTAAACGAACATTTCCTAATAATTTTCTGACCTCAGGACATCCTATGGTCAGGACTAGGCAGTGTAGTACTACCTTGATATCTGATTATATGGACTACAGCTGCTACATAACTACATAGAACAGACTTTTCAAGCACTTCACCTTAGAACTAAGTATCATGAGGCAAATGTAATAGTCTACCGTGAGTTAACAATAAATTAGGTTATGGTGAGAGAAGGGAGATACGATGGTATTAAACCCCTTCAGGTTTAGGTGTTGCTTAAACTGAATGAAATAGATTGGTGTTCGCCACAACAGAAATTATGAATTGTGTTAAGATACGGATAGGTTTTAGCCAGTTTCTGGTCCTGAGATCACAAGACGTGACACTGGTGGAAAATCATTTCACTGTGGTTCACTAAAGAAATCGTTCAAGAATACAGATCTTCCGCACCTTCAGTTTTACTTCTTTCGAGCCTCGGAAACAAGTGTTTGTTTTTCCCTTTGCCTTCCTCCTTTTCCGGAAGAAGTCTTTTGTAACGGTCACAGACTCTTTCCAATTCTTACTGCTCTCACTCTCACTGCCTCTCTCTCTCTCTTTATCTATCTATCTATATATATATATATATATATATATATATATATATATCTATATATCTATATATATATATATCTATCTATACAGATACATATATGTATATATATGTATATATATACATATATATGTAGATATATATATATACATATATATATATATATATATATATATATATATACATATATATATATATATATATGTATATATATATATATGTATGTATATATATATACACATATGCATTCATTTATTCATTTAATTTTATCTGTTCCTTTGTTCATTTATTCCAATGGTTACAGACACTGTTATATTACTCGTAACCCTTTCTTTACCGGAAGAACTTTTTTGCATCGCTGTACTTATGTCTGAGCCTCTCGCTCACTCATTTCTCACTCTCGTACATCTTCGGCTCACGGCTCACCCTCTGGTTTACCCTGACCGTGAGTCTTGTAGGCTGTAACTTGGCTCTTCTGTGACAAAGTTCACGAGATTCAAAGTTCGCGAGATTAAATTACGCGAGACTCACATTTCGCGAGATTCAAATTTCGCGAGATTCGAAAATCGGGAGATTCAGATTTTGCTAAATTCAAATTGCGCGAGATTGTGTGTGCATGGTAAGAGGGAGAGTTTTAGGAATGATTGTAAATATGAAATTAGGTGATAGATAGAGATGATGAGGGTTATAGTTGCTTGCAACGTCTGAGAATCCGTAATAAACATATTTCTCTATATCACATATTTACGATCTGAATAAGCTCAGGAGGTCGTAAAGGAGTTAACCAAGTCGTAAATTTACGATCCAAAGACTATCAGCTCCCATGAATATATTGGTACTGTGATATCAATGGAGGCAATTGGACAAGGTGAGGAGCCTACGCCATGAGGCACTGAGTAGCTGCAGCATAAGACCTCACCTATGCCCTGTGTGCTTGGATTGTTGAGAGGGTAACAGTCACTGCTGGGAATCAGAGAGGAGTGCGGGATTCGAAATCACGACTAAAGGAATGTGAAACCAGCACGCTTCCGATGACGCTACTAACACAAGCAGCT
>NC_134806.1:36390731-36393231 GCF_046742065.1 Oratosquilla oratoria
TATTTATGAATTTAGAAAAAAAAAGATAAAATGTTCGCGTGCATTTCTCATGTCAATCTTCATGGAGTAGAAAAGACATTATCATCACATATATACCGCCATATCAATAGAAGTGATGAGTTAGTAGTTAACATAAAAATTAGGTCGTGATAGTTGTCCAAAAGATGCAAAAATATATTCGTCTGATTTTAATGGGATTTACAGTTTTATTTAGTACTCGAGAGTGAAATGATAACTGATATCATTATTATTTTTACTTTTCTTTTAATTTTTTTTCGATGTTGTATAATGATTGTGTGATGCTCTCGGATAGTTATCATTTCGTTCAACGTCATTAAAACGCCTTTTAAAGACATTTTAATTTATATATCACGTCATTTGTCATAGAATACAAAAGAGGCCTTAGCTTTGTTGTCTATTTTTTTTTTTTTTTTTTTTTCTCCCGTAAAAATATTCCTCAATATATGACAAATTTCGTGAACTTGGATTTTCCTTGTTGATATATTAACTTGCTTAATCCAATCTTAATCTTGATTTTAATCTATTATCTATTTATCAACCTACTTGTTAAGGATTGGACAGTGAAATAATTAATCTCATTATGTATCGTCAACTGGTGTTGAATGGATACATTTTACGGAACTCTGGTGGTTTCTTCAAACTCACAGTACAGTTTCATTGGTTTTTATTCAAACCTTTCACTTGGTTCACAAATACACTATATAGGTTATACGTGTTTTGGATTCTATACTGTCAACTGTTTATAACACCTTTGCACAACACTTGCTATCACACCGACTGCCGGTCCTGCCCGGTGCGTCTGGGTGTGATTCAGCGGAAGCGCTGAATATGCAAAATTTCCAGGTCCCAGCAATTATATTTACATTGTTTTCAATGGGAGTATTTGGTCTCCCACAACCAGTATTCTTATACTATTTATTAATTACATCCCATTTATTTATTATATAATATTTCCAAGGGGGAAAAGCTCGTTGTTATTGTGTTGTTCAACAATGTTGTGAGTTGGTGGTCGACTGCACTTATAAGTGTGCGTTCGTGTGTGTGTGTGTGTTGCCTGGTGGTCGCGCTGCCAGAGATTGATGGGTCAGCGATTGTGTGTTGCATTGGACCTCGTGATGCTGAGTCGGCGTTTGATGCTTGTGGTGGACAGTGAGTGAGGAAGTGGGTTATATGACTGGGGTTATATTACTCGTCTTGTATATGAGGCGTATACAATTAAAGTTTTGTTTTTATTTGAATAATTTTTAAAATGCGATATTGATTTGCATTTCGTATTTCTTATTTACGATCCTGTTGTTGGTTTTGTATAATGAAATTGTGCATATTTAGATACTCTTGAGAGGTCAAAGTCCTTTAAATTCTTTTTAAAATGATTCTCATTTATATTTCACGTCGAATCTCATAAGATGTAGTTCACTACTACAAAAATAAGCCTGAGTTTTCTTGTTTATTTCTTCTTCATTTTTACTGTAAAATATAAGAAAAATGCAATTTAAAATAAGTTTTGCGATCTTCAATTACTTGTTTAACTGAATCTAATATTTATTGATCCGCTTACTTATCTCTTCTTCTTCCATTATTATTTAATCTTTGGAGAACAGGTTATCAATTTTGGCTTCGACAAAAAACAAAAAACAAAAAACAAAACAAAACAAAAAACACTCCAAATATTGAAAGTGTTTCTGTAGAATTAGTTATAACTTTAACGTTGCACGGCCTAAGTATTAGTAACGTTTGCCCATAGAAAACACACATCCCTACAATCCTTGAACGTTTAGCCACCATATTGTCTCACATGCACTTGTCTTAGTAGAAATGAAGTATTAATATCACGTTCAGCACAAGACTTTGTCCTTTCCACAGGCATCCATGTTGTAGCAGTTTGTTGTGATTTTTGTTTTTCACATTCTGTCTCTGTGTTGGAAGGTTCAATTTGCAAATCACTAATCATTATAGAGTCATATAACTTCTACGTTACCATGACAACAAAGTTCATAAGTCAAATGAGCTTTTTGCAGATTGATGCAGTGGTTCACATGTCAATTGAACTTTTCTCAGACTGATGCAATGGTTCACAAATCAATTGAACTTAGATAACGATGAACAAGTTCAACTTTTTTCACAGACTAATGCAATGGATGAGCCTAGATCCAGCTTTCCAACTCCCAGACAACAAAGATCTTACCATCGCAAGGTATCCAAGTAGAACTGCTTCTAGTTAAGCTTTCAAGATTGCTTTTGGTTCAGAACGTTTGGTGTTGTTCTGTTTTGTTTTATTTATTTATTTATTATTATTATTATTATCATTATTTTATTTTTTTTGCACGGGTATATGGAATTGATGTAACCTTACCTTAACCCCAACAACTATGAGTATCATTCCCAGATTTACCGCGTCTAAAAAAAAATATTAAAAAAAAAATAATAATAATAAATAAATAAATAATAGTCTCATTGTATGGCAACAACTCCAGCTAAT
>NC_134806.1:36395731-36418231 GCF_046742065.1 Oratosquilla oratoria
ATTTTAGTAACACCATATACAGTTATCATTCAAATACACTACAATGATTGTAATTGCAAGTATAAAAACATCTATTCAAAATATGTCACTTCGGAAAGATTATAATTTCTTTTACTCATTTCATCCTAAAGGCAACAAAGAGAGAAATGCTTTTCCCTTAGTAGAGAATTTTTATGAATGCAATATCTTGTGTTTCACTACGACTACAAATATTCTAAGATTCAAATTAATTTTGAAATAGTTTTATGTAAATAAGAACATACACCCTTGTTTGAAAGGAGATGACAAAGTTGCTTCGGGATTCAAGACAGCCTTGATGTCAGATGAACGATCCAGCGATATTTGAGACCTAAGATAATTGGAAATTTTATCTCTCCACGTCCATTAAGGGTCTGTGGCTAGAAATTCTACATGCGTTTTCGGGCGCATGCACGCACACGGATACACACACACACACACACACACACACACACACACACACACACACACACACACACACACACACACACACACACACACACACACACACACACACATATATATATATATATATATATATATATATGTATATATATATATATATATATATATATATATATATATATATATGTACACACACACAAGCGCACGATTGCGTATACATACGTTTGTTGGTGTAATGCTACCGAATTCTCCTGCTAATTAAGCTGGTTTGCGTTCGGTCCCCGCCCAGGGCTGGAAAGTATCACTGCACTACAAGCTGGCTCTATGCTCTATTGAGTAAGGAGTTGGTGATTATGGTGTTGTGAGTGTGTGTGTGTTTGTGTGTGTGTGTGTGTGTGTGTGTGTGTGTGTGTGTGTGTGTGTGTGTGTGTGTGTCTGTCTGTCTGTGTGTGTGTGTGTCTGTCTGTCTGTCTGTCTGTCTGTCTGTCTGTCTGTCTGTGTGTGTGTGTGTGTGTGTGTGTGTGTGTGTGTGTGTGTGTGTGTGTGTGTGTGTATGGATTGATGGGTGTATTTATAAGGCCCTTAGATTGGAAATATATGAGCAGCTTTCATCCATTAGGGTAATATATGTCAATCATGAATCCTACACTTGATCCAGAATGGAGGTGAATCACACACACACACACACACACACACACACACACACACACACACACACACACACACACACACACACACACACACACACACACACACACACATTTTTACACACATGCTTATAGACACATTCACGGACATACCTAGTGACACCCATCCACATACATTACAAATGGTTATTACCTATAGGTGAAGCATGGAAGCGGAAAGGATTCCGTTAGCGTAAATAGGGATTTCTTGGAGGAGAAGTAAACGAAAACAGGAGTTGAGTGCTCTCGATCTGGAGTGATGTAACGAGTGGTGTTCCACAAGAATCCGTGTTGGCGACAGTTATTTTTCCATAGGCAGATATAATAGCACAGAAGGGATACTTGTTTTTTTTATGTCAAAATACTAAGGATAGTAAGAGTATTTCAGCCTGAAGCACATGATGAAATTCAATTCACTTCTGATATTGAACCCAATAACCATTAATGACCTAAATGTCAAAAAATGTAGTGTGATATGCCTGTGGGTGAAAGCCAAGTTGGTAACGACTTACAAATCGACATAAAAACGACAAAAATCTCTCTCTCCCTCTCACTCTTACTCTTTCTCTCTCTCTCTCTCTCTCTCTCTCTCTCTCTCTCTCTCTCTCTCTCTCTCTCTCTCTCTCTCTCTCTCTCTCTCTCTCTCTCTCTCTCTCTCTCTCTCTCTCTCTCTCTCTCTCTCTCTCTCTCTCTCTCTCTCTCTCTCTCTCTCTCTCTCTCTCTCTCTCTCTACCTTTGTATCTAGGTTTGCATTTTGTGTTAACAAGCGTCTTTAAAAGCTTAGTCATGAACAATTGATGATTTCTGCAAATGTACAATATCACCTTTTCTTCTATACTACTAACATTTAAGAGCTACTTATTGATAGTCAAGAATAGTTTGTTGAGAAAATCTTAAGAACCTGGAGTTCTAATTTTTCATTATCGATTTTTTTGTTCTATTTACTTATTTATCTATTCATTGTGTGTAATGATTTTTAACTCCTGTACCACGATAATACTTTTTTTCACAAACGCTTGACTTCTTGAGCAAGAGTTGACGCCAAAGTATTTGTTTGCAGTGTTCCCTTTGTCTCTGGTCAACAACGCTTTGTGTTTACATTTTGTGCCCCGTCACCATCCTCTGTTTGTCTTTTCTAATTACACAACATCTCTATTTCATTTTCCAGCTTCTCTCTCCTAATGTCTTTCTCTTTTCCTTTTTATTCCCTCATGGCGTAGTTTCTTACCTCTCCTTTGGGCTCTCCTATTCACCAACATGAGCGAGGGCGCTGCTGGGGTACGTGTTAAAGCTGCCCGTAACGATGGCCAACCTTACGCTTGCTCCTCCTTCTCATCGCCCTCCTCCTCTTCCTCCTCCTATTCCTCCTCCTCCTCCTCCTCCTCCTCCTCCTCCTCCTCCTCCTCCTCCTCCTTCTCCTCTTCCTGCTCCTCCTCTTCCTTCTCCCCCTCCTCCTCTTCCTCCTCCTCCTCCTCCTCCTCCTCATCGTCCTCCTCCCATACCCTCCTCATCGTCTTCTTCCTCCTCCTCCTCCTCCTTTTCCCCTCCTCCTCCTCTTCCTCCTCCTCGTACTCCTCCCCCTCCCCTCCTCCTTCTCCTTCTTCTCCCCTTCTCCTCCTCATCATCGTCCTCCTTCCCCCTTGCCTCCTCCTCCTCCTCCTCCTCCTCCTCCTTCTCCTCCTCCTCCTCCTCCTCCTCCTCCTCCTCTTCCTCCTTCTCCTCCTCTTCATTGTCCTCCTCCCCCTCCCCTCCTCCTTCTCCTCCTCCTCCTCCTCCTTCTCCTCCCCCTCCCCTCCTCCTCTCCCTCCTCCCCCTCCTTCCCTTTCCCCCTCACCCCTTTTGGCGCCTCCGAGCCAATTGGGAGAGAGGATCTCTCTCTCTCTCACTTGTGGCTCAAGCCTCCGAGTCTGGAATATTATTTTGTGGGTCTCCTGAGCTGCAAATGGAATGGAAACAACGAAGCGTGGAGGAAGGTCAGTTCTTGGGCAACTGGTGATCCATTTGAGAAGTATTGTTTATATCTTTTTGCGGTCCTTTTCGGAATTTTTATAATTTCTCTTTCAACAACAATAATAACATTATCTTCAACTTCATTTCCAACAGTATTGTAACAACCTTTATTTTTATTTTGTTTTGATCCCTATCACAATTACATTAACTATATCACAACCATTATACGATATATCTCCATTGTATGGGAAAAAAAGGTTCCAAATTTGAGCAAATTTGAGCAAATTTCTAATACAAGATGTCTTCCAAAATTGGAACTTGAAGAAATATGAGAGAAACATATTTGTTTCGAGTATTCGTGAATTTCGAGTTTGGGAGGTGTAGTGTAAAGGATATAGGGTGAAGGATGTATTTTGAAGGATGTGGAGTGAAGAATGTTCAGCCTTTGGATCATTGATAGTGAACTGAGGAATATTTCTTTTATCTTGAGGCTTAGTGAGAATTAGTCACGCGTTGTCACACCTTGCTTTCTGATAAGAATGATACACTGTGGCGTATAGATGGAATTTGTACCGAAAGTTACGACTGAATATTAATCACCTATAAATCCTTGGGTTAGCCTACACTTCTTAAATAGATTCGAGATAAAAGAGTGGTTTACGTGGTGAAGATATCAGATTCAATTTTCGAGTCTGCAGCTTCAAAAAGCATGTTAGTCTAACCATCAATTTAGTTTTGGTCTGTTTATTTTAATTATGTCTAGAAGGTACCGCCCCCTTTCTCCTAGCCTGGCCAATGACTGACCATCATTTCTTATGAGATAATAAAATCTTGTTACTTAATATAATTCTAAGTTCTGTTGAAGATAACATGGCATTGCTTAATCAGGAAATAAAATGCTAGACTCAGGTTCAGGAACATGGGAGATAGGATGATAATTACACACATAATTGCAACATTCACATTTGCACTGAGATTAACATTGATAAAGTAGGAGGAGACAGTATATGCATAATCATCTGGATTTCTGTAAGAAAGAAAAAATAGGTTTAGAGTAAAAGCCGTGGTTTTTCATAAAGAGGAATTTTGAGCGCAATTTGTGAATTTTACTGACATGGATATAGAGAGATGATCGTCGAGACACTAATGGATGACCCCGATTTTTTTTTTTTTTATAATAGATAACCATTTACATCGATGATGAATTATATTATCACTTTATTAAGAAACGTGAAAATGGTGCTATACTAGATATGATTCCTGTAAAACCAGAAACTTAGCTTAGAAACGAGAAGGTAAAAGTGAAAGGAAATCCGGCAAGGTTGGCTATTGCCACTGCTTTATGGTCTCCTGTATGAGAAAGAAAAGGAGTGAGGTTGGTGGTGGTGGTGGCGGTGGTGGTGGTGGTGGTGGTGGTGGTGGTGGTGGTGGTGGTGGTGGTGGTGGTGGTGGTGGTGGTGGTGGTGGTGGCGGTGGTGGTGGTGGTGGTGGTGGTGGTGGTGGTGGTGGTGGTGGTGGTGGTGGTGGTGGTGGTGGTGGTGGTGGTGGTGGTGGTGTGGGTTGGTGGTGATTACGGTCAGTCTGCTTGAGAAGGCGAAGATGGTTAGAACCCTCAGTGACCAGATCGTTGAGATGAACGAGTCTCAGAAGGGGGCCATCGTTGGTGAGGTCAATATTAGTTGGATCGTTTATATGGGATGTGAGATGGTCCGTTTTACGTATTCATTTACTCATCATTTGTTCATTTACCTGTTCATTTATCACTAATCCTATTTATTAATTTATTTATTCATTCTTTTATTATATTTACTTGTATATATATGTTTCTATTTACTTACCTATCTATCTATTCATTTATTTACCTTTTATTTCATTTTTCTATTCGTTTCATTTATCTACTTATTTATTCATCTATTCTATATTTATGAATTCATTCATTTATTTATTTTTTATTTATCTATTTATATATTTACCTACTAGTTTATTTATTCATTTATCTATTCATCTATTTATCTATTTATAGTTTCATTATAGAAGAAGGGCGTGATTTACAGGTCAACTTAACATACAAATAACCAGTTAATAAGATGTTACACCAGGAAGCCTCTTAACCATAATCAAGGCCACCACCTTTACCCTATGTGACCGGACAGCCAAGTAGTAGTGACCCGTGACCTTAAAAACTGTGACCACTCCATTGTATGTGAATGACGAGGTCAAAGCCCTCGATGGTCAACGGTGACGCCAAAAGAACCACAGTTTTCAGTGAGTTGGCTCTACGAGGTGCTTCATCTTCTTACTTTTTCTACGGCGGCCAGGAAGTTCTTCAACTTCGAGTACATCGAACTCGCATCTATCGAGGGCGAGATCGTCACCCTGGACCCTGTTAGGGTCGTTCAGGACGACCGTGTCCTGATGACTTTTTTATCTATTTTTTTTTTTCATATAGCTATTCTTTGTCCATCAATTCACTTATTCCATTCTATTTTGTTTGATTTATCTAGCTATCTTTTTTTATTTATTCATATATTTATTTATTGATTAATTTATTTATCCATTTATTTATTTATTAATTTGTTTATTTATTCTATAATTCATTTATTTATTTATTTACTTATTCATTTATCCATTTACACAATGATTTATTCAAGACCATTCAGAGTTTTGACAAAGACATAGCTCCCTTGACACCCCATGAAATACTAAGTTATACAAACGTAGGCAATTCAACACATGGCACATAGCCACTGCCAGGCCTCCTCAAACACACACTACCACAACATATACAGGGCGGAGGAGCTCTGTTAGAAGCTTGATAAGGTTATTGATTTCCTCAGTAACTCAGGTATCATATTCCACTGACACTGTGAGCTAATTAACAACAATAACAACACTGTAAGCTAATTAACAACAATAACAACACTGTGAGCTAATTAACAACAATAACAACACTGTGAGCTAATTTACAACAATAACAGCACTGTGAGCTAATTAACAACAATAAACAAAAAGGGGGTTGATAACCAACCCCCTCTTTGTTTATTTTCTCTCGGGGCAATTCATCCTGTTAATATCTAGATTACGGTATCTAATGAGACATATGTACAATTCTCAAGATCTCAAGCACTCTCCATCAGTGATCAAATACTACTCACCACGCAAACAGCCCTGGTCTTCCATACGCATCCATTCTGTATTCATTATGTGAGATTTATAATGACTTTGCTAAGTGTGTTGACTCAGCTACCCTTTCCCCTCTATAAGGGGCCTTTGGCATATTATATCATATCGTGACATCATGATGGATGTATGAGTGGTATAAATGAAAACCATACGATTGGGGAACAGAGACTTTATTTCCTGACCGGTTATGCCTTATGAGGCTTCTTCAGAAGTATGATAAGTTCGTTGACCCTTTGGACGGGTTCTGGATGAATGTAGGTCGTATACTTGGTAATGGAGGCCGTGAATGTGGCACCCGAGAAGCCACGGGTGCCAGAAGGAAGGAGCCAATGGGCTCTGAGGAAATAAAGGAAGTCGGGAAGGTATTGGAGTCTTGATGGAACATGGGGGCGGGGGGGGGGGGTAGAGTGGTGGTGGTGATAGTGATTGTGGTGGTCGTGGTGGTATTACTGGTGATGGTAGTCAGGGAGGCATTGGGGCCTTGATGGATCATTGGGGTGGTGATAGTGGTTGTGGTAGTCGTGGTGGTATTACTGGTGATGATGGTGGTAGTCAGGGAGGCATTAGAGCCTTGATGGATCATTGGGGTGGTGATAGTGGTTGTGCTGGTAGTGATAGTAATAGTTGTAGTGACTGTGGTGGTGGTGAAGGTATTGGTGATGATGATGATACTTTTGTTTCTGTTGGGGGTTGAGGTTGTGGTTTGGTTGGTGGTTGTGTTCCTCCCACTAGAGTACTAATACAATTGAAATAAGTGCAAAGAATGACAAAGAAATGCCATCGCTTTTTGATATCCAGGTCGGGTTTGGATAACGGCCGATGATAAATGTCAAAGGCGCATTTTTACGGTCGTATAACCACAAGGATAGAAGCGATGGTAGACAAAAGAAAAACGTTTTATCTCGATTGCCGTCGGCAGGAACGTGTGGCTGTTTACGTTCGAAGGAAGACCTCACTTTGCGACCCATTGCAACAAATGTTGCGATTGCGAACCGTGGCATGACCAGAGTGACAAATCAGCCGGAAAGTGAGACCTCCTTTTACGACAAATTGCGATTGCGAACTGTGACCTTATCCGAGTGACAAGTGAGCCAGGAAGCAAGACTTCATTTTGCGATGTATTACGACAAAAGTTGCGATTGCGAACCACGACATGACTCGAGTGACAAATCAGTCAACGAGCAAAATTTCAATTTGCGGTATACTCGACAAATATTGCGATTGCAGACCGTGGCATGACAAGCAGACGGGGAAGAAGAGGACGTTTATGAGGAAATACAGGATGCTAGCAAGACCCCAGGTTGCGGACCGTGACATGACCCGATTGACAAGTCAGCCAGAAATCGGGGGCGACAAGCAGAGGAGGAGGAGGAGGAGGAGGAGGAGGAGGAGGAGGAGGAAGAGGAGGAGGAGGAGGAGGTGGTGGTGGTCTTTTACGAGGGAATACAGGAGGCCAGCAAGAACTGAGGAAGCAAGAAGACCTGAACGACGAACCAGCCAAAAGGAAACTGGACTCCATCAAATCCAGATCGAAAGCGGTCGAGGTCTGAATGACGATGGGAAGGTTAACGAACGAAGAAAGAGAAATGTAGTGAATAATGTATTAGAATATTCTAAACTGTATACAAGGAAGAATGGAATCGCCTACTAAGGTCAAGAAAAATAGTTATGAAAAAATCATCTTTTATTGGTTAATATAGTGGTATATAAATAAATGAAGGGAAGATAGACAAAAATACTATTTAAGTGATTGGGTGTATTTAGATTTTTTTAACATTATGTTGGGTTCCCTCAGTTGAAAAAATCTTATGACGACGGTCATACGATCTGGACAAATCTGGTCAGTATCTAAGGATTAGGATGCGGAAAAGCCTTTGGATCCTTTTTTTTTTTTTTTTTGGCAACGTTTCCAGATGGGACTGTTGCCATACAACGAGTCCAAGATTTCTTAGAGACACTGAAGCAGAGTACAACAGATTAAGGCATTAAGGGAGATAAAGATGTGTTCATAGATAGACGTTTCGCCTCTGTTAAATTCAACAATAGATATATACTTCCGTAGCGGTGAATTTCATATATTTTTCTATACATTAGTAGCCTTGTAGTATGGGGAAGTTGTATAATTTTGATATTATCAATAGAGAAATTATTATCAGAAACTTGTATCTTTTAGGGTCGTCACAACATTTGTCTTCTATTGTTCAGTCGAGGAAGGAAATTCATCAACGGTTTCTGGTGTATATGGTAGCAAATGGCGTAATTTTATGGCGGGCTTTCTGCCGTAACCCACCAAAACGGCTGAAGAGGACAAATAGTTTACATTATGGCAATGATACACTCGTCTTAACCCATTCAACTCCGATGACAAGATGTCTTGTCATTTGGTCAAATAAAACAAAAAATCATAAAACACCAAAATGTTTGATCAAACACCAGAAAAATATGACGTCAGTCCTCGCTTCGCTGCGAGCGAAGCGAGGATTGACGTCATATTTTTCTGGTGTTTGATCAAACATTTTGGTGTTTTATGATTTTTTGTTTTGTTTGACCAAATGACAAGACATCTTGTCATCGGAGTTTAATGGGTTAAACAAAAATAAATAAATAAAAAACAGATGATATAAGATAAATCCTATCTCAATTCATCACGAGTAAACAAGCGAGATCTCTTGCTCACTTCTGTTCCCATGACATCAGACTAATTACTTTAATCAAACTTTAATTGAAATCCCGTTTTAATACAAATTCTTCGGAAAACTTGTTTCCGCCATCTGTACTACATGCGAGGCGCCGAAGAACGTCGGGCTGCCAGAGGTCGTTACTTGGGGTTGGTCACATGATACGATGAGAAGTGGCCTCCCTCGCTGCCAAGAAGCAGTACTAATGCCCTCCCACGAACAGGAACGGGATAACGGTGATCAATAGTAGCAATGTGAGAACCATGGTAGTGGTAGTGGTGGTGATGGTGGTATTGGTGGTGGTGATACTAGTAAGTGGTGGTGATACTGGTAGGGGTAGTGCCGGTGATAATTGTCGCAATTGTGGTGACAGTGATAATGGTGGTGGTGATAATGATGGAGGTGGTGATAGTGGTAGTGGTGGTAGTGATAATGGTAGTGGTGGTTATATGGTAACAATGATAAGAGTGGTGATGGTGGTAATAGCGTCAGTAGCGTTGTGAGTGTCAGTGTTGGCACTTATCATAGTAACGTAGACAACTAACGATGGCAGTAGTGGTCAGAATCACCACACCCTGGCACCCTCGCAGTTTCGAATGAGCTCTTGGAAAGAACGTCAGAAAGGACTCCGCTGACCGTGTCCTGAGGGGGGGGGGGAGGGAAGAGGGGAGGGATTGGTGCCAAAGGAAGGCACTACTTAGGCTTGGCAGACTCGACAGACGCTGAAGTCCTTACGAGGACCGTTGCCAGCTACCACAGGATTGCAAGTGTCCAGTTGGTGAAACGCAAGGTAGACTGTGTTGAAGGCCGCGCGCGCGAGTGTGTGTGTGTTTTACTTGTGTGCATGTGCGTGTAATATATATATATATATACATATATATATATATATATACATATATATACATTTATGTATATATATATATGTATATATACATATACATATACATATATATACACATATATATATATATACATATATATATATATGTATTAAACGACATACCCAAGCATATATTTAAATACGTATGCCTATGAGCAACGTAGCTCAGATTAGTGCGGTGTAATTGGGATCATAGTTTGGGTCAGGAATTGTACTCATGAGTGCGCGAGGTCATTAACATTTGGCTTCATTCACAATCATAATAGATGGCGGCCATGACAATGCGCTCACTGCCCTAAAGATATCGTTAAAAGCACTAGCTATGATTCGTAAAGCTCGTTAAAGATGTCGGGCGAGCAATACAACCAAAGAATTTTTCTTCCAGTTTTTGGAAGGGATTTCAGAAGTCTCGGAGGAAAGACAGGAGGAAGAGTTTTGTGTAACTCAGGAATAGGTAAATGAGTAAATGAATAAATAAATCGATAAATAAATGAATGAATAATAAATGAATAGATAAAGTAATGAATAAATAAATAAACATATATTTAGATAGATAAAATAAAGTAAATAAATAGATAAATAAATAAGTACATAAACATACTAAAATCCGATCTCTCAGAGGAAACCCAAGACAGAGACTTAAAAAAAAAAAAAAAAAAAAAAAAAAAACGCAGCATTTTGGAAGTGGTTTCAGTGATCCACTTAAAAGAAAACAGTAATTTCATTTGACGAATCTTATTCGTTTTCGTTCATTACGCAAATTTAACGCTCACATCATATTGAGACGGCTTCCATGGATAAATAACTTAGTTTTGTGTCTCTCAGAACAAATATGAAAAAAATAATCCACCGGTGAATTAATGGCTGAAGTAAATGAAAAAAACCCTGTAGGAATACAAGTTAGATTATATTACATTTTATTATATTACATTACATTAAGCTACATTATATTGCATTATATTATATTACATTAAGTTATACTACATTATATGAAATTACATTACATTAGATTATATAACATTATATTATATTGTCTTTTATATTAAGTTATATTAAATCACATTACATTATGTAAAGTTGTATTATGATACATTACATTGCATAATTTTACATTACACTAGATTACAATACAATACATTACATCTTTACATTATATTTTATGAAATTACATTAAAGTACTTTACATAATATTACAATGCTTCATATTACATTACGTTACATTACATTACATTACATTACATTACATTACATTACTCAGTGTTCGACGAAGAGATCACCAGGAAACGCTAAAATGTGACCGAGAGCGTCACCATTGTGAAGTGACTAACAAGCCTTACTGCCGTCACGCGTTGACTGTTCTAGCGGGCATTCGGACCACCTTCCATCTAGATCCTCGCTCCCAGACGCCGGAGCCCATGTCTGCTCGGCTACCGCGCTTGTCACAATGTAGTCTTAAACATCACATAAAAATGGACATATAAAGGAGAGAGAAACGACGGACTTGCGAGGAAGAGGAGGAAGAAGAAGAAGAGGAGGAGGAGGAGGAGGAGGAGGAGGAGGAGGAGGAGAAAGGTGGTGGTGTTAATAAAGATGATGAGGTTGATATTGTTGTTGTGGTGGTTGTGGTGATAGTCTTAATGGTAGTGGTAATGGTGATGATGATGGTGATGATGGTGGTGTTACTGAAGGCTATGATGGTGATGATGATGGCTATGATGGTGTTAGTGATGATGGTGGCTGTGGCGGCGGCGGCGGTGGCGGTGGTGGTGGCCAGGAAATAGAATGTTGATACGAGTAAAGAAAAGCGAGTTTCCGCATCTGTGAGGAAATTGCGCGTTGATGCAGGAAGGGAGAAAACGGCGGTACGGCTGTTACTGTCATAATTGCCCCGTAACAGTGTCGGGTGTAACGGCGTTGAATGTAGTCCGTTGCCCCTGTCAGTAACGTCACTATCGTACTCATTATGTCATCGCCGCAATCATGTGAACGATATCTTGTATTCTACACCTAATTAACATCGTTATCTAATAGATAAGTAAATGGATAGAATAGAATGACCGTAATCACCAATTTAGTTATCTCTGGTTGAGGAACATTTTCACCTCACCTCACCTTACTTTACCCCACCACACTTCACCTAATTTCACCTAACCTAACCCAAACTTAACCTAACCCAGCCTAACTAAACCAAACGCAACCCAACCCAACCCAACCCAACTCAACCCAACCCAAAACCCAATCCAACCCAACTCAACCCAACCCAAAACCCAATCCAACCCAACTCAATCCAACCCAACCCAACCCGATTGAACCCAACCCAACCCAGCCTAAACTAACCTCACCAAACTTAACCCAGCCTAACCTGACCTAACCTAGCTTCATACATAATCTATTGATAAGAAGTGAGTTGGACGCCTTCTTTGCTGCTCAGTCCTCTCCGTCCTCGCGAGGGACCGGGTCGGATTGATGTATCAACGACAAAATATGGCGCTTGGAACATAAATTTTATATTGAAAAAAAAAAGAAAGAAAAAAAAACATTACTATTTGTTTCTGACTGTTTCGTATTCATTTTTTTTTTTTTTTAGAATAAATATATCTCCTAGGGGAAAAAAGTGAAAATATATTATCGTCTGAAGTTTAGACGAGTGATGTATGGATTTTATTTGTTGAAAAATAACAGTGCTGTAATTCTTTGCTTTCGAAGATTTATTATTGGGACTAGTTTTGTAAGAAAGAAAAAAATAAAAAGATGAAAGTGATTACCCTCCAAAACACCATGAAAATAATTTAAGAAAAAAGAAGCCTAATAACAATAGTAAATTTGCTTCTTTGAACCACAAACAATTAATTAAGAAAATCAGCCTTCATAATAAAATTTGCAGTAAAATGAAGTCACACTCATGGAGACTGTCCCGAAAACTTGGAAGAGTGACTTTGTTTGTTCCATGCATTCCATTTCATGCAGTCTGCATTCCTTGACGCACGAAATGTCTTCAACTTTGCTTTGGCCATTGCCCTTATTGTTTCCTTTGTTTATGGTAGTCTTGGCAAGGACCCTCGCAGGGTTAGTGTCTGTTAACAATAATTAAATTGCCAAAGATTTTATCTGTAACAACCATAACCTCCAACGTGTGTTTAGTATTATCTGATAATAATAATGATTTCAATGATGATGATATAATTATTGCTGCCTTGAGCTTCATTAAATGGTAAATTCGTATCCCCACATATATATATATATACATATATATAGTATGTATATATATACATATATATAAATATGCATATATATATGTATATATGCATATATATATGTGTATATATGCATATATATATAATATGCATATATATATATATATATATATATATATATATATATATATATATATATATATATAAACTGAGACCACAGTCATAGCAAAAGAAAAAACTGGAAACGATGAATCTATGTATTTCGATTGTAAATTACAGTCCTGTATAGTAGTACAGAATGGGAGGCGGATACTGTACTTACATAGCATTATTTTACATAAAGAGGGACAGGAGAAAGACCAAAGGACGCCTATCCTTACTCAGTTGGTGACCTAAGGGTTATACGGTGTGGGGTCAGATAGAGGATGCTTATTGACGATGTACGTGACCATAATTCCGAATATTATGTCCGGAGGCCACTGTCCCTTTAAAATATTCATACTTGGAGTATATCCTGTTAATGTTGATTCAACCATATATTCCCAATATGAACATTTCAAAGGGGCAGTGGTCTCCGGACATAATATCCGGAATTATGGTCACCAACATCGTCAATAAGTATCCTCCACCTGACCCCATACAGCATGACCCTTAGGTCACCAATTTAGTAAGTGTAGGCGTCTTTTGATCCTTCTCCTGTCCCTCTTTTTGTAAGAGAGCGCTATATAAGCAGAGTACCCTCCTCCTAATATGTACTACTAAGAAAAATGTAGTTTATAGTCGAAATGTATAGATTCACCGTTTCCAGTTTTTTTCTTCTTCTTCTTTGACGGTGGTCTTAGTTTTGATTTACAAATGCGCTACTATATTTTTCATCAGATACATACATATATATATATATATATATATATATATATATATATGTGTGTGTGTGTGTGTGTGTGTGTGTGTGTGTGTGTGTGTGTGTGTGTGTGTGTGTGTGTGTGTGTGTGTGTGTGTGTGTGTGTGTGTGTGTGTGTCTTTACCTAGTTTTGCCTAGTTGTATTTTACGGGACGAGAGCTATACTCGTAGTGATCCGTTTTTGTATCTCTCCGCATCTAGTTTATTTTTAAAATCGTGTATAGTTTTGGCATTCACTGTTTCTCCGTTTACTTAGTTCCAGACATCAATCACTCTATGTGGGAAGCTATTTTTTTTCCAGGTCTCTTCTATAAGTGTCCTTTAGTTTCTTATCGTGTCCTCTTCTTTCTCTTCTGTCCCACTTTAATAAGTCATCTCTATCGAGAATTTTCATCCCTTTCATGATTCTGTAAATGGCCAATAAATCATCTCTTTCTCTTCTCAGTTCCAGTGTTGACAGATGTAATTTCTCCAATCTTTGTTCGTATGTCAGATTTGACAGTGTAGGTGCCATTTTTATCGCTGCTCTTTGGATTCTTTCCAATTTTCTTATGTTCTTTGTGCTAGGTGCCCACAATGTTGCGGCATATTCTAGTTTAGGTCTTATCAATGTAACCACTATTTTTTAACCATCTCCTCATCTATGTAGTCGTGTGTGTGTGTGTGTGTGTGTGTGTGTGTGTGTGTGTGTGTGTGTGTGTGTGTGTGTGTGTGTGTGTGTGTGTGTGTGTGTGTGTGTGTGTGTGTGTGTGTGTGTGTGTGTGTGTGTGTGTGTGTGTGTGTGTGTGTGTGTGTGTGTGTGTGTGTGTGTGTGTGAAAGAATACTGATAGCCTCTGGTCTATAGGCGTGCCACTAGAGTCCACAAATAACTCCCTTACATAAAACATGCAGTCAAGACCCCATACGAGGATAGACAAGAGATCGTTTTCAACCCTTTCACTGTAGAGGAACTTATCGTAACCAAATAAAATCCCCAAGACCCATCTAAATGGATTCGGTGTAAGGAAAGAACTTTTCTTAACTGACTGAAATCCTTTTGTGAAGGCCCGAACGGGTCTCCGAAGTGAAAATATTCTTGTCGAAGACTCAAAGATGATTTCGAGGAATGGAGAGGACTTGTGAGCGCTGCGTTGGTTCTGAAGAGATAAGTAATTACCCGCGTTTCAGACGTCACGTGATAATGATTAATGACTCTTCCTTACTGTGTTTTAGCCATATATGGCAAATGTAGATTACTAGACCAACCCCTCTAAGGAAATCCAAGCTCTAAGTCCTATTGCCACAAGGTTGCTTTTCCCTTACGTTCTGTCGGATAGGGCGATTTCTCATGTTTCCGGTACTGTTCAGTGAAAGTCATAATTTTCAATACTTAAAATCACTCAAATATTTAAAAGTAGAAAGTAATACTTGTAGTCTTTGAGTTCCTGGGGTTTTCTTTCAGGTGAATAAAATAACCTGGCGACAAGTAGAATAGATGTACAAGTCGAGCTGGATATTTCTTTATTAATAATTCCTTCGAGAGCTTCCGAGATGTTCAGATTCCATATTGCCAGCTTATTGGATACGGTCGAGATCACCTCTCCTACTTGAAATAATCGGATATTGTGTAGAGACGAGGTCGATCGAGGCCGAGTTCGAGTTCAGGCCGAGGGCGAGTTCGAGTTCAGGCCTAGTCGAGATCGAGTCGAGCCAAGTTTAGGTGAGGTTGAGGCTGGATCGACTCAAATCGAGGTCAATTCGAGACCGAGGTAAAATCGAGTTTTACCTCGACTCGAAGTTGTCGAGGTCGACGTCGAGGTCAAGTTGAAACAAAGTCGAGTTTGAGTCAAAGTTAAATTGAGTTCATATCGAGGGTAAGTCGAGGTAGAGTCGAGGCTAAGGTCAAGTCGAGGTTGAGGTCAAGGTCAAGGTCGAGATGGAGGCCGACTCGAGGTCGAGATCGAGTCGAGGTCAAGCTTAATTTGGACGCAGGAGATCAGGTATCCTTCATGCGGCAGAAGGGACGATATTGAATTTCGCTCGCAAATGGATCCTGTGCGCAACAGTAATGACGATAATTTCGTACAATAATTTCGCCTCGCATGAAGGATCTGTCCCGATGTCCTGCAGGAGAGGTCCGATTGATAATGATGATGGTAGTGGTGGTGATGGTGATCGTGATGATTGATAATCAATAATCATTGTTTCCAGTTTCATTAACTGGAAACCCGCAGCCTTGTTGTGGTCGTCAACGATCCTCATGTTATTGTGTTGTATTGGTGCGGGGTTGCTTCTTTGTCACCGGTTGAAAGTAGTAGACAGGGGAGCAGTCGCCGGTTGTCAGCTCTCCAATTGAAGTTGATAAAGGGAGATTTTGGGGCCCAGACCGGAGACCGATTGCCAGCCTTACGGGACTGCACCTCCCGATGGAGATGATTATCTTTATCGTCAATCATGCAGAAGCCCTATAACCAGGTATCCATCATTGGTTTCCCACAGATTGATTGATTGATAGACTGATTGATTGAGTGGCAGTCTGCTTCCACTATGAACGCTTACCAGTATCGTGAGCGGACCAGACTCCAATCTGATTAAAGTTATTTAATGTTTAGCCAGAAAAAATATATGAAATAGCAGCAGAAAAGCGAAGAGGTTAATATAGAAGTTCATGACCTCGTCAGCATGGTCGTTTCTCTTTGACGTTGTACTAAAGTATGAAAGCTGAAATAAGGAGATATATACAGAGTTCATATTATACTCTGGTCTTTTACCATGGTAAAATCCATTCAAAAACAAATCTACGTCGTCAAGTCATAGAAAGAAGTAGTCCGCAAAATCCAGGAACCCCCCAAAATTGTCAAAAACATCCATTAAGGAAAATCGTGGTTCTTCCTTAAATGCTCCTATATCCTCTTCATCCATTCGTTCGTTCCACTTTTCTTCCCCATTTTCAATTTGACTTTTTCATCCCATATTCTTTCTCTCTCCCAGTTGTGGTTTTTCATGTTCGTCGTTTTCCCTTCATTTCTTTCCTAATAATTTTTACGACTATATCTTCAGTCTCCTTTTTTTTTTTTTTTTTTTTTTGCGTTTCTTGCTCCATCACCCCATCTCTCACCATAGTACATCCGGTCCGTGTTTTTCTTCCCAGCAACTCATTTTTCTTGTCGTTCTTCTCCAAACCTTGCTTCCAAGAGCCTAGATTCTTAGAGCCCCTCCTCCTCGAGTTCCGCTTCTAAGAGCCCCAATCTTTGGATCCCCTCCTCTTAGGGCCCTCCTCTTAGAGCCTTACCTCTTAGAGCCTTACCTCTTAGAGCCTTACCTCTTAGAGCCTTACCTCTTAGAGCCTTACCTCTTAGAGCCTTACCTCTTAGAGCCTTACCTCTTAGAGCCTTACCTCTTAGAGCCTTACCTCTTAGAGCCTTACCTCTTAGAGCCTTACCTCTTAGAGCCTTACCTATTAGAGCTCTACCTCAACAATGCCTCTTAGACCCCCTCACATCAACTCCTACCTCTAAAACCTCGCCTCTTAGAGTCTCTTAGAGTCCCGCTTCTTAGATTTCCGTCTCTTAGAAACTCCGCCTCTCAGAGCCTTGCCCCTAAAAGCTTTGATTCTTTGAGCTTTGATTCTTAGAGCTTCGGTTATTAGAGCTTCATAGAACCTCGTATCTTGAGCCCTGTCACTTAGAGTCCTGCCTCTTAGAGCCCACAGACTCTTAGAATTCCTATTTGTTGATCTCCACCTTCTAGAGCATTATATCATAGAGCTCTTAGAGTCCGAACTCTTAGAGGTTGCCCAATTTCTTTCTACTTAGCTCGACACTCCCTTTACTTCCACTTCATTTCTCAGAGGAAACTTTTTCTTCAAGTTCTTATCTCTCTCTCTCTCTCTCTCTCTCTCTCTCTCTCTCTCTCTCTCTCTCTCTCTCTCTCTCTCTCTCTCTCTCTCTCTCTCTCTCTCTTTTGGCGGGAGGGGGGGGCACTTCTGTCAGGTATTTTCCCCTCTATTTCGCCTCTTTTTCTCTTCTCTTGTTCTCATATTTTCACATTTCTGATCTTGTTTCGTCCCTCCTTTAATCTTCTCATCCTGTCTCTAGTTCTTTTTCTAATTAGTTTCCTGCCAATTTTGGTCTTCTTTCTTCATCTTTCTTGTTTTCTACTTTTCCTTAAACTCCTTCCTCAGTTGTTTCCTTCTGCACCTTTATTACATTTCTTTAGCTTTCTATCTTCAGTTTTTTATTTTCTTATAACCAACTAAATAAATACTTTTTGTGTCTTCCTATCAAAGATGCCCTACATTCTACCATTCTTGCTTTTCCTTAATCTTCTTTTCCAGTAACTCGATTACCTTTCTCTTTCTCATTTTATATACGTATACACACACACACACACACACACACACACACACACACACACACACACACACACACACACACACACACACACACACACACACACACACACACACACACAGACACATGCACACACACACACACACACACACACACACACACACACACACACACACACACACACACACACACACACACACACACACACACACACACACACACACACACACACACACACACACATACACACACAAACAAAACAAACACACACATACATACACACACACACACACACACACACACACACACACACACACACACACACACACACACACACACACATACACACACAAACAAAACAAACATACACACACACACACACACACACACACACACACACACACACACACACACACACACACACACACACACACACAAACAATTACAAACACACACACACACACACACACACACACACACACACACACACACACACACACACACACATTTTATTATGCTTGCCAAAGACTTTCCAATCAATTGTAATACGTCTTTTTATTACATCACGATCTTTTGTCACTTTCACACCATCTGGCCTAAATAGTTATACTCTTGAACTTCTTCAAAACTCTCACCATCGATTGTAATCTCTTTACTCGGAACTTTCGTGTTGAACATTACTTTGGTTTTACTCTTACTTATTTTTAAACCTACTTTGATACTTTCTTTGTTCAGATCCCTCAGCATGTCTTATAAGTCTTCTGCTCTTTCTTAAATAAGAGTAATGTCATTCGCAAATCTTAGGCGGTTCAAATATTCGCCATAAGTCTCCAAATCTTTCTCTTCCCAATTCAACCTTCTGAAAATCTCTTCCAAGCAAGCTGTAGATAATTTGTGTGAAATTGTATCGCCTTGTCGTACTCCTTTCTCGATCTTGATCTTTTCTGTATCTTTATGTTGTCGAATTATTGCGGTGCCTTTCGCACAAATATTTTCTAAAACCCGTACGATCTGTTCGTTTGTACCCTGTTTGCGTGGCGAGTTTAGTATTGCTGTTTGTTCTACCGAGTCAAGGGCCTTCTCGTAATCCACAAAAGCTAAACAGAGAGGTATAGTGTATTTTGTCGTTTTCTCGATTACTTTGTTCATCGCATGCAAATGGTCCTGAGTCGAATATCTGTTTCTAAAGCCTGCCTATTCTCTCGGTTGGTTTCCATCTAAAACTTGACTTGTCTATTTGTAAGGATCTTGGAGAATAATTCTAATACATTTTATAGCAAGCTAATTGGTTGATAGTTACTAAGGTCCTTCTGGTCTCCTTTTTTATGAAGCAAAATCACTATGGTATTGCATCACGATTCAGGAACGCTTTTTTGACGTAAGCACTGGTTGTACAACTGAGCTAACTTAATATGAGCTTCTTTCCCTACGTCTTTCAAGAGATCAATCGATATACCATCTTCCCCAGGTGCTTTTCCTCGTTTCACATCTTTAGAGCAAATTCTACTTCTTCCTTTGTAATGTCTGGTGCACTACTAACGTCTACGGATGAATTTATTGACTCAACTACGGTCTTCGACTGGTAAAGCTCTTGGTAAAATTCTTCTGCTCTTTTTATGATTCTGTCTCTACATTTAATTATTTCTTCATTTCTATCTTTCAAAAATATCATTTGTTGTTCCTTTAATATTTTTAACTTTCCGAATAGTTGCCTCTATTTCATCCATATTTCTTTCTTTTCTCTGATTTCTGCCTTTGGTTGGTAAACTTGTTTAGCTCTACTCTTTCTATTTCGTATCTCCTGCTTTTAATCTGCATGGTTCTTCTTCTTTTAATTAAGTCATTTGTAGCTTTGGAGTATTTGTTTTCTCTAATAAGTTTGTACTTCCTACTTTTTCTGCCGATTCCTTAATGATAGCCACTAAATTCAAATTCATATCTTCGACGGTGTCCTCATTAGTTTTTAGAGCTTCGAATCTATTTCTAATTTCTAACTGAAATGTCTTATTATTATCCTTAACCTTTGCAAGGCTTATTTTCTTTTTGAAAACTGATTTATTTCTCTCAGCTCTGAAATTGAATTTAGCTATGCAATCCACCTTACTATGGTCACTAAATATGTTGACTTTACTTATGACCCTAACATTGCTAACGCTCTTTCTCTCATCTCCTAATATGAAGTCTACTTCGTTCTTTGTTGTTCTGCTTGGACTTCTCCAGGTCCATTTACAACCTACACGCTTTTGAAAGAAGGTGTTCATTATCCTCATGCTGTAGTTCTCTGTAAAATGGACGAACATCTCGCTTCTGTCACTTCTTTCACCTAATCCAAGCTTCCCAAAGCATGACTCATCTCCCATCTTCTTCCCCACTTTAGCATTAAAGTCGCATATTACCAACGTGTACTCATTTTTTCTTGATCCATTACCTGACTTAAATCATCATAGAACGACTCAATTTCATTGTCTGAACTCTGTGAAGTTGGTACATAAACTTGAACTATTTTTAGAGTGTACATTTTACACAGCCTGATCACAATCCAAACTACCCTATCTGATAAACTACTGAACTTGACTACGTTACCAGCAACTTCTCCGTTTATCAAGAATCCTACTCCACTAGATCTTTCTTTGTCCTTACATCTATAGTAGAACAGGTGGTGACCATCTTGTAATTGTATCAGTTTTTCTTCCTCTTCGGACTTCGCTCAGTACTACGGCGTCCCACTCGATATTGTCTATTTCTTCCATTAAACTCTCCAGCCTGTGATTTTCCGAGAAAGTTCTTACGTTGTAAGTATAGATCTTCATTTTCCTCATGCTGTTCAATGTCCAAGATTTGAATTTGCTTGGACAGTGCTTACATTCAGTGGTACACTGCCCGTAAGCACACAAGGCAATGCGGTTGGACCTTTAGGATACGATGATCCAACAGGAACGCCCAGTTTTGTTTTGGTTGTATTATTCATGGTTGCTATGAAGGGGTTTTGGTAATAATTTCACCTCCCTGCCAAATGTTTTCTGGTGAGATATTTCTCCGGTGTCACCTTATTCATTATATTCGGTGAAGCCCTATTTATCTATAGGGTGCCCAATGGTCCACGCCGTCATTATGACGGTACCCCATGTATCTATGAGGAATTTTCCTGTTCACCATCAGGGACGTGCCAGTTAACAGTGGGTCATGCGACTGTGTGTGCGAGCTGCTCTTTGTCTGATCTTTCTTACAAAACCTGTTCGATATGGATGACCCTCCAGAGATTTCTTCTCTGTCATAGCTTTTCTAATCATTAAGATACTCAAGCCTATCCACCACGTCAAGGTGTCAACTCTCGAATAGGTATATATATATATATATATATATATATATATATATATATATATATATATATATATACATATATATATATATGTATATATACATACTGCATATACATGTATGTATATATGCATATATATATATATGTATATATACATACTGCATATACATGTATGTATATATGCATATATTTACAAATGAAGCTGGTGGCGTAATCGGAATATATATATATATATATATATATATATATACATATATATATATATATACTGCATATATATGTATGTATATATACATATATTTACAAATGGAGATGGTGGCGTAATCAGAAACGTGCTGGTCCAGTTTCCACTTAGTTGTGGAATCACATCCCGCACTTCTCTCCGGTTCCCAAAAGTGACTGTTACTATGCCAAGAGTCCAAGCAAATAGGGCAAAGGTGACGGTTTTGGCTACAAAGCTCCTCTTGGCGTAGGCTTCTCACCAACACCACCTATTGGCCATTACATGGCCGCTCTAAGTCATGATATATGGCGTCCTCTGTTTTCACATGTTTACTCTATATTTCTATCCCTCTCTTCTTTATTTCCTTCTCCTTTCTCCCTCGCATTCTATCCTTGGTCACTCCCCATTTCCACCCTTTCATCTTTGCTTTCCGCCTAATCCTCTTTCCTTTCCTCCATTATCCTTCTTCTCCTCTTCCTTCCCACTCTCTGATCCTTCTTCTATCGTTTCTTCTTCGGCGGCTCTTGCTGATCCCAAAAGTGCTAATTCAATCTTCGTCTATTCCTCCCCTTCATCCATTTTTTTTGTTTTTGTTTTTTTTCCTTTGAATCGTCTTTCCATTTCCTCCATCCTTTTCCCCTCTCCTTTCTTGAATGTCTTTTTTTACTTCCCTGAGCTTTCTTTTCGTCTTTCGTGTTTTGGGTATCCTTTTTTTTTCTGGGGGGGGGGGG
>NC_134806.1:36423231-36425731 GCF_046742065.1 Oratosquilla oratoria
TATATATATATCTATATATATATATATATATATATATATATATATATATATATATTCGTAAATAGCTGGAGTCCAGGAACCATTATTATGGGTGAAAGCATACGCCGGACTCGACGTTCGTCCAGCGTATGCTTTCACCCATAATATATATATATGTGTGTGTGTGTGTGTGTGTGTGTGTGTGTGTGTGTGTGTGTGTGTGTGTGTGTGTGTGTGTGTGTGTGTGTGTGTGTGTGTGTGTGTGTGTGTGTGTGTGTGTGTGTGTGTGTGTGTGTGTGTGTGTGTGTGTGTGTGTGTGTGTGTGTGTGTGTGTGTGTGTGTGTGTGTGTATGCATGCGCATACGCGCGTATGTGTGTGTATGTGCGTGTGTTTCTGCACGTGCTTGTATGTGTGTATACGTTTATGTGGACATATATATGTGTGTGCATGTTTAAATATATATAACATCGGCGTATTCCCTACAAGGAGGGGGTCGCCAACTTACCCCTTCAGATGGGCAAATCACTTCACCTTTAAGGTTGGTGGAAGGGGGAGGTAGCGCCTCGCCACCTGAAAGAGGAAATTGCGTCGCTCTTCGTTCTCGCGAGTTCGTGGTGCTCTTCTCGAAGTCGTCGATCTCCGAGAAGATGTCGCTTGGCTCCCCTCAGGATTCTTCGACTGACGTCGGGAGTTAATCTGATAAAAAGTCGGATTTTGATCTGTTAGAGGATAGGCAACTCAAAGTCTCATATTGATATATGTCTCATTTATACAGTAAATTGTTATTTGATTCTATTATTTGTATGCTTTTTTCATTTATTTACGTACATTTATTATTATATTTTGTTGATTTATTTTATATACTCATGTATCTATTTATCTATCTATGTATTTGATTGGAATTTCATTCGTCATTAAATTATTTATTTATATTTCTTACTCATCATTTTGTCTGTACATTTATTCATTCATTTGTTTATTAACTCATCTATCATTTTGTTTACCTGTTTTTTTTATTCATTTATTCATCTATTATTTATTTGTTTGCTTATTTATTTCTTTAAGCGAAGCTTACATCGATCTGTATCCGGGATGGTTGAAGTATGAAAGAAAAAAATAATAAAATGAAACTATCAATATTATTGCCATTGGTTTGAATAACGTACATTTTTTGTTTGTCAGTGAATTGCGTCAAACTTATAGAAAATCCTTTTCCTTTGTTGGCATTTCAGTGAATCGGAGTTTTTTTCTATTCTTTTCTTTTTCTTTTTTTAGGGACATGAAGAAACGTCAAAACTAAATTGGATGAGTTTTTGAAACAAATGAAAAACAGATCACTTCCCTTTCTCTCTCTATCTATTTCTCTCTCTCTTCTCTCTCTCTCTCTCTCTCTCTCTCTCTCTCTCTCTCTCTCTCTCTCTCTCTCTCTCTCTCTCTCTCTCTCTCTCTCTCTCTCTCTCTCCCTCTCTCTCTCTACATATATATATATATATATATATATATATATATCTATATATATATCTATATATATATATAATTATATATATATATATATATATATATGTATATAATATATATATATATATATATATATTTTTTTTTCTCTCTTACTTTTCTTTGGCAATTTTCCAGGCATATTTGCTTTTCTTTAGCCTTCATAGACCTCCAGATTCCTTGAACATACCCGTTGTTTGTCAGCAGCATCCCTTCTCCCATCCCCTCTCCCACTTCTCCCTTTTCCCCTCTCTACCCTTCCCCCTTCCCTCCTTCCCCCCCTCCTCCCCGAGACGTTCCCCTTTTTCATCATAAATCTTGCTAAGACACAAGGCCTAAGACTGATAAGAGAAAAGTGGGTCAGTACCCTCCCGTAAGTCTTAAGAAAGACTCGCATTGTTCCCCTCACTACGGAAACCAAATTTCCCCTTTTTCATCAGTTCTGTGAATTGTTGTATTGATTTTGATTTATTTAAATTTAATCATTTCTGAATTTTTTTTGTCATCCTTTGATCATTTTTGTTTCCAGTTTCCCTATTTTTTTGCTAGTTAGTTGTTGTGTGTGTTTTGTTTGTTTAGTGTTTGTCTACTTTGTTATGTATCAAGAAGTCTTGCAGACTTTCTTTGTCATTTCACTTCACATCAATACTATTCATTGTTAGGATGAATTCCAGTCCTCATACACACACACATACACACACACACACACACACACACACACACACACACACACACACATATATATATATATATATATATATATATATATATATATGTATATATATGAGTATGTGTGTGTGTGTGTGTGTGTGTGTGTGTGTGTGTGTGTGTGTGTGTGTGTGTGTGTGTGTGTGTGTGTGTGTGTGTGTGTGTGTGTGTGTGTGTGTGTGTGTGTGTGTGTGTGTGTGCGTGTATGTGTGTCTGTGTTTGTGTGTGTGTGTGTGTGTGTGTTTGAGAGAGAGAGAGAGAGAGAGAGAGAGAGAGAGAGAGAGAGAGAGAGAGAGAGAGAGAGAGAGAGGGGGGCTT
>NC_134806.1:36438231-36440121 GCF_046742065.1 Oratosquilla oratoria
TCCTTGATGATACGAAGAAGTGCTTTCTCATCCTCCTTATAAGCGCTCGACATGTAGGCCCTATAGAACAAGGTAAAGGTATTGCCTTCTACAGGAGTCTGTTGCCCTTCGTACCACTTGCTCATGACGGCCCGCAGTACACGTTGGCAGTCGCTGTTTGAGTGGCCATTGTTGACTAAGAGCTGTGTAGACCGGTCAATTTCTTTCTGGGTGGAGGTCCAACTGGAGCAATGGGTGAGGGCTCTCCTATAGAAGGATGCAATAGTGGAGTCCTTATATTTTTGAGGGTACTCACTCTCTCCATTCAAGCACAATCCAGGATTAGTTGGCTTGGTGTACACTGCTGTGCGGGTGCTCCCGTCGGTTTTCTGGGTGAGGAGCACATCAAGAAAAGGAAGGACGTCGTCTGTCGCCTCCTCTGTCGTAAATCGAAGGCCTGACACTTCCTGAAGGAGGCAGCGAAGGTGTTCACGCTCCTCAGAGTCGGTGGTCCTCACGAAGATGTCTTCTACCTTTTCTTGATGTGCTCCTCACCCAGATATTCCCCGATATTCAACGTGTCCTTTCCCAGTTTCAGACCAGAATAACGGTCATTTCTTTGTAATCTTTCCTAGTGTTTACTTTCTGTATTTATAATCATCCATTTCTTTGCTATTGTCACAATTGAAAATGCTAACTGTGATTAGCGAAACGACTTGTATCCTGTTCTACCCATTAGATGGCTTCTATCGGCAACTTTGTTTTTTCTTTACCTGTCCATGCTAGAGAGATCTTTAGAAGACTTGAAACTCATCAGAGCTCAATTTGCTGTTGCATACAATTCTATATGCCTTGAAGAAAATATTTTGCCGCGTTACTCCAATATATATATATATACATTAGTTTATTGCTTATCCATCTGTTTGTTTAACTATTTATTCATTCATTTTTCAACCCTTAATGGTTTTTTTTTCTGTCATTTCTTCACCAAATCAGACTTTCTCTCCTTCTTAACTCCCTTTTTTCCCTTTTTTTTTCTCTGCATCCATAGAATCACAAATAACCATTTGCAAATCCTATACCATGTAAACCCTCAAAAGACTATAGACAAAGTCACATGTAAACCACACGTGACTGACGTTGTTCACAGCCTCTTAGCGCCATCGCCAAGCCTAAACCACAACACTCTGACCTTAGTCAGCGTGACGTCACGATCGCGCGATACCCAAGGAAAAATACCAATCTTAATACATAGTGTCGACAGACAGACCTTGACCATTCCTAAACCTACCAGAACATAGAATCACTATAAGAGAGCCAGACACATTTACTGCTACTAACTCATTCCCTTAAATTATAACTCACACATATTACGATAGAAAAGAGAATGTTAAGCCGAAATGGCAACCCTTTGGTAAAACGCCAAATAGGGAAATGTTGTATATTTAAGACTGGCAAATGTGCCGCTAGATGTCCTTTCACACGAACGGGACCTGGATTTCTCGGTCTGTGCATAACTTCGTCCAGATAGATAGAAAAAGAAGCCCCTGCCGGCTTTGTCTCAACCAGGCAGCATCTAGAAAAGACACTTCCGTACGGAAAAAAAATCACTCTCCGCTACGACAAAGTACAGGGAACGACACTGACGTCTACGGCGCTCCCTTACTGAATAGATTCACCCGTACAAAGTAACGGTAGTGACATTTCTTTCAACCTTCCTTCAACTTTTCCTTCCATTGCCATCTCTACTCCTCTCCCTCAACCTTCTTACTTCCTTTCCCTATTTCTTCTCTCTTTCACTCTTCTCTCTTTCTCTCTTTCTTTCCTGTCTTGGTCATTCTTTACTCTTTGGATTATTTTTCCCTCTTTCCACCTCTCTTTCGTCTGTTCCCTTCCTTGCCTAACTCAGCT
>NC_134806.1:36448121-36450621 GCF_046742065.1 Oratosquilla oratoria
ATTATTGTCCCACTCATAAGAAGCTTTCCAGAAGCTGAATAAAATTTTCTGACGGAAACCTGGACTATTACAGGAGTAAAACGACAAGGTTATTTGTTTGTGTGTGTGTGTGTGTGTGTGTGTGTGTGTGTGTGTGTGTGTGTGTGTGTGTGTGTGTGTGTGTGTGTGTGTGTGTGTGTGTGTGTGTGTGTGTGTGTGTGTGTTCGTTTTCTTCTAATTGTCTATTTATCTTTGAATTCTCTATGTATATTCCTATTCATTTATTCATTCATTTTTTTCATTTATCTATTCATATTTATTTTCTATCTGTTATTTTCTATTTTTTTTATAATTCGTTATAATGTGTACAACTTTGTCTATGTATATGCCTATGTATTTAAGTGTGTATGTATATATGTATCTATGTATTTATTCATTCATTAGTTGATTAATCTATTCATATATATGTTTTCATTTATTTGTTAATTCATTAACTTATTTGTTGATTAATTTGTTATAGTGTGTGTAACTTTGTATGTATGTATGCGTGTATGCATGTATGTATGTAGGTATGTATGTATGTAGGTAGATATGTAGGTAGGTAAATATATATATGTGTGTATATATGTAAGTTAATATATATATATATATATATATATATATATGTATACATATATACATATATATATATATATATATATATATACATACATATATCGTACATACTCACGTATGTATTCTTGCTATCGTTCCTCTTCCCTTTTCTCATTCGTAGTCTGTCATTTACTCTCTTGTGTCATTTCCACGTTTATGGTATTTTTCTTTTCAAGATCATATATCTTTTTTCGCCCTCTTTTATATATCTCCCACAGTCTAACATTTGTCTTCATTTGTCTCGACTTTTTTGTTGTATCCTGCATTTCTTTGTTTCATTTCTCTTAATTTTTTCATGAATGTAATATTCTGTATAATCTCGAGGACGTATCTTTCTGGTGTATTTTTATTTCGCTTACTTTTTTATTTTTATCGTGTATTATTTTACTTTGCTTTACTTTCATTTTTATTCATTATTATATTCTTACTACATTCTTCCTTTATTTTAAGAATGTTTTCTGTTTAACTTTTATATATATTTTGTTTAGTTTTTATTGGTTTTGTTTTTCATTATTAATTGTGTTATTAATGAAACTTTGTATCTGGGTGCTTTGCATTTCACTTTACTATCATATTATTCAAATAACTCTACTTTTACTGAAAATGCAATTCTTGTTTCACTTGTATACATCTTATAAGATCTTCTAATTATAGTAATGGTATATAGAGATTTTTATCACGAATTCCAAACAAATTTATCCAGTTACGTCAGGAGATCTGCTAAAGTAGTTGAGGTTATTTTAAATAATAAATTTTATATCATAAACTTATCTAGAAGGTTTATTTTTGGTTAACGCTAGACGATGTTATTGATTTTAGAATCGGACCTTTTCTTGATGGACGTATTTTCCTCTCTCAGGCTGCTTTTCAGTAACCATTTCTCTTTTCGTGCATTCTTCCCCCTAAGAATGACGTCCCATTTTCTGGTTAGAACCGCTTGCACGCTGACTGAGACTTGTGAGACTTGTACTTATTCAAAAGTCTTCCAGCTTGGGTCTCACAGGCTCTTCTTACAACCCATGTCACGTTCTTTCATATATCCACCTGAATGACATAGGTTCGAATTAAGATGGATTTACGTTGTATTAGCTTTTGGTTGGAAGCAGAAGGAAGAATAGATCGACAAGTGGAGACTATAAGTGTATAATAAAGGAATATGAATTATTTGTCTTTCCCGGATGAACTTGATACCCTAAGAGGGTTGCAACATTATACAAAGTAGGATTAACCTCTTTGCGCCCAGATAGGATTTATGTGCATCGTGGTGGCGTAAAGTCAGCTTGTCCATGCCGTACACATATACGTCCTTTTGTATGAGACATTTTCCTCGTTGGTACTGTGTTGTGGGAGTTGCTAAACGCAACTGGGAGCGAAGAGATTAACCAAAGAGAGAGGAAGAAAACTAAAAATGGAGGAAGTGGTCGACAGAGGACGGGAATGGAATGTTATCAAGGGACGGTGGTGGGTTTTTAATCATTCAACTTTAAAGGCAACTCTTCAACTGAATAAAATTGTAAGAAAAATACTCAAAGATTGTTACTCTACTTACAATGAGAAACGAGGTAACCTTTAACAATAATTTCATCACATTAAAGCTCCCTCAACCAATCATTCAATCATTCAGTTAATCAATCAGTCAAGGGGAGCAAACACCATCTCATAGCCACACTCGGCCTTCTTCTGAGGTTAAATTTCCTAAACCGAGTTGTCTGTGGCAAAGGGGGTTGATCGAGTTTTCATTAATCCCCCAGATTAATCAGATTTTCTGGGGTTAATAAAACCAAATTTTGAAAGAACATCGCTCTGCCAAATGGGACAATAAATCAACAAAGGTCGGGCAATGATTCCAATTCTGGAAATGAAAGTC
>NC_134806.1:36480621-36493121 GCF_046742065.1 Oratosquilla oratoria
ATTTTCTTTTTTCCTCTTTTGTATTAATGGTTTCTTTTTTTAGTTTTTGTTGAGGCCTCGGAAGCAATTAGTTGCCTGTGTGGTTAGCTTCACGTTTTGATCTATAAATCTGAAGGAAAGTCTCAAGCGTCTAATAAAAAGCTAACTAACCTGCCACGCAAAGAAACACGCCAAGGATTTACAGCTGTTCTTGGATGAGTCTGAGGTAAAAATTGTTTCTTGTTTCCATCTCGCTCAGTTGATAATTGATAGCCGCACACTTCACTAACATGGCGTTGACAGGAGTCGGAGAGAACAAGGACGTAAAAGCATCGAATTATTGATTTCCATCAGATTCGTGCGCTGATGGCGTAATCGGAAACGTTCAGGCCTCGCATTACCTTAGTTGTGGGCTAGAATCCCGTGCATCAGCAGTCCCCAAAGCGCTTAGGGCATATGTGACAGGTTTGTCCGCAGATACTCAGCGCCTTCTGGCGTAGGCTTCTCACCTTCTTCAGGAATTGTCTGCGAAGAATGAACTAAGTTGAAAAGAGGATTGGCCTCCATAAAGAGTAAGAAGAAGACATCGCGAATTATCTTCGCTGAAAAGTATTTGACAATCCTCAGAAGTATAACTTTTGCCATTATTTCCCATAAGGAGAAGAAACAGATCGTGATCTTTGGTTTCAGGTTGCGAGGGTATTTTGTATGTTGCGATTAGCAAGAATATTTCTTAAAGAATTTTATTGTCCTAAAGGTATTGATGGTTTGCCTTTGTAGGGTTTTCTTTCTTCAGAATGACACACGCACACGCGCTCGCACACACACACATACACACACACACACATACACACACACACACACACACACACACACACACACACACACACACACACACACACACACACACATACACACACACACAAACAAACAAACAAACAAACAAACAAGAATACACATATTGTATACATGCATACATACTCGTACATTTCGTCTATCAGTCTTTTGAATTAACTCCCCCATTCCATGATAACCAAGAGTTTCCAGCCCCCTTTTTCCCCGTCCACCCCACCCCCACCCATTCACTCAAGGAGTCTTCTTTCAGAACTTCTTTTCATATTCTTTTCTTTGTGTCTTTGTCTTGTCTCTATCTCCACATCAGTGTCTGCAATTACAAGTACAACACTGCTGTGGATCAGCTTCAGTTTTACGTGCAGCAATGTTATCGTTACCATTATTATCAAAAGGATGGTTCAGGGGCAGCGTTCTCATCTCACTTGAAATTGATCAAAGTTCGAATTCCGGGGGAAAGGTTGTGAGGGCCCATACGTAACCACTATGTATGTTTGCACTCAGGTTCGCCTGATGCCCTATTCAGACAAACCACACACAAGCAAACAAAGCCAGCCCAGCACCTTTTAACAACATGCTCACTCTACCTTTGCAATAAGAATAAATTCTTGGTCTTTGGGTTTTCTCTTAGGTTACTTGCCGAAGTGAGTAACCAAAGGAGACCTTCTGCAACTAAGGATAACTTCTTCATCTTTAGAACGAACAGAATTCTACGGAGAACATTATGCTGAAGAGGTTAAAGTCTTTTATATCCTTGTACACTTTGGAGCCATAATAGATCCTGGTTCCAACTGGATGGTGGTGGCATAATCGGAAGCGTGTTAATCTCGCATTTGGTTAGTTGTGGGTTCGAATCCCGCACTTCTCTCCGATTCTCACTAATGACTGTGATCTACCTCAACAGTTCCCAAAGCGCATAGGAAAAAAGATGACGGCTTCAGCCGCATCCACGCGCTTCCTGGCGTCGGCTCAACTCTTCGTCATACGTGTTGTGTCATATATCAATCGACGTTGTTTTAGCATACGTAGAACTGTTTTTTCAAGTAATAACTGTTCCCACGAGCGTCACTAATAGGAAACCCGCAGCCCCACAGGGGCTGTCAACGCTCCTTGCCGTCCCCTCTGGGAAGAATCATTAAATTGTTTTCAATTCTTCGTATGGGAAAAAGTGGAGAGAAAAGTTTCAAATTTGGTAGAGAGATTTTATTCTTTTTTTGAAGACCGAATGCCATCCCCTCAGGGTTTCATTCCCTGATGGAAATAAAGATGCTGATGAGTTTATGAACCAGATAACGGAGGGATGACTCTACTGGACGTTCATTACTCGGCAGTTGCCCCCCTTTCCTCCCCCTCCCCCTCCCCCTCCCCCTCCCTCCAACGTCGTTAATGTATAATTTAGTTTATATTTCATATTTATTTCGGTCTCAAGAGTGTCTTCATGGGATGAAAGGACAAATATTTACCGAAAATACTAAATTATCTTTCTCCCCAATATACTAATTACAAAATTATAGATTTTTATAAGAATTAGATATTTTATAGTAGAAGTCTTCTTATGAATCAAAAGTGAGAAATTTGATTTAATTGTTTTTCTAATGAAAGTAAGAACGTAAACTGTCAACCCTAATGCAATCAAACTTTGGACAATTCGGCCAACTTCCAACAAAGCCATGGATCCACTCATATGTACACACGCACACACACACACACACACACACACACACACACACACACACACACACACACACACACACACACACACACACACACACACACACACACACACACACACATACACACACATAGATCGGTCATACGAGCGTTGAGCTCTCTTCCGGTAGGAAAATAGCTGTCGATCACGAGTCCAACACGTGATTCAAAGACCAAGGTGAATCACACACATACACACACACGCAAAAGATAGAGAGGATACAAAAAGTCAGCAATCACACGAGTCCTCAGCCTGGTAGAAAAGATATACGAGGAGAGCCTAAAAGCATTGGATTTGCCAACATAAAAAAAGAATCAAAACAAAAAGATGACTTGATTACAGTGTTCGAGCCCTTAAAGGGGGTAGAATGCTATGAGAGAGGAGATCTCTTGATTAGAGATGGTAGAGACGAAAATGTCAAAAGGAGGTGAAGAAATACAGCTTTCCTTACTGATGCATAAAGTCTTGCAATAGCTTATAAGGCGATATAGACCAAACTGGAACAATACATTAATCAAAGTGTAAATGTGATAACTTGAGAATGAGATACAGCCCAAGTTGTAACCAAATGTGAATTTGAATCTATGTATGATGATTGTAGAGTAAGGGACAGAACCCCACGAGCGTTGTTTCTTTCCTTCATATAGAGTTAGATAAATAAAACAAGTTAAATAGACAGACAGACACACACACACACACACACACACACACACACACACACACACACACACACACACACACACACACACACACACACACACACACACACACACACATACATACATACATACATACGAGTACAGAAATGGGACCAGAAAACCACAAGCTCACGTATGCACGCAAAACACGTAGAGAAATAAATTTACAAAGAGATGAACAACACCCAGAGTATCTGGAGAGTTCAAGACAACTTTTAACTTTGGGTTAAACTAAGAACAAGGAAAAGTGGTGGAACGCTGCCACAATAGCTCAGTTCCCGGTGTACAATTAAGTAAACACAAGTCCATAAACACGCACTCACGTACATACAAACACACAAACCATTTTAAATTTATACCCGTTTCTGTTCTGTCTGCCAGCCTTTGTCTTTCTCTGTCCGTCTTTCTTCCATTCTGTCTGTCTGCCTACCTGTCTGTCTGTCTATCTGTCTGTGTGTCTATATATCTGTCTGTTTGTCTATCTCTGCATCAGTCTACTTCTATGGCTTTTTCTTTATTTCTATGTCTCATCATTAGTCTCGGTCTGCCTGTGTCTGCTTGTCTGTTTCTGTCTCTCCCTCAGTCTTAGTTTCTGTCTGTGTCCACATTTCTGCATTTCTGTCTCTTTCGCTGTCTATGTCTTTGTCTCCGTCTGTATTTGTCTCATTGTCAGTCTCTACCTTTATCTCTGTCTCTATTTGTGTCTCTCTCCCTCTGTCTCTATCAGTCTATCTGTCTGTTTGCCTGCCTGCCTGTCTGTCTGTCTGTCTGTCTGTCCGTCCGTCTATCTGTTTGTCTGTCTGCCTGTCTGTCTGTCTGTCTGTCTGTCTGTCTGTCTGTCTGTCTGTCTGTCTGTCTGTCTGTCTGTCTGTCTGTCTGTCTGTCTGTCTGTCTGTCTGTCTGTCTGTCTGTCTGTCTGTCTGTCTGTCTGTCTGTCTGTCTGTCTGATTATCCGTCTGTCTATCTGTCTGTCTGTCTGTCTGTCTGATTATCCGTCTGTCTATCTGTCTGTCTGTCTGTCTGTCTGTCTATCTGTCTGCTTGTCTGCTTATCTGCCTGTCAGCCTCTGTCTCTCTTTATCTCAACCTAGCTCTCTTTCTCCCTCCGTTTTTCTCCCTCTGTCTCATTCTCTCTATCTCTCTATCTATCTACCTATCTATCTATATATCTATCTATCTGCGCGTGCATTTCTTTTTATCTATCTTCACATCTCCCTTTCCCTCTCCATATCTATCTATCTCTCTACCTGTCTACGCACCTATCTCTTTTCTTTCGTTCTCTACTCCTCCTTAGTTCTCATAAGGTCTCTCTCTTTTGCTCCTTTTTCTTTCCTCCTTAATAAAGTGGACCTTTGTAAACTGCGCCAGAGGCCCGCTAAGGTTCCTTTTCAGTGGCACAACGCAAAGTATCTTTCCTCTCCTTTTTTTTTCATGGCTGCCTTCATACCCATCTTCCTGTTCTCCTTCCTTCATTTTTGTCTTTTTGTTTTCTTTTTCTTTTATTTTCATACCTTCCTACATGCCTACCTGCCTACCTTTTTTATTTTTGTATATTTATGTATTTATTTATTTATTTATTTATTCTTTTTTTTTTAAAAACCGGTTTATTTAATCATTTACTGTTTAATTTTTTATCTATTTCCATCTTTCTTTCTCTCCATCCTTTCTTCCTTTCTTCCTTTCTTCCTACACTCCTTTCCTTCTTTATTCTCTTCCTTTCGTTGTTTCTTCCTTCCTTCTTTCCTTCCCGCCTTCCGTCTTTACTTGTTTCCTTCCTTCCTTCCTTCTTTCTTTCCTTTTTCCATTCCCTTCTTTTGGTCTTCCTTTCGTTCTGCCTTCATATCTTCCTTCCTTCTTTCCATTTTTACTTTTTTCCTTCCTTACTTCTTTCCCAGCTGTCCTCCTTCCTTCCTTCTTCCTTCTTTCCTCCTTCCTTCCTCTTTCATTCTTTTCTTAGTTTCTTCCTGAAATATTTATCTTTTTTCCCTCCTCCACAAAATGCAGTTAAAACCTACCTGCTTGAATACTCGTACGTGTCATGTTCTGCTGTTCGTACTATGATATATATATATATATATATATATATATATATATATATATATATATTATATATATATATATATATATATATAATATATATATATACAAATATATATATATTCATTTATTTACTTTTTTTTCATTTGATTTTATTCTATTCTATTTTATCTTTTTTTATTATTATCATTATTATCATTATTTTTTCCTTTTTTAGATACCTAGCTCATCGTCTGGTATGCTTCTGTGTCCTTGTCCTTTACATTGCACATCTCCATACAGAGATTTCTTTTGGCTATTTTTCTTAAACCAATTTCTGTTCTTTGTCCTACATTTATATACCGTATTTATTTGATATAACTTTTATTCGTTGATGTTTATATTTATATATTCATATATCTATACAGTCTTTTACTGGTTTATCTATTTATTCATATTTATTTATGTTTTTATTTGATCGTTGATATATTTATTTTGCTCCGACGTAACTTACCATAGATGTTGTTGTTGTTGAACAGAATCATCTGGTGTCAATTGAAATAAATCAAGTGTTCTGCAATACCAAGTTAGTTTATTGATTGATTTACCTGTTGATTTATTATTCATTATTCCCTAATAAAGGAGTACTTCACAAATAAATAAAATCTTCCGGTGTTGTGAAGACTAAATAAGATATTGCCTTCAAATGAATTGCTTTGTAAGATGTTGATGTCATTTTATTTATCGTTTATCTATTTATTTATTTATTAATTAATTCATTAACTAATTTATTTATTTATATATTTATCTATTTTATAATACTAATGATCAGTTGTAGATGTGACGTTGTAAGCGTATAATGAATGGGGCGACATCTGTTTGTTCATAAGAAAACTACAAGGATGTCGTCGAACTTTGGATCTTAAACAAATGACGTCACAGACAAGTCAGGTGATTTAGTTCAATATGTTATCTTTTCACTGTGCTACATATCTTATCTCTCTATCATGTTCCCGAATATCACATGATTTCGTGTTTTTCTAACGTACACCTTATTGTGCCAAACTATTTCGTGTTTTTTGTTTCTGAAGCATCGTTCTCGTGTCCCAACTTAATGTGTTTTTTTCAAAAATGTTCGTTATGTTCCACAGCATTTTGTGGTTCCCTTGAACGTAAGTTAACGTATCACAGCATTTCATGTTCTTATATTTTGTGTTTTTACTATGCGAAAGTTTTACTTTTACAGGATTTCTTTCTTATGAATACTTTGTTGTACCACAGTATGGCTCTTTTTCTCTATCTGTATATTATTCTACCACAGATTTAGTCGTTTCTATCTTTATCATGACAGTTCCATAGGAATTCGTTATTTCTTTTTGTTTCGTTCGACAGTACGAAATAATTCGTTATTTTCTCATATATCCGATACTGCACCGCAATGCCACAGCACTCTACATTCATGATATCCTTCCACACAGCCATTCCAGTTTGCTGTGTCGTTATACTCAAGTTATTTTGTCACAGCATCACAGCAGGTCACTGTGATGACGTAAACATACGATACAGTGCTAGAGTTCTTTATCACTGTTTATAAAGGCTTCTTATTTCCCGGTTTGACTGCATTCACTGTTGAAATGTGGTTTTAACTATGTGGTTGTGATCTTAACAATCTGTTAACATGTCTTCTCCATGGTCTTGCTGTGGTCTTACTGCAGTCTATTAACATGTCTTTGTGTCTGTGATCGTATCAGTCTGTTATCACGTTGTCTGTTATCACCATAGCCTGTGTCTGCAGTGTTACCACGATCCTGTTACCATGTCTTAACCATTGTCTGTATCTATGGTCTCACCACAGTCTATGTATGACGTAACATATTCTGTATGTCAGTGGTCTGTTCATTTGTCGTCCCTCCGCAGACATTCCGTGGGTCACCCAAGATCATAATAGGTCACGGGGGAAAATAACTGCCTCCGGGGGCCATAAACCCAGGTCAACTGTTTATGAGCCTTGTGACCCAGGTCAGCTGTTTATGAGCCTTGTGACCTATCTTGTGCCCACTGGCGCCGCCGCTCCATCAGGGAATGCTTCCAAATGAACGCGGTGGTAACAGCCATGACATCGTAATGGACGAGTGGGAGTGAGGGCGGAGATGGGGTAGGGAAAGCTTGGGAGTAGGGGGAAGGTGGAGAGAGTGGGGAGGGCGGAGAGAGTGGAAGATTGAGAGAGAGAAAGGTCAAGCGAAGGTAGGGTAAATGGAGTGGAAGGAGGGGATGTATGGAGGGAGGGGAAGTTAGAGGAAGGGGAAGTTGGAAAGGGAGAAGGTGGAAGGAGAGGAGGGTGGAGGTAAGGAAGGGTGGAGGGAGGGAAGGGTGGAGGAAGAGGAAGGTAGAGGGAGGAAAGGGTGGAGAGAGGGGAGGGTCGAGGGAGATGAAGGTAAAGGGAATTAAGGCAGAAGGAGGGGAGTGTGAATGGGGACGATGGAGCGAAGGGAAGGTGGAGGGAAGGGACGGTGGATGGAGGGGATGATGGAGAGAGAGAATGTTGGAGGATGGGGAAGGTGGAATGAGGGAAGTGTGGAGGTAAGAGAGGGTTTTGGGAGTGGGTGTTGGGGAAGGGAAGGTAGAGGGAAGGGAAGGTGGAGGAAGGGAAAAGTCGAATGAGGAGAGAGTTGAGAGCGGGAAAGGGTAGGGAAAGGAAAGTGGAAAGGGAAGTTTGATACATGATAAGAAGGAAGAGGAGGAAGGGAAAGGAAAGGAGAAGAAGAGGAAGAGGAAGAGGAAGGAGGAAGGAGGGTTTAGGGAGAAGAAGGAAGAAGCGGTCTCACAAGTTTGAGATTGAGGATTGAGGGTTGAGGAGGAGAAGGAGGGGGAGGTAGGAGGAGAGGAGGAGGTGAAGGTGGGGGAGTGGCCCGACTAGGTTGTAAGGATAATGGGACAAAAGAGAAACGGTGAGAAAATGTCTTTTTTAAAATGTGCCTGTAATAATGTAGAGTAGGGTGATGGACAGGGAGATAGTGTGCTGCATATTTTATCTAAGCCAGGAAAATAAGGTGTGTGTGTGTGCGTGTGTGTGTGTGTGTGTGTGTGTGTGTGTGTGTGTGTGTGTGTGTGTGTGTGTGTGTGTGTGTGTGTGTGTGTGTGTGTGTGTGTGTGTGTGTGTGTGTGTGTGTGTGTGTGTGTGTGTGTGTGTGTGTGTGTGTGTGTGTGTGTGTGTGTGTGTGTGTGTGTGTGTGTGTGTGTGTGTGTATGTGTGTGTGTGTATTTATTTAGTTGTATTTACCCAGTTGTATTATACGGGAAGGGAGCTATGCTGGTATCTTTCAGCATCAAGTTTTTTCTTAAAATCTTGAATAGTGTTTGCACACACTGTTTCTTTGTTTAATTTGTTCCAGGTATCTATCACTCTGTGTGGGAAGCTATTTTTTTTTCAGATCTCTTCTGTAATTATCTTTTTTGAGTTTCTTTTCGTGTCCTCTTTTTTTCATTTTCCCATTTCAATAAATCATTCTTATCTAAGATTTCCATTCCTTTCATAATTCTATAGATAGTTAGTAGGTCTCCTCTTTCCCCTCTTTGTTCCAGAGTTGGTCATTCTAATTTGGACAGTCTTTGTTCATATGTCATTTTGGAAAGAGTTGGTGCCAGTTTTGTTGTTGCTCTTTGTATTCTTTCTAATTTTTTTTTATTCTTTTTGGTGCTGGGTGTCCATAGTGTTGATGCGTACTCGAGTTTTGGTCTAATTACTGTGGTTAATTTTTTTTTATCATGTCCTCATCCAAATAGACAAATGCCATTTTTATTGACCTCAATAAATTGTAGGTTTCTCCGGATATTCTATTAATATGTTTGTCCGGTGTCATGTCTTTGCTGATCATCACTCCAAGGTCTTTTTCCGAGTTTACTTTTTTTACCTCTTCTTCACCAATTTCATAATCTCTCGATATTCTGTTTTTACTTTTTCCAAGTTCCATTATACTACATTTCTTGATATTGGATTTCACTTCCCGCTTTTGAGTTCATTTCCAGATCTTGTCTAAGTCTTATTGTAATGAGTTGCAATCCTCCTCTGTTCTTACTTTCTTTAGTATTTTTGCGTCGTCTGCAAAGAAATTCATATAACACTCTACTCCTTCATCCATGTCATTTGTGTATATAGCAAACATGATCTGGGCCAGTACTGATTCCTGCGGGACACCAATTATCATTTCTTCCCAATTTGAGAATTTATCTCTAATTACTACTCTCATTTTCCTCCCAGTTAGGAAGTTTTTCATCCATTCCAATATTTTTTCTCTGATGCCACTTATTGACTCTATTTTCCTTATTAGTTTCTTATGTGGTACCTTATCAAATGCCTTTTGTAGGTCCAGAAAAGCACAGTCTGCCCAACCATCTCTCTCTTGTATTATATCTATTAATCTCGAGTAGAAGTAAACCAAGTTTGTTGTACATGATCTTCCTTGTCTGAATTCAAATTGATTTGGATTCAGTATAGTTTTTTTTTTTTCTTTTTAATGTTTAACCCATCTATTTTTGATGACCTTTTCACAAATTTTTGCTACTGTGCTTTTCAAGAAGACCGGTCTGTAATTTGAAGGATCTTCTTTGTTTCCTCCTTTATAAATCGGTACAATATTTCCATTCTTCCAGTCCTGTGGCACCTTTCCTTCTCTAAGTGAGAATTCAATTATATTGTATATTTTATCTGTTAATTCCTACATGCATTCTTTCAGTATCCAATTCGCAATTCCGTCTGGACCATGTGATTTTCTGACATCAAGGGTTTTGATTTGGTCGCTGATTTCCTTCTGTGTTACAATTATTTCTTTCATTGAGGGGGATATCTCTCTCTCTATTTCCTCACAGTTTATTTCTTGTTAATTCTTCAGTTTGCTATTTACATACCTGTAAAATAGTTTGGGTTCTTACTTGTATTTTTCTCATATAATTCGTATTTTTTCTTTTCATCTCTGCTCATTTTTACATAATCATTTCTTAGTTTGATGTGCATTAGCCATTTGTTTGTTTTCTTGTCTTATTTTTTTATTTCTTCCAAGCTTTGGCTCTTTTATCCTTAGCCTCACTACATTTTTTATTGTACCAGTTTTTTATGTATGTTCTTTCCTTGTTTTGCTGTGGTACGTATTTATTCACTCCTTTATCTTAAATTTCTTTTAGTATATTCCATTTCTCTTCCATCCCTGTTTCTTCATTTAAGAATTCTTCCCAGTTCGCGTTGCGAAAGAATTTTTTGAGTTTCTCAAAATTTGTTTTGTTGTACATTAGTCTTCCTATTCTATGTTTTTCATTTCTACTTTGATCCATTTGGTCTTTCAACTCAAATTCTATTAGTACATGGTCACTCTTTCCTATCGGAGTTTTGTAATAAATTTTGTCGACAATTTCAAGCTCTGTCGTAAGTATTGAATCCAGCTTACATGGTTCTTCACTACCTCTGTATCTGGTAATTTTCCTTATCCAATGAGTCATAGTGTATTCGATGGTCATGTCGAGTAGGACGTTAGCCCAGAGTTCCTCTCCAAACTTCACTGTCATTTCCTTCCAACATATTTCTTTTGAATTAAAGTCACCCATAATTACTATATTTCCTCTGTCCTTCAGTATATTAGTTAATTCGTATTTTGTATCTTCTAATATTTTGGAATGATCACTTTCTGTCCAGGACTGTGTTTTGGGGGGCACATACACCACTACAAATTTTCTACTCTTCATATATTTGCTTTCAACTTGTATCGTAATTGATTCTACATTATTTTCTCCTTCAGTTATTTTTGTTACATTTAAATCTTTATTAGTCAAAATTAATACTCCGCCACCCTGTTTATCCTTTCTATTCTTCGTCCAACAATTGTATAAACCTTGTCCCACAGTGTTGGGTGGTAGAGTACACTTTAATTTAGTTTCCACTATTCCCATTATGTCTGGTTTTTCTAAGGCCAGATAATCATTTAATTCATTCATTCCTGAAGTTATTCCATCTATATTGGTATAAGCTATTTTTAATTTCCTTTCTCCTCGTCTTTTTCTGCCTGCTTTGTTTCTTTTTTCTTATATGCCATTTTCAGTTTCAGTTCTTTTTTCGTTTTTTTTTTCATTCGCTTCGTTTCTAAATTATCTTTATTTTTCTTTCTCTTCTTCACTAATTCATTTTTTTATCCATATATTTTTGTGTTGCTCACTATTTGCTAATCTCGTTGTTCTGAATAGTACATCCTCTACAGTTGTTTGTGAGCTAAGCTTTACTTTCAGTTTACTGTATTGTTTTTGTTTAGAGTATCTACTTATTCTATAAGTCTCCTCAATCTCTTTATCTAAACCCTGTTCTTCCGCTTGTAATTCTCTCAGAATTTCCTCAGCGATCTCTTTCTCCTCCTTTTCCCTCTGATACCTAGGAACATCCTGCTTCTTTTTAATGACATAGATTACAATGCATCTTTTTTTATCCACTGTGTCCCTAACTAAGTTGCCTTTCACTTTAATCACTTAGATCACCATTTCCTTGGCATTCTCTTTGACCTGTTGCTCCACTATCTCTTTAAAGGATACTTTTTGATATTCCTGTTCTACTTTCCACTGTTTCTTTATTTCCTGTAAGTCATTTTCTTTGATTTTTTCTTCCATCTTTTCAGTTACTGCTTGCATTTGATCTTTTATCTCCTTTTTAATGCCTCATTCCTATTTATATCTTTACTTTTCAACCTTTCATTTTCTCACTTTAATTGATTTGATTCCTTTTTTAAGTCATCTATCTCTCTGTTATTCTCCTCATTGGCTTTCCTTAGCAGAGCTACTTCTTTGTACATTATTTTATACTCACCTTTGAGCTCTATTAATTCATCCAACATGTCATTAATATCTCTATTTCTCATTATATTTCCTATACCTGGGCTCTCGATCCATTTCTATTCCTCTATGCATAATATTTCCTTCCCCTTCAAACACCAAAAAATACCTCTTTCAAACCTTTGGTACTCCCTTGGTGTTTGAGAAAGACGTCTACTTTCGAATGACACCAAGTAGAGTCTCTATTCTGCTTTCTTCCAAGCATCTTTTTGCTGGCTATTTGTCTTTCGGAGTTTCTATGCTTCTTTCCATTTTTTTAATAAACAAATTAATAAATAAATAAATAAAAAATAGATAAAATGGAGATACAAAGACGGTTACATTCTGGTTACAACGAATACACTTCTCCGCTATATATTTGTAAACAACTAGGCTTACTTT
>NC_134806.1:36500621-36510621 GCF_046742065.1 Oratosquilla oratoria
TATGTATATATATATATATATATATATATATATTTGGGTGTGGTGTGTGTGTGTGTGTGTGTGTGTGTGTGTGTGTGTGTGTGTGTGTGTGTGTGTGTGTGTGTGTGTGTGTGTGTGTGTGTGTGTGTGTGTGTGTGTGTGTGTGTGTGTGTGTGCGTATGTGTATGTGTGTATGTTCTTGAAGAGCTGGAGTCCAGGAACCATGGGGTTTGTTCTCAGGAATATACAGTATGAGCTAAAATAATTCAATATAAATAGCAATGACACTATACTAGGATGGGTCTTCTAAGTCACCGATGCTCTCCAGGAAAACACTTGTCTCCAAGTTAGACATCTGTTCACAAAGTTACACAAATCATAATGTGAATAAATGTCATGAAAACCTAGACTAGTAACTACAAATGACATATCTATCCAGTCAGAATGTTCCAGTACAACCCTTTAACTATAATAAAATAAAATAAAAAGAGAAAATAAAATAAAAAGAATTATTGAATGAATAAATAAATTAAATGATAAATGAACAAAATAATAAGATCTTGCACGCTTCACCGGAATATGTTTCCAAGTTGACCGTAACTCTCCAGAGAATACAATCGTCTCCAGATTGGACAACCGTTCTCAAAAGTGCTCACACCATAACAAGAATGAAATACAAGAAAAAATCAGACAAAGTACTAAGAATGTAAATAAAAACCTAGTTAACATACCATCCAGTCATACCGTACAACCGGTCGCACAGAATAGAATAAAAATAGAGTAAAAATTAAATATATAAATAAAGGAGTGAATAGATAATTCCCAATAGCAAGGGTGACCAAATGTCCACAAGAAAGAATGCCTAGAAACACAAAGTGGAAGTAGAAAGCTAAAAACTGAGAAGGAAGAAACTTATAGATTAATCAACTAGAAGTGAAGGTGGGAAACACGGCGACGCAGAAGTGAATAAACATGCATAAGTAATAAAAGGAAAACACATAAAAACACATAGAAAAGCAAACAAAATATAGATAAAAGATAGCTAACCCCCAAAAAAGTGAAATACAAAAATTAATAAATAAATAAAAACATAAGTAGAACAACAAGGGTGGACAAAACAGAAACCAGCAATTATAGCAAACAGTAAAGATTAAATGAAATGTAGAAATGGACAAGCTAAACAACAAATGACATAATCACCAAATCAGTCCAGTGAAACCTATTGCGAAAAAAATCTAAGGTCGATTCCATTGTTTGCTTTCTTCCAATACATAAATACACACACACACACACATATATATATATATATATATATATATATATATATACATATATATATATATATACATGTATATAAGTATACATGCATACATATATATATATATATAATATTTATATATATATATACTGTATATATGCGTGTGTGTGTGTGTGTGTGTGTGTGTGTGTGTGTGTGTGTGTGTGTGTGTGTTTGTATGTATTTATTCTTCTCTTTCGTTAATCGCTTTTTCATGATATTAGTTTTTTTTTTTTACTGAATTTTTATTCAGAATATTTTTTTTTCTTTTGTATTCTGTTAAATATTTTGTATTTCCTAACAAAAATTTTACAATTTGACCAATGGAATTCTTTTCTTAAAAATGTATCGTTCATTTTCTAGGCCCATTTCTTTTTCCTTGTATTTTCATAATTCTTATACTTCTTCAACTGTAACTGATTGGGGAATTCCTTCTGACTTCTGGTTAATGACTTCCGACGTCTTCGTATCACGATTTTATCCTTTTTATCGGAGTTCTTATTTCTATGTTCCTGATTGTTCCATTTTTCTTTGTTTTTCCCTCGCTTCTGGAAGACAACTATACGTGTTTACATATGAACATGTATATATTTATACGATTGTATGTGTATGTATGTATACAGATGTAGATGTATACATTTATACATGTGGTCTATCATTAATTTTTTTTCTTTATTTCTTAACCATCGTCTTTCCTCTTTTTACATTTTTCTTTTTCATTTCTTTTTAACCATCGTATTTTATTTTCTATTTTATTTCTATTTTTTATTTATTTATTTTTTTCATATACATCGTATTTCCTTTTTCCTTGGGCTTCTGTTCCCACTTAGGCTTCCCATCCTGAGCGTCATCGTCTTCAATTTGGCTCCCGTCATTGGTTCCACCTTGCCTTCCTCGCCTCCATTTCCCCCTCCTCCTCCTCCTCCTCCTCCTCCTCCTCCTCCTCCTCCTCCTCCTCCTCCTCCTCCTCCTCCTCCTCCTCCTCCTCCTCCTCCTCCTCCTTTCCCTCCTCCTCCTCCTCCTTTCCCTCCTCCTCCTGATTTTCCTCCATTTCTTCCGGGTCCTCCCCGAAGGACGATGTAATATCTATCATTTCTGAGCTTCTTGTCCCCTTTTTTTCTTCTCTGTATCGTTTTTCATTCTTTTTCCGACCGTTCTCTCTTCCATCCATCCTCGGGACCTCTCATTCCTAGATGTCCTTTTATATCCAATTGGTCTTCATACATCCATCTTTAAGCACCCCTTCGATTTAATGGTACACTTTCCTTTCCTTTTTTTTTTTTTTTTTTTAGAGAGAGAGAGGGGGAAATATCAGACGGTTTTATTCATTTGTAGGCCGGACTGGGGACCCCCCCAAAAAAAAAAAAATATATATATATATATATACATATATATATATATATATATATATATATATATATATATTTATATATATATATATTGCGTGCGGACACAACTTTTTCTCCAAGTCTGCCTCTGAGCTGAAGAGAATCGACTGGCGTTGGTCAAAACAAATATCTGCAAACCGTTTCTCAAAATTGAAAGATTTAACCTCCTTGACATTATGGCATCGTTTATGGGCTTTCTCTTGGCAAATACTAGATCATTTTCTCCGCCTGAAAGACAGACTGCTGCCAGAAGAGTTTGGCCATTGCGTTGGTGTGCGGCTCCTAAACTGAATAAAGCCGTTTGGGGCTGCCTGAAGCAAAAAATATATAAATTATTTTAGTCTTCTAAAAGGTTTCGGTTTATTGTTTATTTATGTTTTATTTATTTATTTGTTTATCTATTTTATTATTTATCTGCTTATTTATCTATTTCCTTTTTTATTCATTTACTTATTTATCTATTAGCTTATTGATTTTTTTTTTTACGAAGCTAAAAGAAATTCATATCGAACAACCAGCTTAACAGCATAGTAATGCAAGGCTTGTTATATACCAACCAATCAGTCAACCAATCACAGTCCACTTTGAACAAAGGCTTCGGCCAAATCACTCCTGCAAACTCTTATATTTCATAGGTCACTGTATTGCTTCAACATCTGCCACGTGACTCCCTTTAAGTTCCTCTATCTCGTCTCTTTCTCTTCTGTTAGGTCTCACTCTTACACGTTTTTCATCTTAAGGTGTTCACTCAGTAACGCAATTGCAGCATCTTTCATCCTCATTTTTGGTTACCTTAATTGTCCAATTTCTTTTTCGTTCCTTTATTGCATCCACTTTACATTTCACTCCAGTCTGTTCACTTACCCAACTTAACCTCCTTCTGTCTCTAATCTCTCCATCTGTGGAGTCTTGAGCTTTGTCTCCATCGCCTTCGTCAATGTCAAAGTCTCACATCTGAAGATCGTAGCTGGGATTGTACATTGATTGTAAATTTTCCGTTTCAGAGAAGCTCTCATGGCATTGTTGTGCATACTAAATATTTTCCAGCCAATTGTGATACACCCTTTTATTATTTGATTTTATAACCTTTTATAAGCTTTGTTTATAATTTTGACAAACGAAGGTAAAGCCATGAGCAAAAGTTTTGACCTGCCCAGAGTTTTTTATGATACAAAATAAAAATTATTTGTCAAACATTTCTTTTTATCTTTCCAAGATTTTATTTAACTTTATGGTAAATACTACATAGAAAATTGATCACATAGTCGACAAAAAAAAATCATATTTATGTCTCGGTGCTCTATCAGTCAAGCCTATAGTCTGTTTTCATCAGACTTGTATGTTTTAGTCGATGTCTTCAGTTGAGAAGGTGGCTGGAAAACCTGGAATGAGGGAACTACCTTTTTGGAAATTTCATGATTCAGTCTGATATAGCAGCAACACTATCTTCAATCGTACCTTCTTTGTTGTACACCTCCCACGAATTTTCTATTGATTGATACATCTATCAATCAGTCTATATTTATATCTATTCATTCATTCATTGCCTCAGTTCCAGCCGCATAAGCGTTTCGTTCCTTGTCGTTGACCTCCATGATCTCTATCCTTCCCCTTCCCGTTCTTCGATTTCTCGTCAGGTTTGCGTCCTACGGTGCTTTCATTTGTGTATTGCGCATCTCCTCTCCGGTTCGCAAATCTCATCATCCAGTTCGCAAACTTCGTCGTCCGGTTCGCAAACTTCGTCGTTTTGAAATTTGGCTTATTTTTTATGCAATTTACATTGTCTAGTTTGCAATATATATCACCCGGAGAGCAGGTGGCATATCTCGGTACGCAATCTCTATACTCCATTCCGCAATCTGTAGTTTGCAACCTTCAACGATCGGTCCTCAATTTGTGTTGCCCGCTTCGCAGCGTATATCATCCTGTTTTGCGGTCATCTAGTTCGCAATCTATATAATTCCTTTTCGAAATTTGCATCATCTGGTTCGCAATCTACATCGTCCTCCGCAACCTGCATCATCTGATCCACAATCTGCTTCGTCCGCACTGCAATCTGCTTCCACTTCGCATTTGCCTCCCTCCCACCTCAATCCTCTAATGTCTTTACAAGCACATCTTGTTAGGTTTTTCAACGTGCGGTCTTTTTAATTCTATTTTATTTTATTTCCCCCATCCTTTTGAGCCACGTTTATTTATTCACTTTGTTATTAATTTTATTTATTTATTCTTATTTATTTTTTATTCTTTTGGTTTATTAATTTGATCTCTTCCCTATCCTCTTGACCCCATTTTTTTTCTTATATTCCATGACATTTTATAGTGTGGTTATTCATTCATTCATGTATTCATTTACTTATCTATTTAATTATGTATTAATCGTTATATCTATTTATCTATTTTTATTCAATTATTTTTACTTATTTATTCATTTATATATTAACTAATTTTTCCAACTATTTGTTAATGTTTTTTAAGTTCTTGCCCTTTTTGTCCATTTCTTGTCCTTTCTCTCTTTGCATTTATCTAAACTACAAGATCCATTACTACACCTCTTTTCAACTTTTAAAATTATAAGACAATCACTGACCTTAAAAGAATGTGAGAGGACCTTTTCTCTTCACATAATACCTGTTTACCAACATTAACGAGTTACTAGAGATAGGTTAACCCTTAATCGGCACCCAGTTTATCTTCAACGAATAAAATCGTCTAGCGACAGTTGTAGATTGTACACAAACATCTGCATGTTAAAGTCTCGTTGTGATATTATTGCAATATTATTCTTTTTATTCTTGTACAAGGCTCTTTATAATGGTATTTGATTCTTTTTATACTTAGGTCGGTTCTTTTAACTTCCTACCTTCGGTTATGGACGCTCATGCGATGAGATTTTTTTTTTTTTTTTTTCGTCAACTCAATTTCACTCGCTCGCGTTCGTGAGGCCTCCTGAGGACAGCCTCAGCTTTATCCTTCCTTGTCACCTTCCCTCTCGAGGGGATGTGCACACACACACACACACACACACACACACACACACACACACACACACACACACACACACACACACACACACACACACACACACACACACACACACACATTATCTTTATCTTTTTATTTATTTATTTATTTATTTATTTATTTATTTATTTTTTTTTTTTGTCACCTTTGCCATCATCAGGTCCGCCTCGCTCACAAAGATGATCTGGTCGATACAGTTTCACATTTTCCTTCGACATTTCTTGATTAGTCTGTCTAAAGCGTCGTTGGAGGCAGCGAAGCGATTTTGGTCCTCGTCTTTCGTTCAGGCTATCACGATAATTATTTTGCTCCCACTCACACTTTTATTTTCTATTTTTATTTATTTATTTATTTTCATTTATTTATTTATTTATTTTTGCGTTGGGATTGATCAGATGTTTCTACATCTCTCTCTCTCTCCCTCTTTCTCTCTCTCTCTCTCTCTCTCTCTCTCTCTCTCTCTCTCTCTCTCTCTCTCTCTCTCTCTCTCTCTCTCTCTCTCTCTCTCTCTCTCTCTCTCTCTCTCTCTCTCTCTCTCTCTCTCTCTCTCTCTCTCTCTCTCTCTCTCTCTCTCTCTCTCTCTCTCTCTCTCTTCTAATTTAGTTTTTGCCTTCTCCCAGGCGCCTTAACGAGATTGAGGCCAATGTATGAACCTCCTTTTAGAGGCGTTTAAAGTTCGATGTTTCTGTCGCGTCTTGTTTTCCTTATCTTCTCTTGACTGTATTTGCTCAGAAAAAATGAGGTGGTTGGCTTAGAAACAAGATTGCTTGAGTTGTGTAAAAGCATCTTTACGTCAGATTTCAAGATATTTTTGTGTGTGTTTTTTTTGTGTGTTTTTTTTACTTTATTTTATTCTATTTTATTTTATTTTATTCTATTCTATTCTATTTGTTTTGTTTTATTTTATTATTTTATTTTATTTGATCTTATTTTATTTCATTATATTTTATTTTATTTTTATTTTATTTTTTTGGGGGGGAGGGTGGTTATTGACCTACCCAAAATCTGTGGGTAAAAATACAAATTGCTTTTGGCCCAACGAGGTAGTTAGACAAGAAAGGAACGTATTTTACTTCTTCTTCTTCTTCTTCTTCATTATCATCAACTTTTTTCCTTCAATCTTTTTCCTTTAATTTTTTTCTTATTTCGTTCTTATTTTCTTTTTCGGTTATTTTTTCTTTTTTCTGTCTTTTTTTTTTCTTCTTCTTTTTCTTCCTTTTTTTATTTCTTTTATCCAACAGTGAAACCTTTACTCGAGCAGTTATGCGTCTAATCATATGAGTCTAGTTGGAAGTATGTAACTGAATATCTTGAACATTTACTGAGGTTACGCGCTGATTCTAAGGGATTCGAACCCCCAACCCCTGGCATGTCACCCCTGGTGTATATATTCATTATATATAATTGTTCACCCCACAGTGTTTTATTTCATTTTACATAATGTGACTTTAATGCACTGGTGACGTAACTGAAAGCATGATAGCCTCGTATTCTCTTAGTTATGGGCTCGAATCCCGCACTCCTCTTCGACACTCAGCAGTGGCTGTTACTGGCCCCAACAGTTCTTGAGGCGCATAATAGGGCTACTCAGCGCCTCCTGGTGTAGGCTTCTCACCACCACTTCTGTAAGTTTTTAACCCTTGCTTACAGTGGCGCATTGTAGAGATGGTCTTTTGGCAAAACGGTTGATGTTTTTTATTCAGATGAAGAGGACCCTGGCCTGAAAACAATGTCTTTCGGCCGCGACCCCAACCATCTAGGAGACAGGCTCTCAGCTGAATGAAATTCACTATAGAAGCTATGCAGACATAAGAACATGTGAATAGATGAGACTGCAAGAGATCATAAGGCCTAAACTAGGCAGTTCCACGTCCATTACCACCTATCATCCCAATCAATAAAGCTATCTAATTTTCTCTTGAAGCAACTAATAGTTTCAGCGTCCACTACATTGTTACTAAGTCTATCTCATTCGTTAAACACTCTATTGGCAAGATAATTCTTGCCTATTTTCTTCTTAAAACTTCAATTTATATTTCGCTTGTATTCAAACATGATGCTTCTGCAAAGAAGGGAGAGTTTTGTAGAAGATGATAATAATAATAAAAGATTTATTATTTTTCAAAGTGTCAATTTCCTTGTCACGCTATTACATTGTCTCATGAAGAGAGTAACAGTCAAATTCCTCAATTCTTTATAATGATTTTGCTATTCTTTATCAGTCTATGCAGTAAGTACAACAATTAACAAGATTCTCAAATTTATTAATTCACAGCTACAACACATATACATTAGTATTCCCAAGTTTGTCCTAATTAATTATCCTGGGCCTCTTCACTCCCAGAAAGCCTTCGTACGTAATCATTACGCATGTTTGCACCCTGTCAGGCACAGATCCAATCCAACAGCTTTGTGCAATTTGCACACCCTATTCCTACACTAAAGTCTTATGTGTACTTATTAATACTCGTATATGCTGGAGATGGGACAAGGCTCTTTGGGAGGCAGGAGGAGGGGAACTAAGTGAAGACACCCTTTGGTTCAAGGGTTTCCCCCAAAATCTCACCCCCCGCCCCCCACATGGCGGGTGTTCCCCTCGATGTATTCTGACTGGTTGTAACAAACCAATTAACTCACTCGAACTTTTCATAGAACTTTTGCTAACTTCTTTATTTACCAAATGAAACCAAAAAGGTTAAGTGATGTTGCTTAAAAACGAAGATAGACAAGAAGAGAAAAAATTCTTGGTTTGTTATTAACTTTAAGTTTTTATATATAAAAAAACAGATTGACGGAGATTAACATAGATTAGATGCAACTAGTATCAGAGGAAGGTTTGCTCAACTGAATAAAATTTCCTGTGAACAGGAATAATCATACAAAATTCTTACAGTAACTAAAGAAATATTTCTTCATGTCATATGTCGTTAATTTTCTATTTATTTATTTATTTATCTATGTACACACACACACACACACACACACACACACACACACACACACACACACACACACACACACACACACACACACACACACACACACACACACACACACACACATATATATATATATATATATATGTATATATATATATATATATATGCATATATATATATAAATATATGTATGTATATATATATATATATATATATATATATATATATGTGTGTGTGTGTGTGTGTGTGTGTGTGTGTGTGTGTGTGTGTGTGTGTGTGTGTGTGTGTGTGTGTGTATACATATACATATACATATACATATTTATATATATGTATATATATATATACATATTAGTATATATATATATATACATATATACATACATACATACATATCCCAAAGGCTTTTTCCCCCTATACGGGGGATAGCCAAAAAGAAAAAGGCACATAGAAACCACTCCCACTCATTCCATTTCCTATATATTCCACTCCCCTCCACCCTCCTCCCTCTCTCTTCTCTTGGCACCTCCTGGATGACGGGTCATCCCTGCATCCTATCCACTGCCCTGGGTCAGAAGCAGTGTCGCAAGACACAGCACATCCACAGCAAGGCCGCTTCATAAATTCGGCGACCCCACCTCTTCGTCCCTTCATGCATAAAAGGAGAAGACGGGGAGAAATCCCTTCGGGCTGCGTCAATTTTTTCTCATACATACTTCCTCACCCCCCATCCCCCACCCACTCGCCCTCATGCATCACAGCATCATGTATACACAACCCCTCTCCATTCACCCCTATCTTCTGTCCTCTCTCGTCCTTCCACCACAGACATTCCTCTCTTTTGTAAAGCCCCTTTCACCCCATCCATCCATCTCATCCTAGGACGCCCCCTCATGTTCACTTCTTCAACCTCCGCCTTCCACACTTCTTTTACTAATCTTTCTTCACGCATTTTTTCCATGTGTCCAAACCATCCTAATACTCTTTCATCAACCCTATCTCCTAGTTCCCTTTCCACCCCTGTTCTCCTCCTCATCTCCTCATTTCTCACTCTATCCAGCCTAGTAACCCCTATCATACTTCTCAGACATTTCATCTCAAACACATTCAAACTCCTTCTATCTTCCTCTCTTATGTTCCATGTTTTTGCCCCGTACAATGCTGTTGGCACAATCACTCCTTCATATAACCTCCTCTTAGCATCCATTCCCAGATGTCTATTTCTCATTACACTTTTCAATCCACCAAGGCATTTACTCGCTTCTCTCAATCTACATTGTACCTTTACCCCCACTCCTCCCTTTCCTGCCACATTCGCACCCAAGTATCTAAAACTATCCACTTCCTCCAGTCTTTCACCCTTAATGCTCACT
>NC_134806.1:36555621-36560621 GCF_046742065.1 Oratosquilla oratoria
GTCACGTTCTCAATAGGTCTTTCATGACAAAAATTAATTATGTATTATACATAACATACAAGCATTAAAACATAAACGTTGTGAGTCTTTACCCTTACTGCATTTCCTCTGAGGAGATATACGGTAGTACGGGATGACCCGTCATCCACAAGGAGCTAAGATGGGAAAGAGGAAGGTGAAAATGGGTTTCCGGAGAGGTATAGGATGGGTGTAGAGAACGTGTGTCCTTTGACTTATCCCCCTCCTTTATAAAAAGGAAAAGATTTTTTGGTACATGTGTGTATGTAATCCACAAAAACTAAGAGGATTTTCTTTGAGCTGAAGCAAAAACCTCTAGGTTTAGCTAGAACAAAGGCTCTTAAGTGTGCTTAAGCTGAATTTTTTTGGGACCAAATCTAAAGAAAGTTGAGCAGTCTGACAAAAGTTGGTGGACAAAATACAGCACAAGATAATACACGCACACACACTGTTATATGTTCTTATTATCTCTGTCTGTGCATACATATACATATATATATATATATATATATATATATATATGTATGTATGTATATGTATGTATATATTTTTTCTTAATCTGGATAGCTGTTGCCCCCACAAAGCGAGGTGGATACACATGGAAGTAGAAATCCCTCGACCCTTTCACTCATATTGCATGCCACATCTAAGATAGGTTTTTTCTATTCTATATATCATAAAAGAACACCCAGTTGGCCTTTCATTCGGTGTTTCTTTAATAGATCTAGTTATAACATAAGATACCCGTCTAGTTACTGGTTAGCTGGTGCCTGGGGGGAGGAGTAAACCTGAACTCGGAGTTTAGCCTCGTTTCCTTTTCCACTACAGAAAAATATAATGAAAGTTAGGGAAGATAACAGTGAGGGGAAGAAAGGAGAGGAGGAAAAAAAGATTCAAGGCAGAGAGGGGACAGAGACAGAGACAGGCAATTAGAGAAGAAAAATAGAGAGTGGGGGAATAGAAAAATAGGGTGAGAGAAAAAGAGAGATAGAGAGAGGAGGACAATGGAATTCAAGGGTAGTAGAGCAGAAAGAGAGAAAAGGTGGAGAGGAGGAAAGACGTAGATGGGTAGACAAGTGGAAGAAGGTACAGTTTATTGTGAAAAATTATTAAGTGCAGCCGTCATATAACATAGGAGTTATACCACTTGAAATTAGGCAACACTGTCAGGCTACCTCACAGGCAATCGTGCACATACATAGTGGTTGGCACTGGAAGTAGACAGCTATAAACATAACATATATGGGGAGGAGGAACTCAGTAACGTCTTTTGACGACAAGAACTACCAAACAAGAACAAGAACTCTAAATTGTTTTGGATATTGTTCTTATAAGATAAACAGTATTTGAGTCCAATAAATGCATATACCATTATTGTGTATGTTACTAATAATGGCTACTTGTACCCAGAAGAATATCCGATTGATCAAATCTGTATCAGACAATAAGAGGATATGAAGGACGGGGTTATTTTTTGGCTAGGCTGATTAACATGATTTGCGTATTATGATTACACAATAAACAGGATTGCAGACTAAACCTACAGTCTATAGACGCCAGCGTGACCAATATTATTTAAGCTGACCTCTTCCTAGATTTAAGTTAAAGCAAATATTCTGGACTGTTGCGAGAAAAGTGACGTCAAACCAATGTGGCACAGGGCGGGAAATGTTTGTACTTCGGCCGGAGCTATGAAGGGCGGGAAGAGACAGGACCTCAGGTTTTTGTTTGGGGAAAAAAACGCTTCAGGGACACAACACATTTCTATCCGTGACCATAAAACACAGACCATCCATCTACCTTACATCATAGGTGCGGAAAAAATGTTGCGCACGAACTGAGTGCAGATGACCCATTAGCCACACAACATCCTCCATGTAACTTCCATTATCACAGTGACAAATAACTGTGTAAAAGATTGGTCGCAATAATTACACCGATGAATATACGGAAACGATACAAAAACAACTGTAAAGGTTGAATGAACACAAACATGGAGAGGAGAGACCCAGGCCTACGCCTGTTCAAGCACCCCACGGAGTGCAATCAACTGGAATGGCTCTCAACTGCCCAACAGAGAAAACAAGAGCAGCAGATCATTCCCAGAGGCTCGGAAAACCAGGGACATTGGGATCAATAGATATGTGGGGCTGAGTTCTTGGGTATAGTGGTAGAATAGAACGTAACTTGTGTCCTTGAGTAGACTAAGAAACTAATACAACAAATCACGATAATGCGGTTGAGGTGCCCTGTGCAACTGGTCTACTCAGCGGACCATGGAAAGCTAGGCAATGCACTTCGCCATCCTCACAGGGAACCAAAGTCTCGAGAATCATGGATGTTATTATGCGTGATTCAGCAAGAATGAAGTAGGTCTCCATGATACTCAAACTTTAGCATATTTAGTAGCACTCTATGGGACACAAAAATTTTATGTTCAACATGAGAACCTGTGTGTGGTTAGTGTCTTTACCAGCCTACAGTGACCTTTATTGGACAACAAATTTAACCTAAAGAAAAAAAAAATAACGATTAAAATAACGACGATGGGAAATCATAGAAAAAGACACATGTTAGAACAAGACAAGGGAATCCAAACTAAATCAGTCTATGGCATGCGTTGTAACCCAAAAGGTAAATGCCAAGAGAGGACCCAAGACGCAGAGAGATAAACGTTCAGTTTGAGTTTGAAGTTTACTCTTCATTCATTAAGTAGGAGGACACACAGACGCTTCAGCCTTGACAGCCACTCCGTCGTATTCCGCCGTATACCGTCGTATTTCATCAGAAATTGTCCACCAAACTTCATACTTAAATTATCGTGACATGTGTGTTTGATAGTCTCATCACTTTTTTTTCGTAAAAGGAGTTTGTTTTGTTGTTTTGCGCTACGTTTCACAATAGGATGATATCATTCTTGAAGTTGAAAATTATTCTTGGTATGTTTCCTTAGTGGGCTGGTAGCTGATGTCTCATAAAATATGTGCTTGGCCGGCTTTATGTAACCCGAATACCATGAGCCAAAGAGAAGAGACAGGCAGGATGTCAGTCACAGGGAAGAAGGTGGTCATTCATAAAGACAGAAGAACAGAAGGGAAGGCAATAAAATGGGAGAAGGGAGACAGACAAGAAATGTTAAGTGAAAGAGGAAGAGAATGGGACTGAAAAAGGAGGTTTAAAAAGGAAGAAAGATAAGAACAAAGTAGATGTAGAAGAGGATGAAAGAGGAGATGAAGAAGGATGTAAGGAGAAAAAAGGGAACATGAGAAGAGGTTAAGAGGATGAGGCAGAGAAAGAACAAGAAATGATAAGTGAGAAAGGAAGAGAGCGGGATTGTTAAGAAAGGAAGAAAGGTGAGGACAAAGTAGATGTAGAAGAGGACAAAATGGTAAGAAGGATATGAGGAGAGAGGAGGAGATCAAAAGAGGAAGAAGCAGAAGACGGACAAGCACTCTTTCCGAAAAGTTTGTTTACATGCCGGAGACCGAGAAAGTGGACACTGGAAAGAGAGTCCGAAATTTTGAGAGAAAAATGCGGCGACAGAGACAAACAGGCAGAGATACAACGTCGAAGTCAGGAGGAGGAGGAAGAGGAGGAGGAAGAGGAGGAGGAGGAGGAGGAGGAGGAGAGAGGCAGGACAAAGGATAAACCATTAGGAACTCAGGCAATGAGGTGCAGTCGGAACTGAGATAAGATTGTGCAAACTAGGGCCAAGATGAGACCCTGCTAATTGAAAGGGATTGGAACGTCGAAATAAGAAGGGTTGGTGTGTGTCTCTCTCGTGTGTATTGGTTTTGATTTTGTAGAAATGTCCTTTTTCGTTGTGATTTAAAGGATTCAGGGAGCTAAAGTTTATGTAGAGGATAGTTTTTGATCTCCAAGAACTTTTGTGTAGATATAAAAACTATTTCTACATGTTTTTTTTAGTTGCAGTAGCACATTCTTTTTTCGAGGATTTTATTCCATTTTGTCTGATGAAGCCTTATTTGGTTTTATAGTATTCTACTATATCATGTTTAATTTTGTATTAGATTTCATTTTCTTCTGGTTTATCTAATTTTACTTCCATTTATTTAATTTATTTTATGTGCTTGCTTTAGAGGCAAGACAATAAGCAACGTCTAAAACTCAAGATTATATTTTCAATGTTAGTTCTACATGGATATAGATACAATAAGATAAACACCTTTGTTGTTGGGGGCAAGCACAAAATACCAATAAGACGAAAATCTAATAGAAATAGTTTAAGACGACGTGTTAACCGAGCCAAGTTAAAATGACGATTTAACTGAATTATGTTTTATCCTTCACCTTTCCATTCCCATGTGGCTAATAGAAAACGCCATATACAACTTTGTTAATCATGTTATATATATATACATATATAGACATATATATATACATATATATATATATATATATATATATATATATTTGAAATTATTTCAGACAAATGAGAGAGACTGTGGGTAGGGAAGAGCAAACGAAGATGTGTTGGGAATAGAGTTTATTGCCCTAACGTTGCGACCAACTTGGTCTTCTGAAGCCCTAACGTTTCGACCAACTTGGTCTTAGAAGACCAAATTGGTCGCAACGTTAGGTAAATTAACTCTGTTCCCAACACATCTTCGTTTGCCCTTCCCCACCCACATTCTCTCTCATATATATATATATATATATATATATATATATATATATATATGTTGAGACATTGTGACAAGTTTGAAAAAGGTGGAAAAAGAGAGTCACGGGTCTCGTTCCGAGTTTATTCCAGACCGGGTTCGCTTGTAGGGTGTTCAGTGGAATGTTCTTCGGAAGAAGCTACAAGCAAAAACGGTCAGGAAGAAACTCGGAACGAGACCCGTGACTCTTTTTTCACCTTTTTCAATATATATATATATATATATATATAATATATATAATATATATATATATATATATATATATATATATTAAGGGTATATATGGGCAGGAGATTTTTC
>NC_134806.1:36568121-36575621 GCF_046742065.1 Oratosquilla oratoria
TTGAATATTCAAGTTGACCGTCAGCAGATAATAGTGGACCAATGTGATTCCTAACAACCTTTTTATCTCTAATGTAACTATAGAATTCTTTGGGATTCTCTTTGGATTTCTCAGCGATGTTCATTTCGTATTGTCGTTTTCTTTTTCTTATTGTCTTTTTTAAATCTCTCTGTATTGATACATAACTTTCATAGTCATTAGATGCACCCGAGCACTTATATTTCTTATAAGCCTGTCTCTTTTTAGCAATACTTTTTTCAGTTTCTTTGTCGAGCCACTTTGGGCGAGCCTGATTTGGGGGACGTCTGTCCTTAAAAGGAATGTAAGTTTGAATCATCTTAGTGAGCGTATTTTGAAATATTTCCCACATCTGATCTACAGGCCTTTCGTTTAATTTTTCCTCCCAATCTGTAAGCTGAAGCTCCTGACGTAGTTCTATGAACTGAGCTTTACTGAAATCGGGTATTTTAGAAGCACAAGTATCTATTCTAAAATTGTTTAGGAGTTTGAATCTGACTAAGTTGTGATCGCTATTTGCAACAGATTCACCGACTTCTACATCAGTTGCCATGCTTTCGCGGCTAGTGATCAATAAATCGAGTAAGTTTCCATATCTTGTGGGCTCTTTTACATGCTGAATTAAGTAATTGTCACCAAGAAAATCAATCAAGCGACTACCTATATGGCCATGTTCAAGGGTCATCCAATCAATGTCAGTAAAATTGAAATCACCCATTATCAATAAATCCCGGTTGCAGAAACTAGACAGTTCTTGAAATAACAGTTTGTCGTCTGCTAATGATAATGTCTTTGGCCTATATATTACACCTATATTCATTTTTTGTCCATTTGTTTGGGTTAACTCAACCCACAAACTGTCATATGCATCCTGTTTCACTTTCTCTAAAACACAAGCATGAACATTGTTTTTAACGTACAATAGAACACCCCACCTTTCTTGTGGTTTCTATCCTGATGAAAGTGTTTAAATCCCGCAATATTAAATTCAGCTTCGAACTCTGTACCATTTAACCATGTCTCAGTTATTCCTATCATATCGAGATTTTCGCTTTTGACATACGCCTGTATTTCTTGAAATTTGTTCCTAATACTACGAGCATTAAAGTACATAGTTTTAAGAAACTCCTGATTATTTCTTTTTGGCACATTTTGAGTTTCAATATCATGTCTTATATTATCATTTTGTTTTTTATTTATGCCTTGCTCTATATTATTATTATTTGGTCCTTCATTGACATTCAATGCCTCATTAACATTTCTCCTATCAAAATTAACATTTCCCCCATCACGGACATCTGGTCGATTACGGTCATCCGATCTATTTTGTACATTTTGTCCCCCTACGTCACCGTGATTCACGTCGTTCAGTGACATTATGTCCGGCATCCCTTTCTAAAATTATATTTTGTCCTCCAGTGACATTATATCCTACCGTGATATTTTTTCCTCCACTATAATTACATCCCATCGTGATCTTTTGTCTTCCACTGTCATTACATCCTATCTTGATATTTTGGCCTTCATTGACATTCTGTCCGGTATCTCTTCCTAAAATTATATTTTGTTCTTCACTGACATTATATCCTACCGTGATATTTTCTCCTCCATTATCATTACATCCTATCGTGATATTTTGTCCACCACTATCATTATTTCCCATCGTGATCTTTTGTCCTCCACTGTCATTACATCCCATTGTGACATTTTGTCCTAAGACATTACATCCTAATGTGTCATTTCGTCCTCTAGCGATATTACATCCTATTATGATATTTTGGCCTTCATTGACATTCTGTCCGGTATCCCTTCCTAAAATTACATTTTGGCCTTCAATGACATTATATCCTACCGTGATATTTTCTCCTCCATTATCATTACATCCTATCGTGATATTTTGTTCTCCTTTATCATTACTTCCCATCGTGATCTTTTGTCCTCCACTGTCATTATATCCCATTGCGACATTTTGTCCTATGACATTATATCCTAATGTGACATTTCGTCCTCTAGCGACATTATATCCTAAAATTATATTTTGTCCTATACTGGTACATTGTTCTACATTAATGCTATACTCTACACTGTTTTCCCAAGTACATTCTATTTCCCCTTCCCTTTGGCCTTCTACCCTAAAAAAGGAGCTGGTTCATTACAAACTCCCACAATGAGGTTTGTAAGAACATCTTTGCCTCTGCGGGTAAGGTGGATCCCATCAGAAGCGTAAAGGTCATGGCGCCTAGAAAAGAGATACCAAGGATCAAGAAAGTGGTATCCCAATTGTGTGCACAACTGCGATATCCTATCATTGATCCCTATGGCTCTACTGTTCCAACACGAACCTGCGTAGATCCTCGGGAGGATCCCACAGACTACGTGACGGCTCCCACGTTCCTTCATCTCCTGAAGGAGGACCTTGTAATTCCGAACAAGCTCCTCTGATCTCACCCTACCTACATCGTTACTACCCGTATGTACAATCGTAACCGTGTTCTTCCGTCCTTGCTCCCTGATGGACCGGGTACAATCAACGATCCCACGGCCCGGTTGACATACAAGCTTGCAACGTCGCTTAGTCTTTCGCTGCAGGATGTCGTCATAGCCTCGAACCATGGAGTCCCCCACCACCAAGAACTCCTGGTTTTCAGCCACTTCATCCTCCAGTAGAGCAAAACGATTGACTAGAGCCAGCGGTTGCTCCACAGGGCACACGTCTACCGAACGCGGGCTCGACAAACGGGACCCCACGGAGCGCCACTCGCTCATGGCAGTGACAGTAGGTGAAGAAGTGGAACGCTCTTTGGGTTGTGGGGAGGGTTCACTCTTCTCACGGAGCGCACTCCTGAGAAGCCGAATTTCCTCCTCACACATCCTGAGACGGACCTCTAGGTTCACGCAACCTTCACAAGCCATTTCGCTCCCCCTTTAGCAATAAAAACGGCAAAGAGAAAATACAAATCAACAACAACAAAAAATCAAAGCGGTCTCTAATAAACTAAATACGCGAAGCTTACTCTGCTTACCTTATACTATTTCTCCTACCTTTGGAATACGGTAACAGAAAACTGTTTTGAAATTAAATAGAACCCTGCACTTTATCTTATATCTGTAACTGTATAGCGCTATACGTATACAATTACAAAAACACAACACAATCACTTAACACTATTCGGAGATATAAAATTCACAGGTATTCACTAGCTGGTGTCTGTGCAGAAAAACGAGGTCTCTAGCTGAGGTCACTAGCGGACTGAGCTGAGGTCACGAGTGGACTGTGTGTGTGTGTGTGTGTGTGTGTGTGTGTGTGTGTGCGTGCGTGTGTGTGTGTGTGTGTGTGTGTGTGTGTGTGTGTGTGTGTGTGTGTGTGTGTGTGTGTGTGTGTGTGTGTGTGTGTGTGTGTGTGTGTACGCGTGTGTGGGGGTGCCCGCATGTGTGTATATTTTTGTGCTTGCGCGTCAATGTGTGAGTGAGTCTAGTACCATAGTGCTTGTGTGCATGTGTACATGTACGTATGTATACAGCCACACGCGCGCACACGAACGCCTACTAGTATGTACAAAATCACAAACTCATAAACATTTAGTCTGAAAGATAATAGATGAAATATGAATGAATGAATAGATAGATAAATAAATAGCTAAATAGATCAAGAAACAAATAGATAAATAAAAAGATAATTGAATAGATAAATAGATAGTTTAATAGATAAAAAATAATCAAATGAATAAGTGGAAAATGAGAAGCTTACAGAGGTTTAACTGCGGCCGAAGCCGCCACCTTTAACTTCTGTACGCGGACAATTTAGATAAAATTTGCATCATGAGTGACTGTGAGGGACTGAACAGGAGCCTTTGGATTCACGAGATGAGAACAAAACCGAATATGCCACAATGGCACACAACACACATCAGGTCAAATTCATATCTGCATTCATTTATTTCACCTGTATGAATTAAATAATTTAATGACATCTAGAATAAATCTGTGAATCGTACAGGGATCTTTTGTTTCACCTGAATAAAACCACTAAACGGATACCGGAACAATGATTCAATAGTAGGAAGGGTTCATAAAGCACCCGTTTGGCATCTAGCCTAAAGCAATGTGTAGTGATTTCAGTTTCTTATTTGGGGACGTCCTAGGATGAGGTGGATGGATGGGGTGAAGGGGGCTTTAGGGAAGAGGGGAATGTCTGTTGAGGAAGGACGGGAGAAGACAGAAAACAGGGGTGAATGGAGAATGGTTGTATATGGATGATGTTGTAATTGCATGAGGTGGAATGGGCGGGTGGATGGGGGGTGAGGTAGTATGTGTGAGCAAAATTTGACGCAGCCCGAAGGGATTTCTCCCCGTCCTCTCATTTTATGCAATGGGGGGACGGAGAGGGGGGGTCGCCGATTTAATGAAGCGACCTTGCTGTGGATGTGCTGTGTCCTGCGACACTGCTTCTGACCCAGGGCAGTGGACGAGGTGCAGGGATGACCCGTCATTCAGGAGGTGCTAAGATAAGAGGGTGGAGGGGTGTGGAGTATATCCAGGGATGGAATGGGTAGGAATAATTTTATGTCTTTTTTCTTTTTGGCTACCCCCCTTGTAAGGGGGAAAAAGCCTTGGTATATGTATGTATGTATGTATTTGGGGATCTACATATTCAAGTGAGTATCGTCTTCGGTTTGTCGTTTTCTTTGGTCCAGTTGGCTGTGAATCATTTCATTCAGTCATTTGGCTGTATGTCATTATAGTCAGCCAAATCGACCGAGTCATTGTACACACCGTCCAATGTGCTGAGTCATTGTATTCTATACAGTTTCTTTGAATTAGGTCCATTTGGCTGAGTCACGATTTTTTTCTTCAAGAGAACCTGTAAGTCATGGCATGATTTTTTCTTTTTTTTTTTCTTCTTGCGTTACATTATTGCGACAGACGGGTTTCATACTTCATTTTCCATTAAGATTGTATTCTTGGTTGGTGTATGTGTAATTGGAGGCAATAAAAGAACCACATATAATTAGAATATGTATTACACTAGAAAAACATAAGAGCGTGTTTACACGTTGGCGATTAATACGAGACTGACTCCAAGCCTCGGCTGGGCGGGTAAACTCACAGAAGAGTACGTAAGCCGAACACTTGGTTCTTACATACATTTATCATAGAGTTAAATACATTATAATAATTAACAATACAATCAGAAATTAATAATACAATTAATGATTGATAATACAATTAATGGTTCATAATACAATTAATGATTGATAACACAATTAAGTGTTGATAATACAATTAATGGGGAAAATACATACATACCATGACATATGTGTGCGTATGTGTGTGTGTGTGTGTGTGTGTGTGTGTGTGTGTGTGTGTGTGTGTGTGTGTGTGTGTGTGTGTGTGTGTGTGTGTGTGTGTGTGTGTGTGTGTGTGTGTATGTGTGTGTGTGCGTGTGTGTGTGTCTGCACGCGTGTGCGTCTGTTCATTAAATTATTTTTTCTTATAATTAACTGAAAAGGATTATTACGAAAAGTTAATTAAAATGGATAGCTGGTGTACTAATTCATTAAATTATGTTGAAAATCAAATTAAACAAAAATTCCTTTTTTATATACTAAAGTGTTGATATGTGATTTGGACCTGGAGCAACCGGCCTACAGTGGAGTAGCATATGGAAAACTCTCAGACAGTTGTTCTTAAATGACATAATTCAGTTTTTCAACAGAAATAACAAAATGAGCACATGATGTTATTCGAATTATATATGCACATAATATAGATATACATACATATAATATATATATATATATTATATATATATATATACATATATATATCATATTTATATATATATATACATATATATATTTATATACATATATGTATATATATATATTTATATATATATATATATATATACACGATATTGTAAAGTAATCGTGTAAAATAAATACATCTACCACAAACTTAAATATAAATGAAAAAAGATAACACATTGAAAGCTCAAACATGAGTCTGAAAGTACAAGGAGTACGAATATTTAAATGATATATAATATAGATCTACCTTAATAATTTACCTACTATAACTTATGTATTTCAAGTCACTTAATTTCATTTCATTTCGATCATTAATGAGTCTGAACTAAATATACTTTATTTAATTTTCTATCCTTGGACTTACTGGTTACTCATGTGGTCTATGTGAGTAGCCGTAGGCACAGCTACGGGAGTGAGTGTGACGTAGAATACGTGAGTGTGAGAGGGAGAGATCGGAATCACCCACTTATATAGTTGACGTGCGGGAGGGGGATTCGAATAAGGTTCTTAATCAGTTTATATAAGCACGGAAAACTACCTCACACCTCCTTTCGAACCTGTGGGTCAGTGGGTCAAATCATTAAGAAAAGTTAAGTAACTTCTCGGGAGGTTTAGTGTATTTTGTAGATTCCGTTTTCAAAATATAAATACATACATACATACATATACCACAGCTTTTTCCCCCTTCCAAGGGAGGTAGCCAAAAAGGGAAAGGCATAAAAACACTCCCACCCATTTCATCCCCAAATACACTCCACACCCCTCCCACCCTTCCTCTCATCTGAGCACCTCCTGGATGACGGGTCATCCCTGCACCCCGCCCACCGCCCTGGGTCAGAAGCAGTGTCGCAAGACACAGTACATCCACAGCAAGGCCGCTTCATTTAATCGGCGACCCCCCCTCTCCGTCCCCCTTTGCATATAAGGAGAGGACGGGGAGAAATCCCTTCGGGCTGCGTCAAAATTTACTCACACATACTACCCCACCCCCCACCCCCCACCCACCCCCACCCATTCCTCCTCATGCAGTCACAACATCATCCATATACAACCCTTCTCCACTCACCTCTGTCTTCCGTCCTCTCCCTTCCTTCCTCAACAGACATTCCCCTCTTCCCCAAAGCCCCCTTCACCCCATCCATCCACCTCATCCTAGGACGTCCCCTCCTAGGACCACATCTGCCTTCCATACCTCTTTTACTGTGTCCAAACCATCCTAATATTCTTTCATCAACCCTCTCTCCCAAATCTCTCCCAAATCCTTTTTCACCCCTGTTCTCCTCCTCACCTCCTCATTTCTCACTCTATCTAGCCTAGTAACCCCCGCCATACTTCTCAGACACCTCATCTCAAACACATTCAAACTCCTTCTCTCTTCTTCTCTTATGTTCCACGTTTCTGCCCCATACAGTGCTGTTGGCACAATCACTCCCTTCATACAGTCTCCTCTTCGCATCCATTCCCAAATGTCTATTCCTCATTACACTCTTTAAACCACCAAGGCATTTACTCGCTTCTCTCAATCTACATTCTACCTCCACCTTCACTCCACCTTTTCCTGCTACACTTGCACCCAAGTATCTAAAACTATCCACTTCCTCCAGTCGCTCTCCCTTAATGTTCACTTCCAGTCTACTGCCACTTTCACCCCTTGTACATCTCATCACCTTAC
>NC_134806.1:36588121-36590621 GCF_046742065.1 Oratosquilla oratoria
TCCAAATCCCAGCAGTGACTGTTACCTGCTCTAACAGTCCCTAGAGTGCATGTATGCTACTTCAACAGTAACATCAATTACCACAAATACAACTACGACTTCAACTACTCCTACAACTACAACTATACCTGCAGCCACGGTCAAAGAGTACAATTACAACTACTTTTAAATCTACATCTACATTTACAGCCACACTCACAACCACAGACACAAACTACTCCAAGTTCAACTACAACTACAGCTGCAACTACATCTACAGGCACATTTACACAATGCAACAACTCAACCACAAACACAACCTCAACCAACCCCACAATCACGACAACCATAACCATCAAATAATGTTTATCAGATAACCTCCTCCAACTAGTGTGACTCTATGAGTCACTCACACACACACACACACACGCACACACACACACACACACACACACACACACACACACACACACACACACACACACACACACACACACGCACGCACGCACACACGCACACACACACATACACGCACACACACACACACACACGCGCACACACACACATATATATATATATATATATATATATATATATATATATATATGTTCATTTGGCTTATTTATTTTTTATGTTCTATCATATTCACTTATGAATTATCTACGATATTTGTTTATTTGCTTACTTTTATTCATACATTTGATTCATTATTTATTTATTTGTTTATCTATTTGTTTATTCATTAATTCATCTATCAAAATTTCTATCTATTTATTTATTGGTTTGTTTTGTATTTTTGTTTATTTATCATGTTATTTTGATTTTATATATTTGTTTTATTATCCTTTGAAAATATACCAAATGGATTCCAAGTTATGACCCAATATCCTGCCGACGAGCATACTTAAATCTATAAAGAGCTTCAATACTTCAAAGGATTTATGGCTTTAGTTCCCATTATGTTTTAGAGGAAGCCTCTTTGAACTAATTTCTACAACTATTATTCCATTACCTTGAAGCTCAGATCTAGAAATGATGCTTTGAATTTAGATAATTGTTCTTTTGGTACACTGATAGCGTAATCTGAAGCGTGCTGGTCTCGCATTTGTTTTGTTGTGAGTTCGAGTCCCGCACTTCTCTCCGATTCCTAAAAGTGACTGTTAGTTACCTGCCCTAACATTCCCTAGAGCACATAATAGGACAAAGGTGACGCCAGCGCCTCCTGGCGTATGCTCCTCATTTTCTTCCTCCTGTTACATTATTTCCTCTTGTAATTTCAAGATCAATCACTCTATCAATCTGTTACCCCTGGTCTCTCGCAGGAGACCCCGGGCCCCTATGTAACCGGCAACAGCCACCATATTGGTCAATGTGTCACTCATAAAAGAAATATTGTGTTGGTGTGTGGGTATGGCTAGACTGGGCTTCCACGGACTTCACCATTACCTACAGTTGAGTGTTCGTTTGAGTAAAAACGACTTCGGTTACAATATTTTATTTTTCAAATTTCCAGATACCAAATTATCTTTCCGTCATTTAGAGCAAAACTGAATAATGAACTAAGAGATTATAATCCTATACCTATATTAGACAGTATCAAAATGTTCTTAGAAAAGTCTATATTTCCTTAAGGAAAGTCATATTCTAGTTAATCAAATGGAGATTGGAGGTAGGATATGAGATTATCCCTTAGGATGAGGTGTTCAATGTCTTCTGTGTAATGGTTGCATCTGGGGCAGTTTGTTTCTGTAGCTAGACCTTGTCTGTGGTGGAACCCGCTTAACCCATTAAACTCCGATGACAAGATGTCTTGTCATTTGGTCAAATAAAACAAAAAATCATAAAACACCAAAATGTTTGATCAAACACCAGAAAAATATGACGTCAATCCTCGCTTCGCTCGCAGCGAAGCGAGGACTGACGTCATATTTTTCTGGTGTTTGATCAAACATTTTGGTGTTTTATGATTTTTTGTTTTATTTGACCAAATGACAAGACATCTTGTCATCGGAGTTGAATGGGTTAATACTTGATGTTGACCTGAACTCAAGAGTTCTAGCGTTGTTCCTCCTTCTGTTGGGAGTGATGATGGCCGTAAAAGGCTAGGAGAGTGTAAACTTGTGTTAGTATTTGCAAAGCCAAATTTGGTTCTGTAATAATATTCTTTGGCCATCATACTAATAATTCTGCAGTTTGCTTCGATTGATACCTTATGTATCGCTGTTAAGGCCTTCTTAGAATTATTTCGCTGCATAGGAAGCTTCCCTGGGCTGAATAAAATCACTTGGTGGAAGCTGGAGGAAATGTATGTCGCCGACAACAGTGAACGTTTTGAGTTGATGTCTGGAAGAATTGTTGATCTAAAACCAGTTCTGTTATGATTGCTCTTCTCTGCTACTTTATTGCCTCTACAACTTAAATTCTTCAGTGGAATATTGTCTCCAAGGCTAGAAGAGCAAAAGTCTTTAATAAGACATGTTTGTCCTCTCACCGTATCGTAATAAAACAAATACAATCCTTG
>NC_134806.1:36595621-36599523 GCF_046742065.1 Oratosquilla oratoria
CATCAACCATAAAAAACCATTATCCACACACCACTGTCTTGCGTCCTCTCCCTTCCTTCCTCAAACAGACATTCCCCTCTTCCCCAAAGCCCCCTTCACCCCATCCATCCACCTCATCCTAGGACGTCCCCTCATGTTCACTCCCTCCACATCTGCCTTCCATACCTCTTTTACAAGTCTTTTCTTCACTCATTCTTTCCATGTGTCCAAACCATCCTAATATTCTTTCAGCAACCCTATCTCCCAAATCCTTTTTCACCCCTGTTCTCCTCCTCACCTCCTCATTTCTCACTCTATCCAGCCTAGTAACCCCCACCATACTTCTCAGACACCTCATCTCAAACATATTCAAACTCCTTCTCTCTTCTTCTCTTATGTTCCACGTTTCTGCCCCATACAGTGCTGTTGGCACAATCACTCCTTCATACAGTCTCCTCTTCGCATCCCTTCCTAAATGTCTATTCCTCATTACACTCTTCACCAAGGCATTTACTCGCTTCTCTCAATCTACATTCTACCTCCACCTTCACTCCACCTTTTCCTGCTACACTTGCACCCAAGTATCTAAAACTATCCACTTCCTCCAGTCGCTCTCCCTTAATGTTCACTTCCAGTCTACTGCCACTTTCACCCCTTGTACATCTCATCACCTTACTTTTACCCACATTTATCTTTAGCTTTCTTCTATCACATACTCTCCCAAACTCTGCCACCAGCTTCCTCAATCCCACCTCTGACCCTGCCACAAGCGCAGTGTCCTCCGCAAACAACAGCTGGCTCACCTCCCACTTTTCTCCATTTTCTTTAACCATCTCCAATCCCTGACCCACTACCCTAGCATTCACCTCTCGCACCACCCCATCCATGTATAAGTTGAACAGCCAGGGCGACATAACGCATCCTTGACGAAGTCCCACCTTTACTTCAAACCACTCACTCTCTCCATTTCTAATCCTGACACAAGCTCTACTACTCTCATAAAAACTCTTGACAGCTCCCAAAAGCTTTCCTCCTATCCCATAAATCTGCATAACATCCCACAGTGCCTTTCTGTCTACCCTATCATAAGCCTTTTCCAGATCCATAAAAGCCCAAAAAACATCCTTCCCCTTTCCTATAGCTTTCTCACATATCTGTCTTACCACAAAGATCTGATCTACACAACCTCTATACACTTAACAGGCTAATCCCTCTGAAACTACTACATTCACACTTGTCCCCTTTTCCCTTGTAAAGAGGAACTATACAGGCACTTCTCCAATCCTCCGGTACTCTACCCTCTCATCCAGCAAGACATTAAATAACCTCTCCTCCCAGTCCACCATCACTGAACCTCCCTTTTTCAGACATTCTGCATGGCATCCATCCAGACCAGGTTGCCTTAACCTGCTTTCATTATCTTTACAACTGCCTTCACCTCATCCTTCCCTATTTCTCCTCCATTCTCCTCACTCATCACTCATTTTCTTCTCATTTCCCACTGCAGCTATTTATCCTTCCCTATCATCCTTCACATTTAGCAACTCCCTAAAATATTCTGCCCATCTTCCCCTTACTGCCATCTCTTCCATTATCGTCTCTCCATCTGTACCTTTTACCTTTTCTTCCCTACTTGATTCGCCTCCTCTTCCTCTCTTAATTTCTTTCCAAAACATCTTTTTATTACTTTCAAAATTTTCTGTCATACTCCTACCCCATATCACATCTGCTCTCCTCTTTGCCTCCTTTACCTTTTGCTTTACTTCTCTTTTCTTTTCTTTGTACGTCTCATATGACTCCCCCGTCCTCTTTTGTAACCAATCTGTGAATGCTCGCTTCTTCTCTTCTACAACCTTCTTTGTTTCCTCATCCCACCATTCACTACCCTTTCTTCTATTTCCCCCTGTCCTTCTTGTTCCACACACCATCCTTGCACACTTTAAGACTCCCTCCTTGAACCATCCCCATTCCTCCTCCACACCCATCTCTGCTCCATCCTATACTCCCTCCCACTCCTCCTTCAGCTTCTTTTCGTACTCCTTCTCCTTTTCCTTTTCATTCAAGGAGTTCACTCTAAGAACCTCCCTACCTTTTGTCCCTTTCCTCTTTCTCCATCTATCCTCCACTCTCAGCTTACCTTCCACCAAAAAAATGATCTGATATTCCCCCACCCACTCCCCTTAGCACATGTACATCCTTAACTCTTCCTATCATAATCCTATTTACCACTACATAATCCATTAGCGCTCTATCTACCACCCTTCCCTCCACCACCCTCTCCCATGTGTACTTATGCTTGACTTTCTTCCGAAACACTGTATTTGCTATCATCAACTCTCTTTCTAGACACATTTCCACCATCAACTCTCCACTACGATTCTTTCCTGGAACTCCACACTTCCCAACCACTCCATCGATTGGACCATTTCCCACCCTAGCATTAAGGTCTCCCAGTACTATTACATTGACATTCTTCTTCCTAAACCCTCTATGCACTCATTTAATATCTATAGATTGGATAGATTGGATTGGATTGGACATATATATATATATATACATATATATATATATATATATTATATAATCATATTACAATATATATATTATATATTAAAATATTATATATATAATATATATATATATATATGTGTGTGTGTGTGTGTGTGTGTGTGTGTGTGTGTGTATGTGTGTGTATAAATACATGTATATATATATTTATATATATATATATATATATATATATGTGTGTGTGTGTGTGTATGTCTATATATGTACGTATGTATGTAGACTTGATGTGATTCTACATTAGTTTGCAGACATTGAGATATAGGCGTGGTTTAGGTTCTTCTCTTTATTGGTAAGTCGTCGTGGTAGCATAGTCAAGCTTCGTGTGACTCTCGCCACGTTGGGTGCGATGAAGCGAATGACTGTCTGTTGTCAAAACGGTTGTTATTACATAATTATATTCCTTATGACTAAATTTATGAACAGTATAGAATTAAATGGGAACACGCAGTATAATTTATGGATACACATATATACACTAAGAAAATACATATATACAGAAGGAAACATTATCCTATCGACGTAATTGATAACTTGTCCTAAGATAACATTATATGCTGATTACCCGGTCGGGATGCAGGTGGCTTTGACAGCCGAATCTGAGATAAAGCCAAAGTGACCGCGGGTCGGGTCAGACAGTGGATGGTTCGGTGAAGCTTGCTGATATTACCAAAATCTGGCGTAGTATAGTTTTTCTTGCAACATGTATATCTATACGTATATATATATATATATATATATATATATATATATATATATGTGTGTGTGTGTGTATATATATTTATATATATATAAATATATAGATATATATATATATATATGCAGAAAAAATCAATTGGAAGCGCGATTCTAGTTATCCAGAAAAGGCACGAGGAAAATCACAGAGAATAGACTGAGCGCTTTCTTCTATTTAGACATTTTCAAGGTTTAATAGACGAACAAAATAGACCCAAGCGCTGGGTCTATTTTCTGTTATTTTTCTTGTGTTTTTTTGCATATATATATATATATATATATATATATATATATATGTATATATATATATATATATATATATTTATATATATATATATGTATATATATATATAATACTGTATTTATATATCAATGTATATATATATATATATAGCATACAGCTTATAATATACATATATATTATATATATATATGTGTGGTGTGGGTGTGTGGTGTGTGTGTTGTTGTGTGTGTGTGTGTGTGTTGAGGTGTGTGTGTGTGCGTGTTGAGTGGTGTGTGTGTGTGTGTGTGTGTGTGTGCGTGAGTGTGTGTGTGTGCTGTGTGGTGTGTTGTGGTGAGTGCATTGAATTTATCTTCCCATCTTCTTCCTCAATTTGTATACA
>NC_134806.1:36600023-36612523 GCF_046742065.1 Oratosquilla oratoria
CATCATTGCCCTGTACGATTTTAATGAAATGTAGGTCATCTCTATATCACGAGTTGAGCACGTGATCCAAAGACCAAAGTGAATACACACACACACACACATACACACACACACACACACACACACACACACACGAACGCACGCGCACACACACACACACACACACACACACACACACACACACACACACACACACACACACACACACACACACACACACACACACACACACACACACCATAAAATATTCTCTACATAAAATTCATGCATCATTGCCCTGTACGATTTTAATGAAATATGGGTCATCTCTATATCTGACATTTAACTGCGTAATATTGCTGGTGGATGTATGAAGATTATTAATCAGTGTTCCAAAAGGGGAAATCCAGTTATTCTTATCCCTTTGCTGCGGATTTGGTGATGGAGTAGGGTGGGAGTGGGGGAGTGGGGGAGTGGGGGTGAGATGACACCCTCAGCTGGATTAAACCATCTGGCGACAAATAGAATTGAGTTATCATAAAGCATGACAAATGGAGTGAAATGTGGCGGAAAGATGAGTAATCAACCAATCAGTTTAATAGCATCTCATAAGTATAATTACTATAATGCCACCTCTCCCTTCCACTTCACTCTCCCCCTATCCCTTATCCCTCCACCTTCCACCTCCACTCCACCTCTGTCATCCTCTTCCCCTCCCTCCCTTACTATACGTTCAGCCCTTATGCATGGAAGGGTCGTGGGGGTGTTCTCTCATCTGAATAAAATCACCTGGCGGCAGCTGGAATAAGTACATAAAGTGTAAAACAAAGAGTTAACTGTGATAGGATTGAGTTATCTTTTATCCAGATAACCTTGAGTTGAATTCTCTTTTGTTGAGTTGAGTTGAACCTAGATTTGAACCTTGAGTTGAACCTTGAGTTGAATTCAAACTCTTTCGATCTGGAGTGAGTTTCCTTCAATTGAATAAAAATCTCCTGCCGGATAAAGTCGAAGAACACAGTACTCCGTTATCTTGCTCTTCTTTGAGTTCTTCTTCCTTTGTTCTTGAGACATTTGTTCTTCTGTTCACTCTGTTATAGTTATTCGTGTTTTCTGAAGAGCGTGTTGGTTTTAATAATTTAGTTCCATTCCAGGCAATTTTGTTCAACTCAGAGGAGCTCCCTTAAAAAATGAGACAATTATCTCTTACACTATTAAGATGATTCCTAACCTGATGAAAACATTTGGTGTTTCGGGAGGATGATATATGTGATGTACGACTTTGCAGCGGAAGGGTTGGCGAAGAGTCTCAACGCCTCAATACGATGATACCGAACTGAATGAAATCTCCTTACGACCTTTTTTAGTCTCTATGGGGCAGCGGTGTCTAGTCCAGAGGTTTGGTTTTGTCTATAGCTAATCTTAATAACTTTGTTTGCTCTCCAGTGTAGGGGCTAACTTTAAAAAAAAAAAAAAAAAAAAAAAAAAAAAAAAAAAAACACGTGAGGACGGAGCCATTATTATCACCTTCTGTCCCTTGTTACAGTTTTATGAAGTACATGAAGAAAAAAAATTAACTTTTCACTTTTTTTTTCTATCCAATTGATTTGACAGCTATTGCAAGCTTATCTTTTCTGATATTATGAAGCCGTACTTCAATTTGTTTATCATTAGGTTCAATCCCCATCCATAATAAAATTATTCACATCTGTCACCGTAGCTTATTATTCTGTTGAGGTAATAGGAATTCCTTCAGCATGGGTTTTCGCCTTTAACTGGTTATAATCGGGTGTAGTTAGCCAGAACAAAGCCTATAAAGAGCATCTTGATAGCGAAGGTGTTAAACATTAATGGCGACATAACACGTCCTCCGCTTTGACACAGAAACTCCATTCTTCTCTATCTACATTGGCAGCTTTTAGTGTCTCCAAAGATGCTCCTTCCGCAAAGTTACTCATTATATTAATCATTAATCCTCCTTTACAAGAGAGCGCTGGTGACACAATCGTAAGCGTGATGGTTTAACATTTGTTTAGTTGTGGGTTCGAACCTTGCATTTCTCTCCGATTCCAAGCCGTGACTGTTACCTACACCAACAGTCCTTAAAGCGCACAGGACAAAGGTGACGACTTCGGCCGCAGTTACGCGCCTTCTGTCAAAGAATTCCTCACCTTGTTCTTCTCCTTCATGATTCCTTTTCCTTTCATATATACTCATACCCTTTAGCTTTCTCTTTCTTCTTATCATTCCAATCCTTGATCCATCAGTCCTTTGCAAAAACATTCCTCCCAAAATAGGCCTCATTCTTTCATTTCCACTTTCTCCCGGAAGACATTTCCTTTCATTTTTTTTTATTAACATCTCCCAACCCCCTGCCCCACCCACTACCGTCGATACTTTCCAACCACAATCGCCTCCAGTTTCTGAAACACTCTTCTTCTTCTTCGTATCCAGCAGTGTTTACCGGAGCGATATTGGCGTGTTTGGTGTATGAGCGTTCAAGATTTATAAGGCTCGCATCAAATGGATGGGATCGTAAATACAAGAGCTATTCTTGCTTCCCCCCTCCTCCCTCTTACCCCTCCCCACACTTTCTCCCTCCTACTCCCTCTCCTCCTGCCTCTTCCTAGGCCCTCCTCAGACACGGAGACCGTTTTCTTTTGTCTATGTAATATTTATATAGTAGTTACCGTTCTGCTGCCCGGTGGAATATTTTCATTTGTATATATATATATATATATATATGTATATATATATATATACATATATGTATATATATATACATATATATATATATATATATATATATATTTATATTTATATATATATGTAAGTATATATGTATAACATACATATGCCAAAGGCTTTTTCCCTTTTACAAGGAAGGTAGCCAAAAATCAAAGGCATAAAAACCACTCCCACCCACTCCATCCCCGCATACTCCACTCCTATCCACCCCCTTCTCTCCCTCTTATTTTGCTCCTCCTGGATGACGGGTCATCCCTGAATCTCGCCCACTACCCTGGGTTAGAAGCAGCGACGGAAGACACAGCACATCCACAACAGGGCAGCTTCATTAAATCGGCGAACCCCACTCTCCGTCCCCTCATGTAGAAATGGAAAAGACGGGGGGAATTCCCTTCGGGCTGCGTCAATTTATTTTTCATACATACTCCCTCACCCCCCACCCCTACCCAATCACCCTCATACATCACAGCATCATCCATACACAACCATTCTCCATTCACCCCTATCTTCTGTTTTCTCCCGTCCTTCCTCAACAGACATTCCCCTCTTTCCCAATGCCCCTTTTACCCCATCCATCCATCTCATCCTTGGTCGCCCCCTCATGTTTACTCCTTCCACCTCTGCCTTCCACACCTCTTTTACTAATCTTTCTTCACTCATTCTTTCCATGTGTACAAACTATCCCAATACTCTTTCATCGACCCTATCTCCCAACTCCCTTTCCACCCCCTTTCTCCTCCTCATCTTGTTTCTCATTCTATCCAGCCTAGTAACCCCTATCATACTTCTCAGGCACCTCATCTCAAACACATTCAAACTCCTCCTCTCTCCCTCACTTATGTTCCATGTTTCTGTCTCATACAGTGCTGTCGGCACAATCACTCCTTCATACAATCTCCTTTTAGCATCCATTCCCAAATGTCTATTTCACATTACACTTGTTAATCCCCTTAGGCATTTATTTGCTTCTCTCAATCTACATTCTACTTTTACCTCCACTCCTTTTTCCGACACATTCGCACCCAAGTATCTAAAACTATTCACTTCCTCCAGTATCTCCCATTAATATTCACTTCCAGTCTGCTGCCACTTTCTCCCCTTGTACATCTCATCACCTTACTTTTACCCACATTTATCTTTAATTTCCTTCTCTCACACACCCTCCCAAACTATATATATATATGTATATATATTTATACATATATATATATATATACACTATGATAAAGTAGTAGCCTCTGTCTGTCTGTCTGTCTGTCTGTTTGTTCACGAACTCCTATGGTTTTGAAGATAGACCCCCATAACTATATATATTCTGATACCCTATTACTCCAGGTACTTGGATAACTATATTTCATTTCCAAAAAATATTTTGGTTAGGGTTAAGGGTTAAAGTTAAGTGGGTTATGGTTAGGTTAGGGATTATTCACGAATTCCTCCTAGATTTTGCAGATATAACCATATACTCGTATATTCTGAAACCTTATAACCCAAGGTACTCGGATAACTATCTTTCATTTGTATCTACTATAATAAAGTAGTAGCCGTCTGTTTGTCTGTTTTTTGTTCACAAACTCCCCCCAAAACCATATTCACCATAACCCAGGCTACTTGGAGAAGTATATTTTATTTCCAAAGGGCGTCTCCCTCCTCAAATTGAATTTTCTTTCTATTTTAACATTTTATTTTTGTTACCTTTTCCATTGAGTTATAATGATATATGTAACTTTTCTCCAGAAATTCTATAAAAATTAAGATGATCATAATTTGCCCGCAGCAACGCGCGGGTATTTGGCTAGTATATATATATATATATATATATATATATATATATATATATATATATATATATATATATATATATATATATATATATAAAGTATATACTATATATATATAGTATATATATACATATATATATATATATATATATATATATATATATATGTATATATAGTAAAACTTCCATCAAAGATTAGATGATGATATTGCTTGCATAATGCCCTCCTATTGCATGACTCTTGGATTAAGGTAATCTGTTTCCATCTGTTGCGGCTTGACATCCCATACACTCCAATAAACCAAGAATTTCCTCCCATTCTCTTGAAGTCTCTTCGCTTAGTTCCGTGTCGATTCCTGCGAAAGAAGAAATGACACAGGCATCTGCCTCGCCGCGAAGAAGAAGAGCCTTCCATGGCCTTGTGGCCGCTGAAGAACGACGCATAATGTAGCTTCCAGCGAAGAATGACTCCGACTTTTTTTGGGGGTGGGGGGGCGATGCAGCTGTTCGTCGCGGGGACATTAATAACAGACCCACGAGTTTCTTTATGGTGACAAAACGAAGGTGTAATAATTCCATCCCCCCCCTCCCCCGTCTCCCTCCTTCCTCATCTGTCAAGACCTCTCGTTAATGAAAGACCCGTGACTACCTCCTGTTGTGTGTCGGCCCTCTCTTCGGATAACAAACAAAGACTCACGATTTTCTTTTTTATGAATTTCATTGACACGCGAAGTTAGACGTGTAACTGGCTCTCCTAATGGTAAAGTCTTCTTCGTGTTTTCTTTTCTCTCATATATATATCAAATCTGTTTCATCTAAATCATTTGTCGATTTCTATTTATTCAAAGGATATAGCCGTAGTTTTGCTTAAAAAAATTCATGTCATAATACTTGATAATCTTGTCCAAAGAGAACAGCAAGTAGACGACAGATAGACAATAGACAGACAGACAGACAAACAGATAGACAGTAGACAGACAGACAGACATATAGACAAACAGGCAAGCAGGCAGGCAGGCAGACAAACAGACAATCAAATAAACAAACAAATGAACAAAGGGACGACAGAGACAGACAGACAGACGGAGAGGAAAACAGACAAAGGGATGAGAGAGGAAGAGAGAGAGAGAAAGAGAGAGAGAGAGAGAGAAAGAGAGAGAGAGAGAGAGAGAGAGAGAGAGAGAGAGAGAGAGAGAGAGAGAGAGAGAGAGAGAGAGAGAGAGAGAGAGAGAGAGAGAGAGAAACAAGAGAGAGAGACATGGAGAAAAGAAGGGAGAGAGAAAGAGAGGGAGAGAGACAGAGAGAGGAGAGAGAAAGAGAGAGACAGAGAGAGAGAGAGAGAGAGAGAGAGAGAGAGAGAGAGAGAGAGAGAGTAAACAAATGCTTGAATGCAAGTGGAACTGTTCTTGTTTCGGCAAATAGCTTTGGGCCCCAGCCACTCAGCCAAACAATACCAAGAAGCAGCGCTCCAACCCATTACACAGTGTTTTGACCTGTTGAAGCAAATTAACAACACAATTGAGACTCTCTTTCATCCTGATAATTATGGGCTAGGTTGATTCCAGATAGAAGAAACAGACCAGTAATGGTCCTAGAAGAATTTAGAATCATTTTCATAGAAACATCAGAATACCGTGGCGGTGGTTAGAGAGGACCTGAAACGGTATCTATAAAAGGATGTGTTTCTTTAAAGCTGAATAAGATTGTCAGGTTTTGGAAAGAATCAACACAATAGTTGATTGTTCTGAAACATTTGATGATATGATAAATGCGATTTGTTATTTTTGTTTCCTGTTTCGTTTGTCTTCCCAAGGTCATCCATTCACTCTATCAACTTGTGTTGTTTCCTGCGGAAACCACACGCGCCTTCAGGGGTTTGTTTTTCTTGTTTGGTTTGATTTTATTCTATTTTTTTTTAATGTTATCTTATTCCATTTCTTATTTTATTCCATTTTATTTAACTAATATTTCATTCTATCTTATTTTACTTATGTGAGAGAAATTTGTCTTTAAAACTTGCATGAAGACCGATCTGGTAAGTTTTACACAAATGGATCTCAGTATACATATTTATCCATATGTATAGAAATACATGCTTATATATATATATATATAAATATATATATATATATATATACATATATATATACATACATATATATATATATATATATATAATCACTCTCATATATATATGTATATATATATAGATATATTATATATGTATATGTATATATATATGTATATACATAAATATATATATATACATATATATATATATATACGTACATACATATATATATGTATGTATATATATATATATATATATATATATATATATATATATATATATATATATATATATATATACCGTATCCATATTTTACTTATACGAGAGAAGTCTGTTTCTCTAAAACTTATATGGAGAGCGATACAGTCATTTTTCACACAATTGGATCTTAATATACATGCATATATATGTATACATGTTTATGAATATAAGTATATATATATATATATATATATATATATATATATATATATATATATATATATATATATATATATATGAGTAAATTTGGCGTAGGAAAACTCTGAATGACGGCGGGGTACTTTATTCCCTTATGTTTCGGCTGTATGCCTTCCTCAGAGAGAATCATACGGCCGAAACGTAAGGGAATAAAGTACCCCCGCCGTCATTCTGAGTTTTCCTTCACCAAATTTACTCAAATATGTCAACTCTAATCCAACATATATATATATATATATATATATATATATATATATATGTATATATATATATATATATATATATATATATATATATATATCACAGAAAAAATGTTGTAGCACATTTGTAAATAATAATCCCAAAGAACCCACAGTCGGAATAAAAGGAAACTTTAGAAGAAAGTGTAACTTCTATATTTCGGCTAATAGCTATAGCCCTCTTCAGGAAAGTACAGATTACAAGAATTTCCAGAGACATAAGTACAATTGAGATGTGAGGATAAGGGCTAAAACAGGACAATCCGTCACGCAAGGCGGAGTAAGAGGTGAGGGGATGTGTGGGTGGAGGTGTGAGGTCAGGAGGGAAGCGGGCTGGAAGTGGGGTCAGGAGGGTGATACTTCTTAACCAAGCGGCTCACAGCTAGCCGTGAGATTATGTCCGGGGACCATTGACCTTTGGAGGGAGGTGTTCAAGTTCGGACATTCTTCGATTAAGGCTGATTCAACAATTTTTCTTCTAAAGCTACAGTTGGACTTAAACAAATTTTTGGCCTTGTCTCAGTCAAGACTGTGATATTTGGTACTGACGTGTTGGAACACAGCGGAATTTTCCTGGGCATACCTAATGGATCTTTTGTGCTCCATTAACCTGGTGTTAAGATCCCTTCCGGTCTGACTAAGGTACACTAAATCACAATATTAACAAAGAAGGCTATATACTCCTGGGGACTCATTTCCCTTTAACCTTTGATGAACATTAACGATTTGTTTGTGAACAGTGTTAGGGTAATGGTAGGCAACTATGAGACGCTTGTTGGGAATTAATTTAAAAGAAGGACTGGTGGAGTTACAATCGGGGATTTTTAAAACATCTTTGAAAGAGGGTTGTGTGGTGGGAACTAAATTTTTAAGGTGGCTGTCTTAAGCCTTGCTGAGGGTTTGATCCAAGAACCAGGACGTGTATGCCAAATTCAAAAGTTGCCTTTTGATGAGGTCAATCTCCCGGTCCAAGAATCTAGGACTTCAAATCCTAAAAGCTCTCAAGAAAAGGCCGGAGGCAACACTCTTCTTAACTTTGTCGGGATGGTTGCTGAAAAAGTGGAGATAGCTACCTGAATGGGTGGGTTTTCTATAAACTGTAAAAAAAGAATTCTCTATCAATCCTTATTATTAAAATGTCTAGGAAAGGGATCTGATGACCTTCTTCCCATTCTGTTTTGAATTTGATGTTAGGGGATAAATGGTTCAACTTGTCCAGAAATACCTCGGACGCACCCCACCTATCATCCCACGCTGAGAAAATGTCATCAACATAAGGGAACCAAATCATCTCAGGCGGTTTGATGGCGGATAACAGAGTGCATTCAAAGTACTCCATGTACAAGTTGGCCAAAGCAGGGGATAAATTAGAACCCATGCTGCAACAGAATTTCTGTCTAAAGAATTGGAGACAAAAGACATTGGAGGAAACACAAAGGCGAACTAGATAAATTATTTTGTTGACTGAAAGGAAGAATTTGCCCTAAAACGGTTGCAGTCTGGTTTCTAAAAATGTAAGAATATCCTCAACATTAATGTTAGTAAAGAGAGAAGTTATGTCAACACTGAGTAACTTGGCGTCCTGTATGTCGACATTCTTAATTTGGGAAATGAAATCTAAGAAGTTTTTGATGAGAGAGTTGAAAAATTGGCCAACAAAAGATGACAAAAGGTCTGAGAGCCATTTTGAGAGTTCACTCGATTGGAAATAATGGGCCTCAAAGGAATATCTGCTTTATGAACCTTCGGAAGACCATAAAAGTAGGGGAGCTTGGGATTTGTAACCTTCAGATTATATATTTATATATATATATATATATATATATATATATATATATATATATATATATATATATATGTATATTAATACATATATTAAATACACATATGTATATGCATATACATATATATATATATGTATATATATATATATATATATATATATGTATTCCTAGACACACAAACACACACACACACATACACACACCACACACACACACATTTTTGCTACAAATTGTAAATATACTTGAAGTTAGAGTAACTTTTAAAACAAAAGGAATTGTCTTCCGACGGAGGTTTTAAGATGTGCAAAAAAAAAAAAGGAAACATTGAAATCTATAATTCAAATCCTGATCACAGTTTTATGTCACTGCAAGCAATTTATCTTTGCAATTGCATTACAGAAATTAGATTACTATCTTGGAAATGGAATCTTCCCAGTTGGATAGTCTCACCGCGCCTCGTCTATTTCCTTTCGTTTTCTTGAAGAAATTTTCGTTTTATATATATATATATATATATATATATATATATATATATATATATATATATAATATATATATATATATATATAAAATTAGCCCGTGTCTACTTCCGCATAATTTTTTTCTCTTTTTGTACTTCTTCATTATATTTTTTTATTTTCGTTTTTATTTTATTTCTCACTATTTAGTTTTCTTCTCTTTTCGTAATAATCCATCATGGTTCTCCTTTCTTCCGTTTTCCTTTTGCATTTTGAGAATTCTTCCCATTTTCTCTGATTAGAAGAAAATACTTTTATTATCATTTTAAGCTTTTCTGTGTTTTTATTATGCGCCTGTGTTGTATACTTGTGTCTTGTTTTTCTCTCTTTATGTTTTTTCTCTTCTATTCTATTATCTTCTTTTCTGATATTTTCTCTTCTTTTCTGCTCTCATGACTTCCCTTGTGTTCTCTTCTCTTCTCTTATGTACTCTACTCTTCTCTCTATTTCTTTTCTCTTCTCTTCTCTTCTCTTCTCTTCTATTCTATTTTATTCCCTTCTCTTCTCTTCTCTTCTCTTCTCTTCTCTTCTCTTCTATTCTCTTCTATTCTCTTCTCTTCTCTTCTCTTCTCTTCTCTTCTCTCTTTTTCGTTTCTCTTCTCTTCTCTTCTCTTCTCTTCTCTTCTCTTCTCTTCTCTTCTCTTCTCTTCTCTTCTCTTCTCTTCTCTTCTCTCCTCTTCTCTTCTCTTCCCATCTCTTCTCTTCTCTTCTCTTATGTATTATACTTTACTCTTCTCTCCTGCTCTCTCCTCTTCTATCCTCTTCTCTATTCTTCTCTATTCTTCTCCATTCTTCTCTTTTCTTCTCTATTCTTCCCTATTCTTCTCTTTTCTTCTCTTTCATTCTCTTTTCTTATCTTTTCTTCTTTTTCCATCTCTTTTCTTCTCTTTTCTTCTCTTTTCTTCTCTTCTCTTTTCTTCTCTTCTCTTCTCTTCTCTCCTCTTCTCTCCTCTTCTCTCCTTTTCTCTCTTCTTCTCTCTTCTTCTCTCCTCTTCTCTCCTCTTCTCTCCTTTTCTCTCCTCTTCTCTCCTCTTCTCTCCTTTTCTCTCCTCTTCTCTCCTCTTCTCTCCTCTTCTCTCCTCTTCTCTCCTCTTCTCTCCTCTTCTCTCCTCTTCTCTTCTCTTCTCTTCTCTTCTCTTCTCGTCCCTTCTCTTCTCTTCTCTTCTCTTCTCTTCTCTTTTCTTCTCTTCTCTTTTCTTCTCTTATGTACTCTACTCTTCTTTCCTCTTCTATTATCTTCTCTCCTCTCCTCTTCTCTTCTCTTCTCTTCTCTTCTCTTCTTTTCTCTTCTCTTCTCTTCTTTTCTCTTCTCTCCTTTTCTCTCCTCTTCTCTTCTCTTCTCTTCTCTTCTCTTATCTTATCTTATCTTATCTTATCTTATCTTATCTTCCCTTCTCTTCTGATCTCTTCTCTTCTGCTCTCTTTTCTTCTCTTCTCTTGTCTTCTCTTCTCTTCATTTCTTTTCTCTTCCCTTCTCCACTATCTTCTCTTTTCTTCTCATCTTTTTTTTTGCTCTCTTCTCTTCTGCCCTGTTCTTTTCTGTTTTCTTCTCTTCTCTTCTCATCTCCTCTACTCTTTTATCTGCTCTTCTCTTCTCTTCTCTTTTCATCTCCACTCTTCTCTTTCCTTCTCATCCATAATCTTTTCCTTTTTCTTCTTTGTTGATTTATTTTATTTGATTCTGTGTACAATTGCTTATCTTTGTTTATGTGATGCATAACAATGCGTTACACATTTTCTGTACTAACTCCCGATGTGTACAATGCGCAATAAAACAATACGTGGAAGACACTCTCTACCACAATAAAAATGATATATACAAATAATTGTCTTCATAAACACTTCTTCCATCGAAGAGTATTTCAAAATCCCTATTTAACATTTTTAACAGTATGAGAAAGACAGTTTCTACCACAATGAAAATAATCTTAAAAGATAATCGTTTTCATAAACACTTCTTCTATCTGAGAGTATTTCAGAATCCCTATTTAACATTTTTAACAGTATGAGAAAGGCAGTTTCTACCACAATGAAAATAATATGAAAAAATAATTGTTGAAATAATTGTTTTCATAAACGTTTCCTCCATCTCAGAGTATTTCAGAATCCCTATTTAATACGTAAACACATAAAAATAGATATTGAAACGCATCAGTCACTGAACCTTGTACTTGTGACCTGAAGTTTATCAAGAGTCCGTGATTATATAAAATCAAGTTAGTTTCTCTTCTTCTGTGTATTCAGACAAATTGACACACAATTACTATCGTAACTTGATTCAGTGTATAGTGAAAAACAGAGCTTTCTATTCAAGTTGCATGTTCCAAAGACATGTGTTATTCACGGCGTCTTCCTTTTTCCGTCAAAACGGCTAATAAATTCCTTTTCGAAGGAACAAACTCCATTTTCTGTTTTCTGAAGACGACAGCCGAAAGAAAAGTAAACAAGATGAGAATTTCCCTTATGTCTTTATCTCTCTCTCTCTCTCTCTCTCTCTCTCTCTCTCTCTCTCTCTCTCTCTCTCTCTCTCTCTCTCTCTCTCTCTCTCTCTCTCTCTCTCTCTCTCTCTCTCTCTCTCTCTCTCTCTCTCTCTCTCTCTCTCTCTCTCTCTCTCTCTCTCTCTTTCTTATTCTTTTGGTTCTTCTGATTCTCCTCCTCCTACTTCTGATTATGCTTCCGCTCCTTTTCTGGTTTTTCTAATTCTTCTGTTTCTTCTTTTGTTTCTTATTGTTATCTACGTTATTCTTTTTCTAATTCTTCTTCTTCTAATTCTTCTTCTTCTTCTTCTTCTTCTTCTTCTTCTTCTTCTTCTTCTTCTTCTTCTTCTTCTTCTTCTTCTTCTTCTTCTTCTTCTTCTTCTTCTTCTTCTTCTTCTTCTGCTTCTGCTTCTGCTTCTGCTTCTGCTGCTGCTTCTGCTGCTGC
>NC_134806.1:36620023-36627523 GCF_046742065.1 Oratosquilla oratoria
ATGTGTTTCATTTGAGATATTTAACCATGAAAGAAATTATTGAAATGGTTGGTTAGTTGAAACAATTCAATCAAAATAGTTTATTAATCTTCTGACGGTCTAGCTTCTTCAAAGACGAATTAAATCTTATGCTATTGGCCAAAAATATGACCAAGTTGGGACATTTCCCCCGGTCTGACTTTTTCTAGGGTCAAATGTCGCTTTCCCTCCTCAGATTACCCCCTCGCGTCACATCAGCCCCGGCATTTTCCAGACACAATCCCTTTCCTTCGCATTTCCCCCATAATTCTCCTGGAACGGCCCCTGGCTGCAGTCTCTCTACTTGGAACCTTTGCCTTCCACCACATTTACCTCTCAAATGCGTCGCCTCCTTATTTCCTTTCCATCATGTGAGTTATTTCTCCTCCGCTTCGTTTCCCCATTCCCTCGCTGACTCCCTCCTTTCCTCACTCACTCACTTACTCCCTGCCTCACTCCCTCACTCTCTGCCTCACTTCCTCTCTTACTCCCTCTCTCCTTTCCCTCACTCACTCACTCACTCCCTCACTTCCTGCCTCATTAACTCCTTCCTTTACTCCTCTCCCTCCCTCCCTCACTCCCTGCCTCACTACCTCCCTCACTCCCTCATTCCTTTTCTTCCTCTCTATCTCCCTCCCTCACTCACTCTCTCACTCCCTGCCTCGCTCCCTCCCTTGCTCCTTCCCTCATTCCCTTTCTCCTTCCCTCCCTCAAATTATCCTTTCCTCCCTCCCTCCCTTCTTCCCTCCCTCCCTCCCTCCCTCCCTCCCTCCCTCCCTCTCTCCATCCCTCCCTCTCTCCATGGCTCCCTTCCTCCTTCCCTCATTCACTCACTCCTTTTCTCCCTTTCTCCCTCTCTCCCTCCCTCTCTCTCTCCATCCCTCCCTCTCTCCATCCCTCCCTTCCTCCTTCTCTCCCTCCCTCTCTCCATCCCTCCCTTCCTCCTTCCCTCTCTCACTCACTCCTTTTCTCCCTTCCTCCCTCCCTCCCTCCCTGGTCGCGCTCGTCCCAGAAGTCTTGCCTCCTCCATGTAACCTCCATCGCCTCTCCGCGCACTCGCTGCATTTGTCGCCGAGCGCACTCTCCTTCATATCTTCCCTTTCATATTGGCTTCTGCTCGCACCTCCTGGTTCCCATTGAGCCGAATCGCTTTGCTTCAGGTTTGATACTCTGGTATTGACTTTTGCATTAGGCCGATGCCGATCTGATTTCAAGAACGTCGGAAATGAAGTGAGTTGAGGTTAGGGGCGGAGACGAAGTGGACGAAGAAGGCTGGAGAAGTCAGAGCGCAAAAAGGGCAGAAAAAAGTGGGAATAATGAATTTAGAAAAATGAGAAGTTTACGAAGGAAAGTTTTTAAGTCTTTTGAAATCTTCACCTTTACCCTATGTGTTCAGAGGGCCAGGGCAACTGTCAGTCACTGGGTCTTCTTGAGAATCTAGTTGGGGCCTTCGTAGTGAGATTGCAGCCCAATAGGCCATAGTACCACAAAAGTCATCAGAATTGGAAACAAGGTTGTCGAAACATTCTGATAACAAAGACGAAGAATAATAAAAAAATTCATGAAGAAAAAATCAAGAATGATCAAACAGTATCTCTCTCTCTCTCTCTCTCTCTCTCTCTCTCTCTCTCTCTCTCTCTCTCTCTCTCTCTCTCTCTCTCTCTCTCTCTCTCTCTCTCTCTCTCTCTCTCTCTCTCTCTCTCTCTCTCTCTCTCTCTCTCTCTCTCTCTCTCTCTCTTACCAAGACTATGTACCGGTGGGCGCTTTGTCAATTATATGTAATTCAAAAACTTTTAAAAACAAAACGAGGTAGCAAATTATCGAAAAACTTATACCCATTCTTCCACTCCAATATGACGAAACCATTGCTTCTATCCTTGAGGGCACTATCCCGTTGACATTTGTTGGCATAACTCAATCTCTTGTTACTGAAAATTTGTTTATGGGAAGCAGAGTTGAATCTGTACCTCACAGACAGCGACTCTTTGTAGATCGGAAAATGTTAAATGACTAAACAAACGTCATTATCATAGATATGAAGCCAGCTTTGACTCCACGTTATTGCCTTGAGTCATTGAGTTGAAGGATTTTTTTTTTCTTCATCAGAATTAAAGGTATATTGACCCCTAGACTCTAACGACCTTGGTTTCTTTCTCTTGCGGGCTAAAGGACAAAATTAATATAATGAAAGAATACACATTATATATATATATATATATATATATATATATATATATATATATATATATATACATATATATATTATAGTATATGTATATGTATATATATAATTATATAATTAGTGACAATATACCATGGATCTCGGTAGACTTGTGTTTAATCTACCCCTGGACTATAAGAAACATATAAGAAGAATGGAAAAATAACTAAGAAGATAATTGAAACTGACTTAGCATTGGTCTTTAACAAGACAGGTCTACAAGAAAATTTATTGCCAAAATATACTAATATATATATATTTGCATATATGTGTATATATACTATATACATGTATATACACACACACGCACACACATACACACACACACACACACACACACACACACACACACACACACACACACACGCACGCACGCACTCACGCACGCACGCACACACACACACACACACACACACACACACACACACACACACACACACACGCATACATACATACACACACACACACAGACAGAACATGTATAAATCAATACATATACACAGAAGGTAGTAGATGTAGACCCCGGCCATATTGAGTCATAAATGCATGCACACGCGCACGTATGCACGCACGCATTATCGAGGGTAGCCAGTGTTGACGGGTTAATGAAGGCACAAAAGCTAATAAGAAAAATGAGACCCGGTGTCCAAATTAATCATTCTCAAAATAATTACTTTAGCAGAAGGAAATAGATTTTTCTACGCCAAAAGCTCACACAGAAATGTTTTGCAGGGGTCATCCCTTCCCCCCCACACAGTTTCATTTGATCAGATTTGCGGGTACGACTTAATCCCCACCACCAACCCCACCCTCAAAGCCTACCGTCCACTCTCAAAATGAAATTTTGCAAATGATCCATATGCACATTTAGAGACTGATAGCTCATCTGTGGAAAATTAGAAATAGGATACTTTTATTACCGTATTTTGTAATATATTTACGTTATGACGCTTATGACTGCGTCACACAATCTTCTCATATTCAGACAGGATATTCCAATGTCGAAAGAGCATTACTTTCAAAATACTACCCAAAGCTATGGTTACACTAGTCAACGGTATGCTTGGAATCCAACTTTTGCATTCGGCCATCTTTGAACGAGTGGTTAGACGCGAGTCCAAAATTGCCGTTTAGAGATATTCCCACCAATCACGTAAGATGAGCAGCACCATGCCCCCTCTATCCAGAATGAGGAACTCTCGATGAAAGAGCCTACGCTATGCCAGTTTCTCAAACATTTTACTACAAATAACTTTGAACAACTAGCGATCTCTCTGAAAATGCATATTTGACGATCTTTGCATATCTCTTATACACACACATGAATTACCAAGCACTAGGAATCTAAGACGTTTGTCATCCTCAGAGAACGGCAAATAAACGGCTGACTCAGAGAGAAAGAGACGAAAGAGAGAAAGAGAGAGAGAGAGAGAGAGAGAGAGAGAGAGAGAGAGAGAGAGAGAGAGAGAGAGAGAGAGAGAGAGAGAAATCATATCAATAATATTTCTTAGTATAATCGGGATACCTCACATCCCAAAGCACCTCTTGTGGTCGTATCTTCTCTAGTAGAGTATGGATAAATTCAATATTCCACTCCATCACGACGAGAGACTTAAAGGCCAAGCAAATGGTGAGAAGAGTTTTCGTGCGAAAGAAATATCAAACAGTGTTTACATTGCAGCAGTAGTCAAACTACTATTTGATTATTGCCACTATATACATTCTATGACACTTCTTTTCTCTTTCAAAATAATATGAGTCGTTGGAGTTTAACCCTTCCGCTGACTAGATTAAAGTTGCGGTTACATTAGTCAATGGAATGGCTGGATTCCAATGATTCAGCTGGATTTCGTCCAAGGTTTGGGGATTTGATTGGTATAAACGTAGCTTTAAGCTATAGTTACACTAACCAAATCCTCCAGACTTGGATGGAATCCAAATGAATTGTTGGAATCCAACCAGTCTGTTGACAAGTGTAGCTGTAGATTTACCTGGCTTAACCAAGTGCTTCCAAAACGTAGGCCGATGTAATACTGAGTTTCAAAGATTAATAAGGTTGGTCGCTACTCCCCAGGCAATGTAACCATCGAAAACCTTCAAAGGGAACAAGGCATGTGCATCATAGTCCTTGTAGTACAAATGCATATATGTACAAAACTTTGTAAATCGCACTTTCATTAGCCCCTTTAACCTTCCTTACATGTAGTCCAACAGAAATACATTCTGACTCAAATTAAATGTATGTATTTCCATCTCAACCTCAGCTAATGGCGGTATATGACTTAAGTCTATAGGAACGTTGCAACTGTGATATGTAAGTAGATTTGAGTAACTTATGCGTCCAATATTCTTGTACAACTTAAGGAACTGAAACACATGAATTTCAGTACAGTTTTTATTGAGTGTTTTCATCTGGTTGGATATCGAAGAGAAGAGAGTAGGGTGGTTCATCTTGTATTTCACAATTCTGAGACCTGGGGCTCGGTTTCCGTTAAGGTGCAGAAAATTACCCAAGTTACACTAGCACGATTTTCCAACTCTTTTCTGTAATACCGTATATCAGAGGAGCAGTATACAAGTCTGGTTTCAGTGTCGCCATTTAATATAGTCAAACTTCAGCTGGCTTCAGATTACATTTATAATTCACCATCCCACAAGGCACTTGTTTAGCCGACGTTGGATCCCTCCTGCCTGCCCAGGTTCCAACACAGGAAGTCCGCAGCGTGTCTTGGAACTCGAACTCACGACCATTTGTTTGACTGCCTCGCGGCTCCTACTTTTCACAATACAGTACACACAACCTGACAAACCTTATAATGAAGCACAAAGGTTGTGTCTACCTCCAGGGGATAGACCGGTTCTGCAGTACACCAGTAGGGCAGAATTCGAGTATTGACGACCCAGATTCCGGACCCAACGGGCCACAAGGGTCTGGAGCGGCCAAAGTCCAGAAGGTCTGGAATGTGCGTCGAGCAAATTTAATTGTACGTTGTATTGCATAAAAGTGGACATTTTGTCTCCACCGTCTCTTGACTGTGCAACATATATCTTTTGCCTCTCTCTCCTTTCTCTCTCTCCTACTCTCTCTCCTTCTCTCTTTCTCTCTTTCTCTCTTACTTTCTCTCTTTCTCTCTCTCTATCTATATATCTATCTGTCTATCTATCTATCTATCTATCTATCTATCTATCTATCTATCTATCTATCTATCTATCTATCTATCTATCTATCTATCTATCTATCTATCTATCTCTATTCTAATTTTGGTTATTCAACTTCGCATTTTGACGGGAACCCTCAGAGTTGTGATGACCAATAAGAACGACTTTGGTCTTCGGTCGTCATTACTCAAGACCACGAACAAACCAATAACATGGATATAAACATCTGCGGTGATTTTGTACTTCCGGACATTTTATCAACTCTTTTGTCTGCTTTCTTGTTTCATTTGGTGCTGGATGCAATTAAATGACCTAAGGAAGAAAAAGTTTTGTGTTGAATGTCCCACCATCGTATGGCGGGAAGTGTTGGTTTTTTCACAAACCAATATATTTCAGTTGAATGAACAAGGTTTTTTACCAACCTTGATTAGTTCCTGACCTTTATTACAAAGGGGACAAAACCATGCAGTTTACGAGATGTTATATCAAAGGACCGAATGAAAGTTGAAGGAACCCCAAAAGAGGAATGATAGTATGTTGTCCTTCTGCACTCCAAAGCTCCTCGGAAGGGTAAATTACGTGTATGTGTGTGTCTGTGTGTCTGTGTGTGTGTGTGTGTGTGTGTGTGTGTGTGTGTGTGTGTGTGTGTGTGTGTGTGTGTGTGTGTGTGTGTGTGTGTGTGTGTGTGTGTGTGTGTGTGTGTGTGTGTGTGTGTGTGTGTGTGTGTGTGTGTGTGTGTGTGTGTGTGTGTGTGTGTGTGTGTGTGTTTCCGTGTGTAGGGTGGCGTGCGTGCCCCCTCTTCCTCATCACAATTTTCGTTAAAGCCCTACATTAGTTCATTAGGACTGTTCTTTTAGACTATATTATTCGAGTACATATGCATATGCTGAACTCAAGAGAATACAGAATCTACATATAGAGTAATAGAAATACAACTAAATATTTGCGTAGGGTTACACTAGTCAACGAAAAGCTTGTAGTCCAATTTTAGCTTTCGTTCATCCTATAATATATGGTCACACGTAAGTCCAGCCTTACCGTGTAAAGAAATTCCCACCAATCACGTAAAAGGAACTACAATAATCCCCACCCTCTATCCAGAATGAGGAACTCTTGTTGGCAGAGCCAGTGCCTATGCCATTTTCTCAAATATTTTATCTCAAATAACTTTGAACGACTAGCGATCTCTCTAAAAATGCATATTTGACGATCTTTACATCTGTTATACACACACATGCACACACACATACAAACATACGCATAGATTATCGAGCACTAGGCAGAAGACATTTGTCATCTATAGAAAATGGTACAGTAATTGAAGGGTTGACTCAGTGAGAGAGAGATTATATTATTATTATTTCTTAATATAGACTGGATGCCTCACATCCCAAAGCGCCTCTTGTGGTCGTATCTTCTCTATTGGTCTATTAGGGCATGGATAACTTCAGTATTCCACTCCATCATAACGAGAAGCGTAAAGACCAAGTAAATGTTTACTGATCATTGCCACAATATATATTCCATAATATTTATTTTCTCCTTCAAGATAATCTTATACTATTGAATGATTTATCTCTTATTGCTGAATAAGTTGTATATATATATTTTCTAAATATGTCATATATATATGAATACTATTAAGGTATATCTTCAGTTTCTTTCCCTCGGATCTCTTTGAGGTGTGGACTACAACGGTGTTGCGTTGTTCGTCTTGGATTCCAACCCAAATCCTCCAACGTTGGACGAGATCCATCCTTATGGTCGGAATCCAACCCATCTGTTGACTAGTCTAACCGTACCTTTAGCAACCTACTGTGCTCTGTATACTGTTATTACGCTATGTTTAACACGCTCTTCTTCTGTTCCTCCACAGCTGTACGACCGAATCCACAGCGCCTCTGTGTCTCCTGGGCGAGGCATCACGCAGGACGCCATGGAGATCGTGAGGGACGTTTTGGACCTTCTGAGAGACTACGAAGACGCCATGATTCCAGAGGCCAATGACCTTCGAGAGCTCCTCAACCTTCCACATTTTCGGGTGAGTACAAGTTTCCTTCGGTGTTCTACCTGGTCTGATGGAGATGGGTCGGGTGTCTGCA
>NC_134806.1:36647523-36660023 GCF_046742065.1 Oratosquilla oratoria
ATTTAATGAAGCGGCCTTGCTGTGGATGTACTGTGTCCTGCGACACTGCTTCTGACCCAGGGCAGTGGACAAGGTGCAGGGATGACCCGTCATCCAGGAGGTGCTAAGAAAAGAGGGAGGGTGGAGGGGAGTGGAGTGTATGCAGGGATGGAATGGGTGGGAATGATTTTATGCCTTTTTCTTTTTGGCTACCTACCTTGTAAGGGGGAAAAAGCTTTGCTATATGTATTTATGTATGTATATGTAATGAATATAGATTTATTATTCATAGAGCGGGCGCCGAACTTAAGCCACATCCTTGGCAGACGAACTCCCTACCATTGTACGAGTAAGGTGTGTGGTTGTGTACGTGTGTGTGGATGTGTGTACGTGTGTGTTGATGTGTGTACGTGTGTGTATGAGCAAACGTGTGTGCGTATGTGTCAGCGCAAAAAACAGACACTCACCGGTTTGCTGAAGTAATGGTTCACATTTGGCCTCATATGCAGCGATAATGCACCACACACTCACAGACACCGCCCCCCCACACACAGACACACACAGACACAGACACGCAGACACACACACACACACACACGCAGACACACACGACTCGGTGGCGCATTGGTAGAGCGCTGGACTGTGAAGTACGATGGTGCTCGCAGTTACCCAGTTCGAATCCTGCCCAGGGCCGAAATTATTTCGGTATCGCTGTGCTTCGGGTCGTTACTCTGACTCTCGTGGGCGGGGAGTTGTGTGTGTGTGTGTGTGTGCAAGGTCATAGCATTACCCATAGATCGGACCTACGAGCTCTGAGCTCTCTTCCAGGAGGGAAATAGCTGTCGATCACGAGTCCAACATGTGATCCAAAGACCAAGTGAATACACACGCAGACACACACACACACGCAGACACACACACACACACACACACAGAGACACACACTCTCTCTCACGAACACACGCGCGCGTTTGTACATAAACACGCACGCACAGGCACTAACACGCGCATACACACACACACACACACACACACACACACGACTCGGTGGCGCAGTGGTAGAATTCCCGGCTGTCACTACTGCAGTCCGGGTTCGAATGCCGCCCAGGGGTGAAATAATTTCAGTACCATTGCGCTACGAGTCGTTACTCCAACTTTTCTTGGCGGGTAGTTGGGTGTGTGGGTGGGTGTGTGCGTGTAAGGTCACAGTGTTACCCATAGATCGGTCATATATGAGTTCTCTTACGGGAGGGAAATAGATGTCGATCACGAGTCCAACAAGTGATCCAAGACCATGGTGAATCTCTCTCTCTCTCTCTCTCTCTCTCTCTCTCTCTCTCTCTCTCTCTCTCTCTCTCTCTCTCTCTCTCTCACACACACACACACACACACACACACACACACACACACACACACACACACACACACGTACACGTATACGTGCGCGCGGTTTGAAAGTGTATGGGTTAGCGTCGCGTACTGCCATGCTGTGGTACTGGGTTTGTCTCGTAAAAGACGGTGACGTCAGTAATGTCATTTCCTGTTGATATCAAGGACACGAAAAGAATGACATGTGAACGGTGTCATGAATATATACATCTTTTTATTTTCAAAAGACGTAATTGAATACGACGAAATGAAAGATTTTGGGAATGAACCAAAGTAAAAACAAACGAGAAGGAAATTATAAAATGGAAGATAAAATTGTCACAAAAAGCAAAGGAGAGAATGGATAAGAGATTAATTAGAGATGATCTTTCGACAGAAAATAATATAAATAGAATAACTGAAGAGGCATATATTATTAATAAACATGACTTGCATCTCATTGTACGGACAAGGTGAAAGACAGGATCCCACGCCAGGAGGCGCTGAGTAGCTGCGGCTGAAGTAGTCCCTTTTGCCTTATTATGCGCTCTAAAGACTATTGGGGTAAGATGCAATAGTCACCCCTGGGAACTGGAGAGGATGGGTGGGCCTCAACCCTGTAATCTACAATTAGGTAAATAAATTGTATATATATATATATATGTGTGTGTGTGTGTAAGTGGTTTAACGGCACAAACACTCCCACATCGGGAGGCTAGGACGGTGCCCCTCACAGAGGACTTTGTAGCGTGGAATTTAATTAACCATGCCCTTACACTTCGCCGGTGGCAGGGTTCGAGCCGCCATTCCCTCGACCTTCGCCGCAAGTAACGACGTCCTAACCCGCTCAGCCAGCGAGCTTCCATAGGTTAATAAAATAAGTTAAATATAATAACATAAATACAATAAGGTTCTGCAAATACACTCATGCATACAGAGTCTGATACACGCACCGAACTAAGGCTTAAGATCGTATGTCTAAACATAAATGATTCAGTAATGGAGCTTATGCTCCTTGTAAATACGACCGAGATTTGCAAGAGTATTGCGTCCCGTGTCTCGTTTAAACACAGGATAGTTATTCCAGCTTTGATACGAATTGAACGTTTTGAAGTGCCGAAGTTAAAGATTAGTTACTGTAACCTCAACAGATCCTCGTTGCGAAATCACGTACCAAGGTGACATGAATAAAATCACCTGGCGGCAGCCAAAAGAAGTGCTCAAGGCGTCACTCAAACCAACACAGTCAAGGAGAAGGTTAGTATATTAGTTAACTTGACATACAAACCAGAACAACTAGTTTAAGAGGTCAGGCACCTGGATGTCTTGTTGGTAAAAGTGTTTTATTTCGTTCTTGAAGAAATTTTGGTATTAACATTCTTGACTTAATGTAATAAGACCGGGATTTCAAGCGCCTCAGAGTCTCGATGGAAATGTATTTTATTCCGTTCTTGAAGAAATTTTGACTTTCACTTGTTTCTTTCTTTCTTTCTTTTCTTCAAAGTTTCACTCCATCAGTTCATCATCGGATTTTTTGCGAGCTCAACTATTACCCATCTCTTTCCATCTGAATATAATAATATGACGTAGACCAGAATGAAATGAGTAAAGTGTGTCATACGGAGATTTTGAGGTTAAGCAGTTGTGCCGCGTTAGGAATCGATCTCTCCTCGTTTGTGTTATCTATCACTTGCTACGCCGTCCTAATACACGGCTGAGAGCTTCATACCGTACATTCTTGGAAATTTAGTTAGGATCAGAGCCACCCATCTCCTCCTCGCCCCCTTCCCCTCTTCCCCCTCTTCCCCCTCCCCCCTCTTCCCCCTCCCCCCTCTTCCCCCTCCCCCCTCTTCCCCCTCCCCCCTCTTCCCCCTCCCCTCTCCCCCTCCCCCCTCTTCCCCCTCCCCTCTCACCCTCCCCTCCCCTCTCACCCTCCCCTCCCCTCTCACCCTCCCCTCCCACCCTCCCCTCCCCTCTCACCCTCTCCTCCCCTCTCACCTTCCCCTCTCTCTCTTCCTCCCCCTCTCTCTCTTCCTCCCCCTCTTCCTCCCCCTCTTCCTTCCCCCACCCTGCCAAGGACTATACGATCTGTGTGATCTGAAATATTATTACATCTGTTTTGCCTTCCATTGATAATTTCTGTGCGTGTCTGTATAGCTGCCTGTCTTTCTGTCTAAATATATGGCTACCTGTATATCTTTGTAATTATATCCCTTGTTATTATTTTTTCCTCGTTCACCTAATTTGGATGATGATGTATTTCCAACCAAGTCTCCTCTGCCCAACATACAACCTTTTCTGTCCGTGGATATCTTCTTCAGTTCAAAATGAGTATTTTCTTTCATTTCCTTTTCGGATTTTGAATCCTCCAGTTCTTGGAATCTTGGTGTCCTACCAATATTCTTTCATCTTAGTTGACCCGTTTTTTCCTCGACTTTTCTTTTCCAAATACGTTTGTCTGATTTAGTAAAATCGTCTCCAAGTCTTCTTAAGATATCCAATCTTTATCGTTATCTCGAAGACTGTTTTCTTTCATTTTGTTTTGTCTTTCTTTTCATCCGGTTCTCAAGTTTGATATTTGGAATTTGATTGGTATCTTCTCTTCTTCCTTTAGCTTTCACCATCTTCCTCGTTTTCCTTTTATGCTGGTTATATTTTCTTTGTGTTCATTTTCAAGTCTCCAACCTGATCAAACCTAAACGTACCTAAGGGAATTTAGCGAAATACATAACACAAGTGAGCTTATGAGGAAGTTAGAATATAGTTTGGCAAAACGCAAACTGGCGATGCGTAGTTTGGCAAGCAGGGAAATTATCTTGCAGATGTGTGTACATAATTCCTCTCGCATGTCTGTTGGTCTGTGTTGGTATTTCGCATCTTTGTAAACGGGGTTTACTCACTCGCTCCCCCCTCCCCATCCCCATCCTTTCCCTTCCCTTCCCTCCTTCCCCATCCGATTCACCCCCTTTTCCCACACACCCCTACAGTCACCGTCCCTTTCACCCCTCCTCTCTTTTCCCCCTTCCCTTCCCTTTCCTCCTCTCCCTTTCTCCCCCTCCTTCCCCACTCCCCCCCCTTCCCTTCCTTCCCCCCTTCCCGCCCTCCCCCTTCTTTTCCCCCCCTCCCTTCCCCCTCCTCCCTTCCCCCTCCTTCCCCCTCCCCCCCCTCCTCCCTTCCCCCTCTTCGCCTTCCCTCCTCCCTTCCCCCTCTTCGCCTTCCCTCCTCCCTTCCCCCTCTTCGCCTTCCCTCCTCCCTTCCCCCTCTTCGCCTTCCCTCCTCCCTTCCCCCTCTTCGCCTTCCCTCCTCCCTTCCCCCTCTTCGCCTTCCCTCCTCGCGTCCCCCTCTTCACCTCCCCTCCTCCCTTCCCCCTCTTCCCTACCCCCTTTTCCCTTCCCCCTCTTCCCTTCCCCCTCTTCCCTTCCCCCTCTTCCCTTCCCCTTTTTCCCATACCCTCCTCCCTTTCCCCTTATCCCTTCCACCTCTTCCCCTCACTTCCCCTCTTCCCCTCCCCTTCTCTTCTCCCCTCCTCCCTTCCCCCTCCTCCCTTCTCCTCCCTTCCCCACCTCAACTCTCATCCCTACTCACCCCTCACCCTCCTCTCTCCTTTTCTCCCCTTCCCTCATCCTTATCTCCCCTTCCCTCCTTTCCCTTCCCGCTCATCCCTCCTCCCTCTCCCTCTCTCCTCCCTCTCCCTCCCTCTCCCTCTCTCCTCCCTCTCCCTCCCTCCTCCTCCCTTACTCCTCCTCTCCCTCTCCCTTACTCCTCCACCTCCCTTACTCCTCCACCTCCCTTACTCCTCCTCCTCCCTTACTCCTCCACCTCCCTTACTCCTCCACCTCCCTTACTCCTCCACCTCCCTTACTCCTCCACCTCCCTTACTCCTCCACCTCCCTTACTCCTCCACCTCCTCCCCCTCCCTTCTGCCTCCATCTTCCTTCCCCCTCCCTCTCCTTCATCCTCCCTTCAGCCTCCCCATTCTCCCTCCCTCTCCATTCCTCTTCTCCCCTTACCCTCTCCTATCCTGCCCCTCCCCTCTTCTACTCTCTCTTCTCTCCTCTCCTCTCCTCTCCTCTCCTCTCCTCTCCTCTCCTCTCCTCTCCTCTCCTCTCCTACCATCTTTCTCCTTTCCCCTCTTCCTACTTCCCCTCTTCCTACTTCCCTTCTCCCTACTTTCTCATCTTCCTCCTTTCCCCTCTTCCTCTCTTCCTCCTTCCTCTCTTCCTCCTTTCCCCTCCTCCTCTCTCCTCTTCCTCCTCTCTTCTTCCTCCTCTCCCCTCTTTCTCCTCTCTCTTCTTTCTCCTCTCTCTTCTTTCTCCTCTCTCATCTTTCCCCTCTCTCATCTTTCCCCTGTTCCTCCTCTCACCTCTTCCTCCTCTCACCTCCTCCTCCTCTCAATTTTTCCTCCTCTACCCTCTTTCTTCTCCTCTTCCTTGTCTCCATCTCTTCCTCGTCTCCCCTATTCCTCATCTCCCCTCTTCCTCCTCTCCCCTCTTCCTCCTCTCCCCTCTTCCTCCTCTCCCCTCTTCCTCCTCTCCCCTCTTCCTCCTCTCCCCTCTTCCTCCTCTCCCCTCTTCCTCCTCTCCCCTCTTCCTCCTCTCCCCTCTTCCTCCTCTCCCCTCTCCCCTCTTCCCCCCTCTCCCCCACTCCCCTTCCCTTCCCGATTCCTTCCCCTCCCCCTCCCTTCCCTTCCGTTCCTCCTCCCTTTCCCCTCCCCTTCCCCTTTCCCCTACCCTTCCCTTTCCCTCCCCTTCCCCTTTCCCCTACCCTTCCCTTTCCCTCCTCTTCCTTTTCCCCTACCCTTCCCTTCCCCCTCTTCTCCCCCTCAACCCCCTTCTCCCGTCCTTCCTCCCCTCTTCACTTTCCTCCCCCTCCCCCTCCTCCTCCCCTTCCCCCTCGCCTTCCCTCCTCCGTCCTCTCCCTTCTCCTTCTCCCTCCCTTTCCCCTCCCCTCCTACTCCCCTCCTCCCTCCCTCTCACTCCCCTTCTCCCTCCCTCTCACTCCCCTTCTCCCTCCCTCTCACTCCCCTTCTCCCTCCCCCTCCCCTCTCCCTCTCCCCTCTCCTCTCCCCTCCCCTCCCTCCTCCCCTCCCTCTCCCCTCTCCTCCCCTTACCCCTCCCCTTCTCTTCCCCCCCTTGACCCTGCCCTTCCTTTCTCCCCTCCGCCCTTCCCTTCCCTCCTTCCTCACCTTCCTCTACCTTTCCCTCCCCTTCCCCCTCGCCTTCCCTTCCCCCCTCCATACCCTTCCACTTCCCCTCAACCTCCCCGTCCATCTCCCCTTCCTTCCCTTCCTCCCCTTCCTTTTCCCCCAGCCTCCCCCTCCCCTCTCCCTCTCCCTCCTCCCCAGCTCCTCCTTTGCACCTTCCCTTTCTCCCCAGCTCCTTCTTTGCACCTTCCCTTTTCTCCCCAGCTCCTTCTTTGCACCTTCCCTTTCCCCCAGCTCCTTCTTTGCACCTTCCCTTTCTCCCCTTCCTCCCTCCCCTTTATTCCCCTCATCTCCCACCCCTTCCTTCCACTCCCCTTCCCTCGCCCCTCTCCTTACCTCCCCTCCTCCCCCCACCCTCTCCTTCCCTTTCCCTCCATCCCTTCTCTATGTCCCTCCCTCCCACAAAGTCTCTCCCCAATAATTCCCTCCCTGACCCAATCTCTCTTCCCCTCCCTCCCTCCCTCCCCTCCCCTCCCTCTCGACTTCGAAATGGAGGTTTGAGACACCAAGTCTTCCATCCTTGATCGCCCCCACCCCCAACTCGCGTTCCAAAGGAGAAGTTTTCGACTCTATCCATGTGCGTGTACACACACACACACACACACACACACACACACACACACACACACACACACACACACACACACACACACACACACGCACGCACGTACACACGAGGAAGGGGCCCTTCAGGACAATATTGACCAAAGGACGCGCGAAAAATCGGTCATTTCTTAAAAAAAATGGAAGCTTATGAAGTTTCTGTCTTCATTAGTGTTACCATTTTTCCAGACCACTCCATGCGTTCGACGACCCTGAAGAAGGTTTTCGAACTCTCCTTTCGGGAAGGACAGGACGGACCAAATCAGAGTAAAATTGCCGAAGGAGGAAAAGTGTCTTCATGACAGGAATATCCAATCGTGATGTCTTCGTTCTTATAAAATCACGAACAGAAGTTTTGACGCACTGTATATACGAAGTGAAACCTCTTGATATACAAAAGTATTCATAAATAATCACTCTTACACTATAGCAAATACTGTTAAAAAATATGAAAAAGATGAATAATGGAAGACAATAATTGTTTCTTTATTTGTTATTATTATATATATATATATAATATATATGTATATACATATATATATATATATATATATATATATATATATATATTTATATTTATATATATATTGCAAATGCAGAGAGTGAATAGTGTCGTTTCTCCTGAGCTCTAATTCCAATCACCAATCTCATAAACAAAGATCGTATCATTTCAGAAATAAAAAATCCAATCATATTAATTTTTCAGACCCCAAAGATATTTATGAAATCTACAATTTTTTTCCATTGCCGAGTAAAAAGGCATGAGTATTATGTAAAAACTGAAATCGTATCGTTTCAACACGTTCTTCAGATGATGAAGGAATCGCACCAGATTTTTTAAAACGTTTCGATCATCATAAAACGTTGACAGTAATTTTGGTTGAGTGATTTTTGGATGTCTTGGTCCAGGTTTCCCGAGTTTAAGTGCTGACATGCTTGGTGATTCCAAAATCAAATGCTGGTAAAATGTCTACCAATCACAAACAGCAAAGGTAAACGATCTCAGTCGTAGCCAGACACCCCTCCCATTTCTATCTCTCTCTCCCTCTCCCTCTTTCCCCTCCTCTTTCTCCTCCTCTTTCTCCTCCTCTTTCTCCTCCTCTTTCTCCTCCTCTTTCTCCTCCTCTTTCTCCTCTTTCTCCTCCTCTTTCTCCTCCTCTTTCTCCTCCTCTTTCTCCTCTTTCTCCTCCTCTTTCTCCTCCTCTTTCTCCTCCTCTTTCTCCTCCTCTTTCTCCTCCTCTTTCTCCTCTCTCTCTCTTCTCTCCTCTCTCTCCTCTCTCTCCTCTCTCTCTCTCTCTCTCTCTCTCTCTCTCTCTCTCTCTCTCTCTCTCTCTCTCTCTCTCTCTCTCTCTCTCTCTTGTATCTCTTTATATATATATATATATATATATATATATAATAATATGCTGTATATATCATACACACACACACACACACACACACACACACACACACACACACACACACACACGAACACAAATACTTAAATTTTCAGCACAATCGTGGAGCTTCTTTACTTGCTATCTGTTAGAAAGTTCCTAGTTATGATTCTGGTACTGTAAAAATTTGATATTCCTACTCCTATAATCGCAATCTGAGTACCGTACCTCCTCATACATAAGAGTAGAATGTAACAAATATATATATGTGTGTGCGTGTGTGTGTGTATATATATATCATGTAATATATATATATATACATATATACATATATATAATTTATATATATTGCACACACACACACACACACACACACACACACACACACACACATATATATATATATATATATATGTATACATATATATATATATATATATATATATATATATATATATATATATATATATATATATATATATATATATATATATATATCAATTTTCAGGGCATGAGAAATCGATTGTTAGTTTTAAGTGCGAAATGTTAGGTCAGAATTATTAAAACTTCATTTTGTTCTATATTTCATTAAATCGAAATCAGTCTGCATGCATGGCAAGTCAAATTTGAGTGGATTGGCCTCCGGGTTTATTGCACTTTTATCTCTCAGTTTTTACCTGACTGACATGTGGCCCCAAATGATTTCTAAATTGCTCTAAAAAATACTTAGAGAAAGGAAGAAAGTATGGGAAGAAAGAGAGAGAGAGAGAGGGGGGGAGAAACATACGAGTATATGCAGAGAGAGAGAGAGAGAGAGGGGGGGAACATACGAATATATGCAAGCTCGCACGCGCACGCATTCAAGTAAATGCACATACACAAACACGCTCTCTCTGACACGCACACTCAGACACGCAGGTACAAGTCAATCACACGCACACACGTCACACACATTCACACAAACACATCCAGATACGCACACACAAACTCGTGCGTGTGTGTGTGTGTATGCGTATATGTATGTATATATATATATATATATATATATATATATACATATATATATATATATATATATATATATATGCATGCGTTTGGGGGCGCGCACACGTATATATACGCACACACATACACGAACATAGAAACACACACACGCACACACACAAACTCACATACACACACACACTCTCACATACACACACACACTCTCACATACACACACACACTCACACACACTCACACTCACATACACACACACACTCTCACATACACACACACACTCTCACATACACACACACACTCTCACATACACACACACACTCTCACATACACACACACACTCACACACACACACACACACACACACACACACACACACACACACACACACACACACACACATACACACAAACAAACAAACAAACACACACACACGAAGACATGGAAGGTGGAAGGCGGAATGAAGGAGCCATCTACGATTGGAGGGGAAACGAAGAGATGAATCAGGAGCAGAAGATTTTGCAAAGCGAATGTTATTGTCTCAGATGAAACGAGAAAGAAGAGTGGAATCAGGGATGGGGGGGATGTTGAAGTCAAGAGGAGTGGGGGTGAGGGGAGACGGGGGGGGGAGAGGGGGAGGTAACAAATCGCAGGTCACAGTCATTGATTTAGTGGAAACAAATAATTGCAAGTCAAAGAATCCTTCGCTACTTCTTCCTCTTCCGCCTCCTCCTCACCCTCCTCCTACTGAACCTGCTTTTCCTCCTTCGCCTCCTCCTCCTCCTCCTCCTCCTCCTCCTCCTCCTCCTCCTCCTCCTCCTCCTCTTTTTCCTCCCTCCTCCTCCCCCTGTTCTCCTCGGGCTCTTCCTCCTCGCTTCTCCTCCTCTTCCTCCTCTTCCTCCTCCTCCTCTTCCTCCTCCTCCTCCTCCTCTTCCTCCTCCTCCTCCTCTTCCTCCTCCTCTTCCTCCTCCTCCTCCTCTTCCTCCTCCTCCTCTTCTTCCTCCTCTTCCTCCTCCTCCTCCTCTTCCTCCTCCTCTTCCTCCTCCTCCTCTTCTTCCTCCTCTTCCTCCTCCTCTTCCTCCTCCTCTTCCTCCTCCTCTTCCTCCTCCTCTTCCTCCTCCTCCACTTCCTCCTCCTCTTCCTCCTCCTCTTCCTCCTCCTCCACTTCCTCCTCTTCCTCCTCTTCCTCCTCCTCCACTTCCTCCTCCTCCTCTTCCTCCTCCTCCTCCTCTTCCTCCTCCTCTTCTTCCTCCTCCTCCTCCTCTTCCTCCTCCTCTTCTTCCACCTCCTCCTCTTCCTCCTATTCTTCCTCCTCTTCCTCCTCCTCTTTCTCCTCTTCCTCCTATTCTTCCTCATCCTCATCCTCCTCATCGTCCTCCTCCCTCTCCTCACCCCACTACTTCCTCCTCCCTCTTCCTCCTCCTCCTCTTCCTTCTCCTCTTCCTCATCGTCCTCCTCCTCCTCCTCACCCTTCTCCTCTTCCTCATCGTCCTCCTCCTCCTCACCCTACTTCCTCCTCCCTCTTCATGCTACTTCTTCCTCCTCCCTCTCCTCACCCCACTTCATCCTCCTCCCTCTTCCTCCTCGTCCTTCACCTCGTCGTCTTCGTCTTGCTTTTCCTCTTGTTTCTCTTTCTCTTTTACTTTCTCATCTTCTTCTTTATCTTCTTGCTCCTCCTCTCGTTATTCCTTCACTTTCTTCTTCATTCTCCTTTTTTTCCATCCTCATTTTCTTCTTTTTTCCTCTTCCTCTCCTTCCCTCTCTTTTCTCTCTACTCCTCTTCTTCATCATCCTCCTCCTCCTCTTCCTCCTCCTCCTCCTCCTCTTCATCTTCCTCTCCCTCTTCCTCTTCATCTTCCTCCTCCTCCTCCTCCTCTTCATCTTCCTCCTCCTCCTCTTCCTCCTCCTCCTCTTCCTCCTCTTCCTTCTCCTCGTCTATCTCTTCTTCCTCTTCCTCCTTATCTTTCCCTTCTTCATCCTCTTCTTCCTCCTCATTTCCCCTCCCCTTATGGTCCCATTTCCTCTTTATCTCTTTCTCTCCCTCTCCTTCTTCTCCTCCCATTCTTCTTACTCTTTCTCCTCCCCCTCTTCCTTCTTCTACCTCTCTTCCTCCTCTTCCTACTACTACTTATTTTTCTTCATCCTGTTCCCCCTACTACTCCTCTCCACTAATCTCACCTCTCCTCTTTTTCCTCCCTTTCTTCCTCCTACTCTTCGTCTTCCTCCACCTCCTTATTTCCAATCTCATCCTCATCATATTTCTCCTATTCCTCTTTCCTTCCCCCTCCTCTCTTTCCTCCCCACCCTTTTATTTCCTCTGCCTCATCCTCATTCTCATCTTCGTCATCCTTATCCTCGTCCACATCTCCGTCTTCCCTCACCTCTTCTCATCAATTTCATCCATGCAACTAACCTATATATTGACCCAGTGATCTATCTATCCAGTCATCCATTTATCCCATTAGTTCTTTGTCATCATTTCCTTCCTTTCCCTTCCCTGCTCTTCTTTCACCGAGTGAATCATAAATAGTGTTAATGTGTGATTCCGTCTATGTATGTATGTATATGTGTGTGTGTGTGTGTGTGTATGTGTGTATGTGTGTATGTGTGTGTGTGTGTGTGTGTGTATATATGTGTGTGTGTGTGTGTGTGTGTGTGTGTGTGTGTTTGATGTGTTGAGTATGTAGTTGTGTGTGCGTGTGTGTGTGTGTGTGTGTATGTGTGTGTGTGTGTGTGTGTGTGTGTGTGTACGAGTACGTGTGTGTATACGTACGTGCGTATACATGATAGACAGAAGGAAGAGAAAATAGAAAAAGAAATATTTCGTTTTAGCAGAAAACTAAAAAGCCATCCTCATGCACTGTCCATGTCGTCATGAAATCTGTGAGCTGGAAAAATCATTTATATAAAAGTAAGAAAAAAGATAACTTGAGATTAATCTTGGGGTAATTCAAAAGAGGTGGGTGATA
>NC_134806.1:36662523-36665023 GCF_046742065.1 Oratosquilla oratoria
ACAGTTTATTCAGGAAAGTAGTGAATGTACACCGACGCACCAACGTAGAAAACAGCCCCGGTGTGTACAAACTTCCCTGCAAAGACTGTGATGAAGTGTACTGGGGCCAAACAGGAAGAGACTTAACCACGAGAATAAAGGAGCATAAAAATTCCGTTAAGTACGGACAAGAAAATTCAGCTGTGTTTCTCCACACCAGTAAGGAGGACCACCGCATGGATTGGGAAAAGGCTGAAATTATTTATAAATCCCAGTGTAGTTTTCGAAGAAAAATTATTGAATCCTCTCTCATTAAACATCTACCCAATTTTAATTTATCGAAAGGTCAATGGTCACCAGACTGGATCACATGGATGGCAGCAAACAAATTAATTATGAAAGCAGCAGGACAGATTCCCACATACCAACCCCAAGTAACCTGAGTCCCCTTGTCCGCGTCTCCTAATTGTTCTCTCCCTGTCCATATTTATACTTGTTAACTCTATTCCTTTGTATCATTCTGCTGAAGAGGACCACAGTCAGTGGTCGAAATATACAGATAATTAGTATTTCTGATTTCTTTTCTCCGACAGTGGGTTAACAAGTTTCATTTTACCAATGTGCTATTACATTACGCTGTGCTATATATATATATATAATGTGTGTGTGTGTGTTTGCTAGAAAAAATAATAATGGAGAAGCATGTACATTTACACAACTCTATAGAACCGTGCGATTTTTATATTTTGATCTGCGGATTTGCTTAGGGGAAAATTTATGTTCACAATGGAACAGCCCGAAAACTGACGCAATGTGTGAAAAGCGAAATATTGAAAGTCGAGTTTTAAGTCTGATACCCTTTTCTGCTGCAAAGATCCAGTACAAATTTTACAAGTCACAATTTCGGTGCACATGTGTACTTGCACTGCAAACAAGTGGTTTTATAACCACTGAGATTTCAGTACTCCGACCACCATTTGATAAGATAATGCTACACGTCGATGTCAAGGTTCTTGAAAATACTCGAAACCTTTGGCCAGCAGAGAAGAAAAAACACAAATGCAGACGAATAGATACACAGATACCATACACAGAGAGACTCGTATAATCACAATTTAACACGAATAAACTGCAAGTAAGAAGGACGACATAAATTGATAAAGATGTCTTAAATAGCAAATATGGATAGAAAGAATCAATCTATCGAAGGAATATTTATGCAAAGAAATCTAACACTATCGTCGTTGGTAAAGGCAAATCATTGCTAATGTCTTCTTGAAATGAAGACGAAAGCAAACTGTGAATTGAATTAAGTGATTAAAGAACGACGAAACCCTATTGACAAAAATGACGAAGACGGGAGGAGTTGAATGTTCCATGAAAGGCGAAAGTCATTAGTATAGAAGCTTTGATATTGAGAGGCAAAGAGTGATTAAAGTTCGTAAAGAAGCGAGCAAACTTAAGAAAAACGTTCATTTGGAAACGTTTCCAGGAATGATACAGGAGAGAGTTAGGTATTGCTAAACCTTATGTGAGGCAGAACGCTTTACTGAGTGACAATGAAGACATTTACCAAGCTTGTATGGGAAATGTTATAATTGTACATGCATTTGTATGTATTTATGTGTGTATGAATGTATGTTTACGTAGATATATGTATTTGTGTAGGTAGGTGTGTAGGGGTGTGTATTGTTAATGTGTGCGTGTACATGTATACATGTGTGTGTATGTTATGCTTGTGTGCGTATGCTGTGCTTGTGTGTGCGTGTGTGTATGTTGTGCTTGTGTTTGTGCATGCGTGCGTGTGTGTGTGTGTATCATGTTTCTGTGTGTACAGTATATTGCTTTTGTGTGTGTGTGTGTGTGTGCACGTTTGTGCCTCAGAAGATGCAAACTTTCGTACATATACAGAGTTAAACTTAAGTTTAGCGGCAGAATGTACAGATGCTTATGCATTACCATTAAGTTTCTTAGGGAGTTCAATGCACGTAGGTTGAGATACTAATCAGTAGAAAATGGATCTTTGTTTCTTAGGCCATCGTGCAAGAAGAGAATGTAACATGTGTGTCGCCTGTAAAACTAAATAGCAAATAACATCAAGGGTTACAAAAAATACATTCAAATGAAAATAGTGGAATATAGTTATTTTATTTAGTGCCCTTGTATTTCGTGGAGGGAAAAAAATATAGTCGAAGATGTAACGCGAGAGAATAGTAATAATTGTTGTTTAGATTTCCAATGACTGAGCACCCATAGCCCCACAGTGGTAGTCAACGGTCCCCGTACCCACCTATAGTAATTTCTGGAAAAAACGTTGGAGCGTTCTATGTTATTTCATGGAGGGCAAAAGATATAGTCCAAGATGTAACGCGAGTGAATAGTAATAATTGTTGCCTAGATTTTCAATGACTGAACACCCACAGCCCCACAGTGGTCTTCGTACCCACCAATAAAAAATTCTGGGAAGAAACCTTGGAGTGTTCTGTGCTGTATTAGTGTAGAACGGTTGTCGGATCTCCAT
>NC_134806.1:36677523-36690023 GCF_046742065.1 Oratosquilla oratoria
CAGGTATTGGTATTGAAAGTGTTTCATATAAGACCTACCTGAAAAAGCGTCCGCCACGTGTAGTCTCGGCAGAACTAAACATGAGACTTAGTTTGTTCATTTGTGATGAATTGCTTCGACAGCTTTTGACGACGCCATCGCTGCCAATTACCAAGACTATTTTACACACCAGCAAGTGTGAAAGAGAGAGAGAGAGAGAGAGAGAGAGAGAGAGAGAGAGAGAGAGAGAGAGAGAGAGAGAGAGAGAGAGAGAGAGAGGGAGAGAGAAAGGGAGAGAGGGAGAGAGAGAGGGAGAGAGAGAGGGAGAGAGAGAGGGAGAGAGAGAGGGAGAGAGAGAGGGAGAGAGAGAGAGGGAGAGAGAGAGAGAGAGAGGGAGAGAGAGAGGGAGGGAGAGAGAGAGAGAGAGAGAGAGAGAGAGAGAGAGAGAGAGAGAGAGAGAGAGAGAGAGAGAGAGAGAGAGAGAGAGAGAGAGAGAGAGAGGTAGAAGCAGGGATAGGGGTAGGAGTTGAGGTAAGAAAAGGGTAGAGGTATAGGCAGAGATAGGGGGTAGAGGCAGGGATAGAGTTGGGGATAGGAGGGTAGGGGTAGAGGAAGTGGTAGGCGAAGAGATGGTAGGGCTAGAGGTTGGGGTAAAGGTAGATGTAGATGTAGAGGTAGAAACAGGAGGAGAATCAGAGAGGTAGAGGTAGGTGGGGTGAGAGGGTTAAAGGAACTTGTTTTTCCAACTGTACCCGTACTTGATAACTTGTTTGTGTCCTGCAGGGCAGATTTGAATCTTGTGAATCTCGTGGTTCCTCCGCCTTTGAACTTTTACCATTTAGATTCTATGATATCTAAACTAGCTTCACGTTTGTGTTACTATTTGAGCTAGTATTGCGTCCACTTCCAAGCTATTTAACTTTTCAAAGATTCTACCAGAAAAACTCTGGGTTTTATTTATTTTCTTAAATGTTTATACTCTGGGCTTCTAATGGTATTATCTCCATGTTAGGTGTAATTATTATATAACATGAGCTTACGCCAGGAGGCACCTGTCTGTGACCAAAACCGTCACCTTTGCTTCGTTTGTTTTTAGACACATTAGACAATTTCCCGTCATCGGTAATTGTTGAGGATCGAACCAAGGTTCATTATTTACCATATAAGTTTCAAATTCGTCGATCTACGACTTGGTACAGCTATGAGGCCTTTTAACCCAACACCCACCAACCGCCACTTGTGCGGACGTTTGGGCCCAAGACATAAACCTACTTCGGGAATCAGTCCAGGACAAAAAACACCACCAATTCCCGAAGTGGGTTTATGTCCTGGGCCCAAACGTCCGCACAAGTGGTGGTTGGCGAGTGTTGAATTAAGAAACCTAGGTGTATAATTATTTTATCCCTAGTGCACGTGTGGTATAATGTCTCTCCTCTCACTTCTTTCTTCAATATAAGTTCAAGAATCTCTTAAAAAATCAGACTATCCAGACTTAGACCAAATGTAATGAAAATATGTGACTTGACATTTTATTTTATTTGTCCATTTATTTATCTATTTATTCATATATTAACCTATTTAGCATATCTGTTTGTTTATTTATCTATATATTTATTCATGTATTATTTATATATTGTCTATGTATTCATTTATTTATTTTTAATTTTCTTGTAATTATTTTACATTGTTTATTTCATAATTCACTATTCTAATCTAATTTTATTCTATTTTCTTATGGACTCACACCACAGTGTATTCTAGTCATGACAGATTTAAAAAGAATTCTGACATGATCTCAAACTAATTCGACTTTTGAACTAGCTTAATAACCTATGATCGTTCACTAACGGCTAATATTGCTTCTTCACTGCGGCTCCCCTAACACACAGGTGTCAGGTGATACCTTCAACCTCATCCTTAGCACCTTCAAGCATAAGTTTCTTATAGGAATAAATAAAAACCGTACTTATGATGAACCTCCATGCAGAAGCCTTCATGACGATGCTGCTTATGTGGTTTGCAGGTTTCTGGCTTTTGTTTATGGTCTTATTCAGGTCGTCTTCTCTCCTCCGCCTCCTTGTTGACTTCCTTCCCGGGGCATCTTGTTCCCTTATGGCTTTCTCACATTTCAGGAACACGACGCTTTCTGATATTAAATTCTGTGTCATTTTTTCTGTGTCTCAGTGTCTGACTGTTTTTCCCTATGTCTATATCCTCTCTCTCTCTCTCTCTCTCTCTCTCTCTCTCTCTCTCTCTCTCTCTCTCTCTCTCTCTCTCTCTCTCTCTCTCTCTCTCTATCCCCTCCCCCCCTCTCTCTCTTTCTCTCTTTCTCTATTTCTCTCTCTCTCTCTCTCTCTCTCTCTCTCTCTCTCTCTCTCTCTCTCTCTCTCTCTCTCTCTCTCTCTCTCTCTCTCTCTCTCTCTCTCTCTCTCTCTCTCTCTCTCTCTCTCTCTCTCTCCTCCATATGTGTGTTGTGTTCGTGCGTGTGTATTCAAAACGAAATTACGCCATTCATATATTCAAAACAAAATGACGTCATCCGCATATACAAAACGAGAGGACGCCATTGGCATATATACCAAACGATGGTCACGCGCGGTCCGATATTTGGACCAGAGGGTCCAAAGGTATCTTTGGGACCAAAGAGGACCCATTGCAGGAAACGTAGTGTTATAGACCCATCAGAGGCGTATGAGCATACGTTACTGTGAGGAACCCGGAAGGACACTGGAGTCAGACCTGCGCTCGGGTAGATTTTACAATATATGTATAGGGCTTTTTTCTATCTTATTTTATTTTGTTTATATATATATATGTATATATACATATATATATATATATACATATATATATATATATATATATATATATATATATATAATATACATGCATGCCTGCATACATACATACATACATACATTTTTTCATTCAATTTTTTCTATTCCATTCTTACCTCCCTTTTATTCTTTCCTCTGTCTTATTCTTTCCCCTCTCTTCCCTACTCTTTACTCTTTTCTCTACTCTCTTCTCTGCTGTTTTCATCTCTCTTTCTCTCAATATCTCTATCTCTCTCCTTTCACTCCTCTCTCTCTCTCTCTCTCTCTCTCTCTCTCTCTCTCTCTCTCTCTCTCTCTCTCTCTCTCTCTCTCTCTCTCTCTCTCTCTCTCTCTCTCTCTCTCTCTCTCTCTCTCTCTCTCTCTCTCTCTCTCTCTCCCTCTCCCTCTCCTTTCTCCTCTCCTTTCTCTTCCCTCTCCTCTCTTCTCTCTTATCTCTTCTTTCCTATCCCCTCTCTTTTCTCTCTCCTCTTTACCGTTGAAAATATTTATCATAGATTAAAAAACTTATCAGAATAAAGACAATGGGGGATGGAAACATTAACATGATGAAAAAAGGGAAATTGTGACAAAAATAATTGAACGAGATTGGACAAATATATAGTATCTGTTCAGTAGCATAAGTAAAGAAAATTTTGCTATTCTCCAATGAAATGACTATGATAACAGTTTCCCACATTGCAGTTATTGAATTTTCTTGATGATCCCAGAAGGAGTGGTTGTACGTTTTTTATGTATATTATTATGTATATGTGTGTCTTACTACATCGCTTCTGACGCGGACAGTAGGAGAGAGACATGGATGACCTGTCACACCCGAAGAGCTAAGCAGAGAAGAAAACAAATGGGAGACGGATGGGGATGGCTGGGGCCCTTATAAGGGGTAAGAAGCCTTTGGAACAGGCAGTATATATGTATGTATATATATATATATATATATATATATATATATATATATATATATATACACAATGTGTGTGTGTGTGTGTGTGTTGTGTGTGTGTGTGTGTGTGTGTGTGTGTGTGTGTGTGTGTGTGTGTGTGTGTGCGTGCGTGCGTGTACACATTGCCCACAGCCTTCCGACCACAAACCACTGACCACCCCCGACCACAAACCTTCACCCACAGGCACCCGCTCTACAACTACCCACCCACCCCATCCCCCCTTTTTCCACGCCCACAAAAGCCTCTGACAAATTCCATCGGGCACACGCTAAGTTGACCACTGACGTACGTCCTCTTGTTCTCTTGGGATACTGGAAGCTGTCGAAGGTTTCCATGTCCTTCGGGCTCTAGAAAGAGGGGATGTGGCTTCTCCGAGTAGCGGTTACAGAGCACGAGCTCCAGACAGGCCCCGTTACGGGGAGTTCCCAGTTGTAAACGGAATGGGAATAGAGGGAGTCTGTGGGAGTAGGGAGTTGTTCCACAAGAACAAGAACAAGAACAGCTACTAAACTATGTATCACTTTCATTACAGATATTGTGTCTTCTCTTCTGACTCATTTCTGCAAAATATGTTATTCGGTAATAGATATTAACCTCACATTTTTAGTATATATTTTTTCTTTGTTACACTTCATCCTCTTCACCGGTTTGTGTGATGTTTTCCTACTCATAAATGCATTGGTTGCAGATTCGGAAACTAGATAGTTTCGCATTCGCTTAGGTCTGGGTTCGAGTCTCGCACTTTTCTCCGATTCCCAGCGGTGACTGTTACCTGCCTCAACAGTCCAAATGCAAAGGGCAAAGGTGACGGTCCCGGCCGCAGACACTTAGCGCCTCCTGGCGTGGGCCTCACACATTCCATTTTATCTCTTGAGAGATTATTTGTTTCTATGAACTCTAAACAATGTTACTTTTTATGCCTCATTTATTGGTCTTTCTCTTTTTTGCTATTCTTTTTATCTTTAATCATTTTCATATTTACTTTTATTTTATTTGCATTCGACCCTCATTATGAACCAAAAGGTCTCCTGCCGGCAAGGCTAGGCCCTTGTAAACCATTGTAATGTATACCCACTTCATCCTTAGCACGAAACCCCACGACCCACGTGATATAGAGCCACGTCAACTCGTGCCTCACCTCTCCTCTGCATCTCGCAATATTTTTACGACGCCAGGTCCTTATGTATATACTCCCTTGCTGCTCTATATCCATAACCAATTTCCCTCAGAGATTTTCATCTCCCCAAAGGACACCAATGACGTGCACTGGTGGCGTGACCGGAAGCGTGCTGGTCTCGTATTTGCTTAGTTGTGGGTTCGAATTCCGCACCCTATCCGATTCCCAGCAGTGATTCCTACCTGTCTCAACAGTCCTTAGAACGCACGATAGGGCAAAGATGACGGCTTCGGCCGCAGCTATGCGCCTCTGGCTCCTGATCTTCACTCAGGCTGTCCAAGGATAGGATTAAGTTGGTAGGTTGGATTGAAGTTTAGCATCTCCTTGCGCTGAAAATACCTAGTTAATTATCAGAAAATGTACAGTATTAGCTTTGTTTCCTATTTATAAATATATGCATATTTGTTTCCACTGCTCGTAACACTGAAAAACATGACTTCCTCAGTACTCATTTCTTATATTCATTCGTCTATTTGTTTACTTATTTGATATGTTTTTCTAACGTGAATGATGTCACCAGGTATCATACAAACTCGAGATAGTAGCCACTATAGTATGGTTAAGCCATGACTACTATAGTCATCGTAATCCAGTGCCCTAATTGTTTGGAGACGGCGCGCGTCCCCATTGCACCAAGTTCCAGACCAAACCAATCAAGCAACAGAGCGGATTGGGTTTGTTCGCCCAAGGGCCGTGTCAATATTAATTAAATTGCCAATATTCAGTTGCAAGTTAATATTGCAACAACGGATCGGGTCATAAACCCTGACCAACTAATCATTGTTAGTCAGGAGTGGGCTCAGATGGAACACAACAGCAAGGTAAAGGAGGGATTACGTTAGGAGTCGCTTAGCTGTGGCTTAAGCAGTTGGCCACTTTGCTTAAACTGTTGGACAGTCAGAGCAAGCGGATGTCATCAGAGGTCATAGGATCGATGCAGGACGAAGATCTGAAAAGCGAAAATAGAATCTAGATTTTTTGTGTGTCCCACTGCATTTTTCTTAGAGATAACTAAGAATATCAGAAATAGTAATGACAACATTCAGAAAGTCAGTGAAGAGAGTGGCAGGCAGAAGTGAATGGAATGAACTTTAGGAGGGTATAAAGAATGAAGTGAATGGACGGGGTATAGGGGGTATTGAATGTAAGAGGAATGCCTGTCGAGCAAGGAAGTAAGTATTCAAAACATTGGAGTGAAAGGAGAGTGGTTGTAAATCGTTAACTAAATGACACAGCTCGAAGAGATGTTCCGTAAAATCATCGAGTGGATAAGGTCAGGTGGAGGAGGGAGGCTATTGGATGGTGAGGGGCGGGGGTTGCTGGGCGATATAATGAAGCGGTGGGGGTAAAACCGCTTCGGCCGTCGGGCACCTGCCGTGAAAGTACTATGTCTTGCTGTATTGATTTTGACCCAAATAGTGCGATGGAGTACAGAAATGACCCTTTGTCCACAAAGAGTTAAGATGGCTGTTGTAACAAATGGGTGTAGGATGGATGTATACTTTGACTTGGCTACTTTCCTGATATGGAGGAAAAGGCCTTTTAGTGTTTGTAGGTAATGTATGCATACAAAGAATACAAAAATGGTTTTAACACAGGAGCCTGAAGGTTTCCCTCTGTGGATAAAAATCGTCCGGTGGAATTAAGAAGCTTAATAATAAAAAAGAAAGACTGGTTGGCGGTGGCCAGAATAAATTCGTAAAAAAGAACATTTTTCCGGACGGATTAAAAACAAAGGAGGGCAGTAAGATAACATTTGAGCCAAAAAAAAAAAAGAAAAAAAAGAAAAAGGGAACGGAATAGACAAAGAAAAATGGAGGCAGAGAAACAGGCGGACAGACAGAAATATGCAGACAGACGCAGACAGGCAGACAGACGCAGACAGGCAGACAGAAACATGCAGACAGACGCGGACAGGCAGACAGAAACATCCAGACAGACGGAGACAGGCAGACAGAAACATGCAGACAGACGCAGACGGGCAAAAACATAAATGGACGGAGACGGTAGGCAAAGATAAGCAGACAGAAAGGCACAGGAAAAACAGGACATATGTTTTGAGTGTATTTTGTTAAGATATCTTGAAGCACCAGTTGTTGAAATAGATGCAACCCAATGATGTCCATAACACATTTGGTTCTGGCTAACTCGAGGAGCAGACTCTCTCTCAAAAAAAATCTGGCGTTTACACTGAAGAAAGTTTTTGAGATTTTTGCCGTGGCGAAGATTCATCGGCGAACTTGAGCGCATGTCTCTTGGGAGACGAGGGGTCCTGCATCTAGAGTACCATCTCTAGAAGTAGAAACTAGAGGGGGTTCGAAACCCAGATTAGCGCACATGATGGCAGTAAGAGCACCCGATTTTAGATCACGTCCGCGCCTACCCTATGTTAAAACATTTAGTATGCGGCCTCTAGAATGTATTTTATAGACAGCCCTGTCTGTATTTGTTCCCTTGTTGTCCTAAAGGATAGAAGCGCTGGTAAACTAAAGTTAATAACATACATACATACATACACCAAGGCTTTTTCCCCCTTACAAGGGAGGTAGCCAAAAAGGAAAAGGGATAAAATCATTCCCACCCATTCCATCCCTGAATACACTCCACACCCCTCCACCCTCCCTCTTATCTTAGCACCTCCTGGATGACGGGTCATCCCTGCACCTTGTCCACTGTCCAGTATTTGTTGCTGTCACGGACTGTGACTTACCAGCCTTTCTTTGTGGACATTCTTGTGCCGCCACCGTTCGTTATTTTGTATAACTTGAGCATCGACTGGAATCATACCAGAAAATATGATGTGTTACAGGAAGAAGAAACCAGTGAACAACAACAACAAACACAAAAAGCATTAGAAGTAATCGCATCAGAACTTGTGTTGAGCAATAGGATAAGCATTGGTTCTCATCCATGTGATAATTATAAAACGGAGGTTACAGTAACAATGCACAGTCGTGGGAGAAAAGGAAAGAAATGGAAACAGGAGAAACCGGACGAAAAAAACAACTAATGTATGTGCATATACATGTATGGCTTGACGTTACGATCTTCGCCTTCTACGAAGCAAGCCGCTCTGGCGAGGGTTCGAATCCCAGTACGAGAGTTAATTTCCGTATATATATATATATGTTACAGTAAGAACACGTACCTAGGGATTACGCGTAATCCCTGAATGTTTATTCAGTGAATACGCGTAATCCCCGTTTCACTAACCTAACCTGACCTAACCGAACCTAACCGAACCTAACCGAACCTAACCGAACCTAACCGAACCTAACCTAACCTAACCTAACCTAACCTAACCTAACCTAACCTAAGGTTAGGTTAGGTTAGTGAAACGGGGATTACGCGTATTCACTGAATAAACGGTTAGTGAAACGGGGATTACGCGTATTCACTGAATAAACATTCAGGGATTACGCGTAATCCCTAGGTACGTGTTCTTACTGTAACATATATATGATAACGAAGACAGCTGAAATGGTGTTAAAAATACGAAGCAACAAAAGGGTTAACTCGCTTGTTGACAGCCAGAAAATCTGCAGAATCGATCGCCACCGTCCACAGGTTCACCCAATTACTGCAGAGGGGGTTTCCATCAGCTGACTAAAATCACAAGGTGGCAGGTTGAATAAGCGGCTAAAGTTGTAAAACGTAGTGAAAGGGTTAACCGAGAGGCTGAAATTGTGTTGAAACATTTGACCGCAAAGGTGTTTTCTCCAGCTAAATGAAATCCTTTAGCGGCTAGACATTAAAAACAAAAAAAAGTGGCTTCAGCCAAACGAAAACAAATCCAAAACGGAAAATTCACCAATAGATATGACAAGCGTAACAGAATCGGCTGAAACGTTTATTATTCGAAACAACTGTAAATAAAAAGAAAAAAATACGAAAAGAAACTGCATCGGTGGAAAGAACGAAAAGGCAAAATGCAGCGCGGGTCCATATATTGGCATAAAATGGTCGCGAATGAGCCTCGCTTCATGAATGATGCAGACCTGCTGGAATTTCATTAATTACGTCCTTTGGGCCTCAGCTCTTATTAACGAATTGGGAACAGAGCAACGGACCGAATCTCTGACAGAGACCGGAGCAACGAAACAAGTTCACCATTAATCCGATTAGTTTTCGTTAAACGTTGTTTTCCCTCAATAGATTACAGTGTTGTGGTTTAACGTGGACTAGTGTGATTGTACTACGTTTGTCCAAGGTTGAATGATATATTAATATGTGGTGGGAAGAACGGAAGAAGAGTACCCGTGTTTAGAGTATACGGTATCTTGCCAACACTGTGCTGGTTGCGTAATCGGAAGCGTGCTGGTCTCGTATTCGATTACTTGTGGGTTTGAACTGTGCAAACCTCTCAGATTTCCAGCAGTGACTGGTGCCTGACCAAACGGTCCAAGTGCATAATAGGGCAAAGGTGACGGCTTCGGCCGCAGCTACGTCTCTACTGGTACAGGCTCCTCACCACCGCATTTCCGATTTTTTTTTTTTTTTTTTTTTTTCATCACATTTGTCCATTGATTAAGTTAGGGAATGACTGATGGCCGTGAATTATCCTTATCACAATTCACTTTAACCAGTCTTGCAGTAAGGAACACTTCCAAGGTTTGAATGGTAACATTCTGCCTTACAATGAAAAAAAACGAGATTCTAGTCATGAGCCTAGATGAGAAATTGACAGTCCTTGTGTATACACAAGCTCTAAGTGGAACATGAAAGGTTGTGTGTGTGTGTGTGTGTGTGTGTGTGTGTGTGTGTGTGTGTGTGTGTGTGTGTGTGTGTGTGTGTGTGTGTGTGTGTGTGTGTGTGTGTGTGTGTGTGAGTGAGTGAGTGAGTGAGTGAGTGAGTGAACGTGTGATGAAGATAATACGTACGTGTTCATACTTCAGAATCTAGGCCTATTTTGTGTGTACCTTGTCCCTGTACGCATTTCTTTGTATATACTCTGGCTCGATTGTGAGCGAAAGTAGACAGCTCCTCAGTAAAAAAGAAGAAAAAAAAAAGAAAATTAGATTTCGGAACCACATTCACTATGACGTCACGATTTCAAAAATTGCTCATTACGTTTCAAAGTAATTGCGGCGAGTTTGTGTTTCATGTAATTGAAAAAAGAGAGCTAGAAACATTTACTTTTTAATTTATTCACTTATTCTTTTTTTGGGGGGGGACTGTTTCATCATATCAGATTCGTTCACACGGTTTTCAAAGACCTGAGAAAAAACAAGGTATAAATAAAAGGTCACAAAACTCTTAAAGGACTGTGAGGGAGATGTCATTTCATCGTGAAATAAAATAATGAATTCCTATGTAAGGTAGTTCCCGCAGTCTACACGTGATATGCAGTAGTAATGGAGTATTAGAGTAATAGTTTAGCTTCTGTGCTGCAACAAGATCGATCATAAAGCGATAAATAATTTATTAATTTTTATTATCTTTAAGTAGACAATTTTTTTTATTCTTAGGAACCAACGTTATTGACAGTAGATTTTTATTCCCAAAGGGCCCAGATTGTTAGGTTAGAACCGAATTCTATTTTCTTTAAGAAAAAAATATTCACTTTTGCCTACCCTATCCGCTCAGTAGGTCGTGCTATCTTATCTGGTTCACCCGTTATATCATAGTTCCACACTGGTACCCGACTCCCGGTCCACGTTTTACCCGAACTTTTTTTTTTTTTTGAGTGACAAAAGCATCACCCCTTTTTCCAAACCTCTTTTCCTTTTCATTCGGGCCACAAACCTTATGGGGCGTGGGTGATATTTGAGTGTGTGTATATGTTTGTGTGTCCATGTGTTTGTGTGTGTACGTGTTTGCTTGTTTTGATTGTGGATGTTAGAAAGTATGTGTTGTGTGTTCGTGCGTGTACGTGTTGAAATGTGTATATATATAATATATATATATATATATATATATATATATATATGTGTGTGTGTGTGTGTGTGTGTGTGTGTGTGTGTGTGTGTGTGTGTGTGTGTGTGTGTGTGTGTGTGTGTGTGTGTGTGTGCGTGCGCGTGCGTTTGAGCATGCGTGCGTGTTTGTACACTTAGTGCGTACAGATATACTCCACATTCAACAAACTCCCAATATGATTCTACTTCCAACTGTTTAAAGAATTGGATAATATTTCTAAGTCAAATATCCATTACACTGACCAAAGCTATATAAAAATTCCATCAGTCCAACATAAGTCAGGTAATCTGACCGATCACCGAAGGCCAGCGATGACGCTACGGTCACGTGGGTTGCCTAAGTAAATAAATAAAATAGGACATGATTATGTGGGATAAATCTTATATGTCTGGGAAAGAAAGAGATGGATCTGGAAGCTGCCTGGGAGCATATCTTGGTTAATCCAAAGTTTTAGAGTAGAAGATGACGTTGGGTCAGAGTCTAGGATTGTCCTAATTTTGAATAGAATAACCTGGTGATAGTAAAGATAAAAGTCGTATATTTGAAGGCCTAAAGAAGTAACGTGGCAGGTTAATGTATGCACGTGTGTATGGATGTACTGTATGAATGGATGTATATTATGTGCGCATGCATGCATATATGTATATCTGAGAGGAGGGACCGCCGATTCAATGAAGCAGTCTTGCTGTGGATGTGCTTTGTCTTACTACATTGCTTCTGGCCAAGTGTAGTGGGCGGGATACAGGGATGACCCGTAATTCATGAGGAGAACATAAAAACATAATGCCTCTTCCACACGGTTGAGCTGTGCCTGGCAGGTGGTCCCCTAACCGGGCAGTCTCCAGACTATGCCAGTCAAGGTGTCCATACGGCTGACTATGGTGGTGTAGACGTGGCTTAAGAATGAAGGAGACTGCAAGAGATCATAATGCCTACCCTAGGCAGTCCCATGTCCATTACCACCTGTCATCCCCATCCATAAAGTTGTCTAATCTTTTCTTAAAACAATATATAGATTCAGCGCTCACCGCATGGTTACTAAGTCTATTCCATTCGTTGACCACTCTATTGATAAACCAGTTCTTGCCCATTTCCTTCTTAAATACAAATTTGTCCAATTTAAATCCATTACTGCGAATCTTGCCCTGTTGTCTTAATATGATGACCTTATATGTGTCACTCTTGTTAAAGCCTTTAATCCATTTGAACACCTCTATTAGATCACCCCGCACTGCGTCTTTCCAGAGAGTGCAAGTTAAGGTGCCTAAGCCTATCCTCGTAAGATAAATTTCTAAGCCCATGTATCATTTTGGTCATTCTCTTCTGCATTGATTCTAGTGAATTGATATCCTTTCTATAGGACGGAGACCAAAACTGTACCGCATAGACAAGGATAGGTCTAACACCAGATAGTTTGATAATTACCACTGCACTTTTCGTAACCTCCCTAGTAATGAAACCTAATGCTCTGTTAGCTCTATTCCTAGTGATAGTGCACTGTTTCATGGATTTAAGGTTAGGACTCGTTAGAACTCCCAAGTCTCTCTCGTACCCAGTTTTCTAAGATTAGAGGGAGGAAAGGGTGGTGGAATGGGTGGGATTGAGTATATGTCTTTTGACTTAGCCATCTCCTTTGTAAGGGGGGGAAAG
>NC_134806.1:36697523-36700023 GCF_046742065.1 Oratosquilla oratoria
TGTTCTTACGAGCTGAATGCGAGCGCACACCCAGTTACTGTACTTAGTAAATAATTAACAAGCTGAATCATGTCATATATATTGCTATCTTTTATTATTCCATGTTTATCTATGTTGTATGTGTTATCTTTATTCGTATAATAATATTTCATTTTAATTCTGTCACTCATCCGCACTGCGCACGGCCTTATATATATATATATATATATATATATATATATATATATATATATATATATATATATATATATATATATATATATATATATATATATATACATGTTTTTATTTTTTCCGCGACTAGCCTGGCCCATAAGTGGATCGTGACAATAAACATTATTTATTTGTCCATTTGTTTATTTATATATTTCGTCTTACTTCATGATTCAGTCCACTGTAATGGTACCGTGGCGAATGTTTAAGATTAAATAGCTTGAACCTCATCATCATGGTGACCTCGTTCATTTTGGCGCCTCGCTCACTTTGGCAACAACCAGAATAGAATATGTAAAGGGTGTTACCATATTGAAGGGGTGAAGAAGAAATACGTCAGAGGGTGAGAGTTCTTTCACTTAAGGCATAGATATAAAATCTTTGGCAAAAAAAAAGGGAGGGAGAGAGAGGGAGGGGGATGGATGGACGAAGGGAGAATAAATGCCATAGGGGGACTAAACGTTTACAGGATTTCGTTTTCCTTTTTTATGGTGTATTATGTCTTAATATATTTATTAAATTTTATCTTTATCTTCATGGCTGACAATCTGTCTATGTGCCTGCCTGTCTACTTATGAATCTGTCCGTGCCTCTGTGTGTGTGTGTGTGTGTGTGTGTGTGTGTGTGTGTGTGTGTGTGTGTGTGTGTGTGTGTGTGTGTGTGTGTGTGTTCGCGTATATGTTTGTGTGTGTGTGTTCGCGTATATGTTTGTGTGTGTGTGTGTGTTCGCGTATATGTTTGTGTGTGTGTGTGTGTTCGCGTATATGTTTGTGTGTGTGTGTGTGTTCGCGTATATGTTTGTGTGTGTACGTGTCTCATGTATACTTGGCTGTCTGTCTGGCTAGCTTTGTAACAGCCTTCTATCTATCTGTCTGTCTTTCCTTCCTTTATGCCTGTCAATTTGTTCGCACTCTCTCGCTGGCTCAGGCGGGGACACGCACTTCGTATCCTGAGACTTACCTGAGCAAGCAGGTTCTGGGGAAGAAACGCCGCGATTTATGCGTGTCTGTGTTTGAAAGATTTAGTACGAGGAGCGTTTCCGCCTCAAAAGAAAAGAAAAAGAAGAAAAAAGAAAGGAAAATGGAAGAGAAAAGAAAGAAAAAAAGAAAGGAATGAAAAGAATGGAAAAAGGTAGATATAAAAGAAAAAAGAAAGGAAAAAAGAAACGATAGCAAGACCTCACAACAAGAGACCGTCAGCCTTGCCAGAAGCCTCACCTTTGACCACACAAACAGAAAAGGTGTACGTAGTAGTTGTACGAGTTCGGAAAAAAAAGAAAATGGAGGGGGGTTCTTACACCCAGAGGACCTTAGCTGCGCTAGTTGCATCACCTTTACCTTAGGTTTTCGGATAGCAAAAACTTTTCATCTTTTTAAACATACCAACGGATTCTAAAAAAAAAAAAAAAAAAAAAAAATCCGTAGATTATTATTATTATTTTTTATTTATTAATTTTTATTTTTATTTATTTATTCTTTCATTTTGTAAATGGCCAAGAAGTCATAAAGTAAACATGATGAAGTTTTCGTCACTGATGTTGCTGAACAGTTGTTCACCAACCAACCTAAGTTACATATTTTTTACTATTTTCTTTTTGTTTTATTACTATAATTAATGTAAGCATTCCTACTTCTAATCGCTAAGAAAAATCTTACTCAGATATTTTAATCATTGTTCACTTATACACACTTAGGCATTCCTCAAAAATTCTAATCTGATGGTTTAGATTTGTATTTATTCTATTTATATATAATTGTATTAATATATATATATAATTGTATTAATATATATATTAATATATATTAATATATATACAATTGTATTAATATATAATATGTATGTATTTCATTTCATTCTATCATTTAACCATCTATTAGTTTATCTATTCATTAATTAATTGATGTAATCATTAATTAATGTTCTCATTTATTTACCATTCGTCCTATTTATTGATTCATATATTTATTTAATTTTTCATGTAATTTATTTCTTATTTATTTGTGCATTTTTTTCTTTGTTCCTTTCTCGTTTTTGATAAAATTATGTTACAATAAAGCCCCATTGTCATACAAGTCTAGGATTAATTCCGAACCCTCCAACAGCCATTATAATCGCTTTAGGGAAAAAATGTACTTGTAATCATGGTTATGTGGTGGTGGTTGTGGTAATTGTATTCATAATAATGATACTATGATAGATGCGAGCGCTATATTGGAAACAGCGATCCTGTTGGGATTAGGTTGGCGGTACAAATGATCATGTAAACTAGATTTCTATGAATACCGAT
>NC_134806.1:36705023-36720023 GCF_046742065.1 Oratosquilla oratoria
CAACACGTGATCCAAAGACCAAGTGAACACACACACACACACACACACACACACACACACACACACACACACACACAAGAAAAAAAACCTCTACCCATAGCTAATCACAACACAAACAAAAGGACAGGAGACTTAAAGTGAGTAAAAATCACATCCATTTATGCCCTCAACGAGTGGAAAAACGTCCGATCCGTACAATGCACCAGACCCCCGGACTAAATCTCACACTCTCCTTGCCATATTTTTCGTTTTTGTTAAAACAAAAATTTTATCCTTTCATTATTTGTCTCTTGTCATTATTATTTCTTTTCTAATAATGCTATTTTTCATGCCAAATTGATATTAATTTATTGTTAATTTCCACTACCATTTAAAGAATTCCTCTGTCATTGTAACGTACGAGCTGCTTTGCACTCGAAAAGATATGCACGAGTGCATATACGCCACTTCTAGCCCTGTAGCAATATTCTTTTGAAGAAACTTGTAGCGAAACTAGTCAAGAATAAAACTATAAACCTAGGGATAAGACTCCAGTCTTTCCCCTTCACATCCATTCGTATATATATATATATATATATATATATATATATATATATATATATATATATATATATATATTATGTACACACACACACACACCACACACACACACACACACACACACACACACACACACCACACACACACACACACATATATATATATGTGTGTATATGTATATATGTATATGTATATATATATGTATATGTACATTGCATATATGAGCAGGAGATTTTCTCTCAAGCATGTATGGTTAAACTTAATGGGAAGATTATTATTGCAGAGTTTTTTATCTGCCTTTTCTCTTTCTCTAAGAATCTTTTTCCCTTCCAAGGGAAGTTGTCTTATAATGTCACCATATGACATTGTTTTGTCAGTTACTTTGGGCATGGCTTTACCAAAGTGAAAAACTGGCCAGAACGCGTTTTCACACTACTTAGTGCTTCATCAGTGGCTAGACTGTGAATATCTGAATCAGACCACCACCAACAATATATAAACACAATAATTCAATCAGATATTCACAGTCTAGCCACTGATGAAGCACTAAGTAGTGTGAAAACGCGTTCTGGCCCGGTTTTTCACTTTGGTAAAGCCATGCCCAAAGTAACTGACAAAACAATGTCATATGGTGACATTATAAGACAACTTCCCGTGGAAGGGAAAAAGATTCTCAGAGAAAGAGAAAAGGCAGATAAAAAACTCTGCAATAATAATCTTGCCATTAAGTTTAACCATATATATATATATATATATATATATATATATATATATATATATATAGACACTATGTACACACGCACACACGCACACATTATATATATATATATATATATATATATATATATGTGTGTGTGTGTGTGTGTGTGTGTGTGTGTGTGTGTGTGTGTGTGTGTGTGTGTGTGTGTGTGTGTGTGTGTGTACATATCCTTTCCTCCTACCCGTTTTCCTTCCCTTCCCCCTCCCCCTCTACCTCTTCCTTCCCTCTTTAGACCTTTTTCCATCCCCTCTCCTTTCCTCCTTCCCTCCTTCCTTCCGTGCACCATTTCTACCTCGTCCTCTTCTTCTTTCTCATACTCTTCCTCCTTTTTTTTTTTATTCCTTCTTATCCTTCTTCCTCATCTTCCTTTTGTGAACCGTTTTCCCCTTGGGGCACATTAGGGGATGAATGTTTTTGCGAGGCTTCAGGTCCGTCATATGGGTAGTACTTCCAGGAGAGAGAGAGAGAGAGAGAGAGAGAGAGAGAGAGAGAGAGAGAGAGAGAGAGAGAGAGAGAGAGAGAGAGAGAGAGAGAGAGAGAGGGAGGGGGGGGGGTGATGGAAGGGGGAGGGGGGGAAGGGGGTTTGCTGCATTTCCCCGTCGACAGGCGGGAAGACGAATATGGCCGGGCGCTTCCGTGGCCATTTGAGTCTTTAATGACTGGCGATGGGAGATCATTACTTTGTATTTTTTCTTTCGTGTACTTGTTTGTTTATTTGTTGATTTCTTTGTTTATTCATTTATTTGTTTATTTCTATTTATGTATTTACTTATCTATTCAATCTTTAAATTTTTTATTTAGCTTTTTATTGTCAATTAGTTGTTGTTTTTTATTGTCAATTGGTTTATTTTTTTATTGTGCAAAACTGGAAGAGTTTTCATGCGTTTTCTATGGATACTATTCTTTTCTTTGTCTTTAGCGTGTTCTGTCCCTTTCCAATATCTATTTCATTTCTTCTTTTTTCTTCACGTTTTTCTCCTCTTTCTACGACTATTTATCATCATCCTCTTCCCTCTCCTCTTCCTTTTTCTCCTCCTCCTCCTCCTCCATTTGCATCTCCTCCTCTTGCATCTCCTCCTCATCCTCTTTCTCTTCCTCCTTCTCCTCCACTTCCACCTCCTTCTTTTCTTCCTCCTCCTTCACCACAACCTCTTCTTCCTCTTTGACTTCTCTTTCTTCTACCCCTTTCCCTCATCCCCCTTTCCCTCATTCCCCTTTCCCTCCTCCCCCTTTTCCTCCTCCCCCTTTCCCTCCTCCCCCTTTCCCTCCTCCCCCTCCTTCCCCCTTCGTGCAAAGGGTTTTGTTCTCTTACCACCACTGATACGGAGTGTAATGACCAGTCATTCCTTATAAGGAGAATGATACCCAGACACTTTTATAGTCCTCCGGCGTTCTCCGTCACCCAGCATCACCACCACCGTCCCCCGCCCGCCCCCTCGTGATGCGCCGCGGATTCCCTCGACGCTGCTCGAGGCTGCTTTGCTCTTTCCCCACGACTCCCAAGGACTTTCTCCTCCTCCTCCTCCTCCTCCTCCTCCTCCTCCTCCTCCTCCTCCTCCTCCTCCTCCTCCTCCTCCTCCTCCTCCTCCTCCTCCTCCTCCTCCTCCTCCTCCTCCGCCTCCTCCTCCTCCTCCTCCTCCTCCTCCTCCTCCTGTTTGTCATACTCCTCATCTTCCTCATTCTCGTTATATCTTCTTTTTCTTCTTCATGCCTCATCCTTTTCCTTTCTCCTGTTCTTCGTCTTCCTCCTTCCTCTTCTTTCTTCTTTTTCCCCTCCTCACTCCTCTCCCTCTTCCTCCTTCTCCTATTGTTGCTTTACTGTCTCTCTTCTCTCTCCTCTTTCCCCCTCCTCATCGTGGTCATTGTCGCATCTCCTTGGCTTTCCGAAAGCGTCAGCGGACGTTTGGCTGTGCCTTCGAGCTCAGAGTAGGACTCTTCCTAAGTCTCTCTTGCATGTTTGGTTTGCGTCCATTGCCCGGGGCTCTGCAAGTGGTTGCCTCATTTCTTGCGTCCGCTCGTTAGAGGAACTGACATATCGATGCAGTCATACGGTCCCTGTCTTCCCGCGTTTATTTCGTGGACTGTGACGCGTTGAGATAAGTGTATGACATGATTCGTTACAATAAAGGGTTTGGTTTTCTATGAAACGGAAGGTAAAGGTTTACGAATATTATGTAATAGTGGTTATTTTCATTATTTTTTCTTTAACCAATAGTCTTGTTACCAACTAACAACTAATTGATATACCATTCCCTATTCTTCGTTTCTCTCCCTCTCTCTCTATATATATATGTATATATATATATATGTATATATATGTATATATATATATTTACATATGTATATATATATGTATATATATGTATATATATATATATATATATATATATATGTATATATATATATATATATATATATATATACATATATGGAATCTGTACTTTATCAACCTAATTAAGTTAATGAGGGTTTTAATGTCCACGTTCTACAATAAAATTTTATTCACTTGTTTACTTATTATTACTTGATTTGATCTTATTTCATATTTCTGTTTTATTTTTTTAATTGCTCAATTATCAATATATATATTTACTGATTTTAATTCATTTATATATTTCATTTGTCTATATATGTATATATATATATATATATATATATATATATTTATATATATATATATATATACTGTATATATATTTTAATTTTCTCTTTTACGAAAACTTCACCGTGAGGGACAAACAACATTGGCAACTTAAAGGCGAGATGGAGACGTCTGTGTTGAATTTTCAATGAATTTCTCGCTGGAATCGGTTTAAAGCAATAAAGTTGGCTTGCGGCCTGAAACCTGATGTTGCGTGTGGTGTTGCTTGCAAGTGGCGACGGGGCGCCAAATGGGCTCTTGAATTCGTGCGAAAATAGGCAACCCCACCGTGGGAGTTCCATGAACACGATGAGTGACATCGTGCCTCCCTCATGCAGTGTGTATGGGAAATTGCTGTTGGTGTTATTGTTATCATTATCATCATTACCATCGTCGTCATCATCATCATTATCATCAGTAATCATCATCATCATTATCATCATCAGTAATCATCATCAATGGTCATCATCATCAATTATATTATTATTATTTACTAAAATTCTCCTCTTCCCCACGCCATCCTCGTCCCTCTCCCCTCCTCTCCCTGCTCCCCCCTCCCTGCCCCACTGCCTCACCTTCCTCCTCTCCTTGCCCCACTCCCCTCAGCTCCTCACACCCCTCTTTTCCCTCCTCCCCTCGTCGCCTCACTTTCTTCCTCTCATCATTCTCCTCATCGCTCCACTCCCCTCCTCTCCCCACTCCCCTCCTCTCGCACTCCCCCTCTCCCTACTCCCCTCCTCGCCCCACTCCCCTCCTCGCCCCACTCCCCTCCTCGCCCCACTCCCCTCCTCGCCCCACTCCCCTCACTCCCCTCCTCGTCCCACTCCCCTCCTCGCCCCACTCCCGTCCTCGCCCCACTCCCGTCCTCGCCCCACTCCCCTCCTCGCCCCACTCCCCTCATCTCCCCACTCCCCTCCTCGCCCCACTCCCCTCCTCGCCCCACTCCCCTCCTCGCCCCACTCCCCTCCTCGCCCCACTCCCCTCCTCGCCCCACTCCCGTCCTCGCCCCACTCCCCTCCTCGACCCACTCCCCTCCTCGCTCCACTCCCCTCCTCGCTCCACTCCACTCCTCGCCCCACTCCTGTCCTCGCCCCACTCCCGTCCTCGCCCCACTCCCCTCCTCGCCCCACGCCCCCCCACGCCCCCCTCCCCTCATAGCCCCACTCCCCTCCTAGCCCCACTCCCCTCCTCGCCCCACTCCCCTCCTAGCCCCACTCCCCTCCTCGCCCCATTCCCCTCCTCGCCCCACTCCCCTCCTCGCCTCAGTCCCCTCGTCGCCCCACCCCCCTCGTCGCCCCACTCCTATCTTTGCCCCACTCCCTTTCTCTCCCTGCTCCCCTCCTCAACCCACTCCCCTCCTCAACCCACTCCCCTCCTCAACCCACTCCCCTTCTCTCCCTGCCCCCCTCCTACCCCTGCTCCCTTCCTCTCCCTTCTCCCCTCTTCTCCCTGTTCCTCTCCCCACCCCACCCCCTCCTCGCCCCACTCTCCTCTCACCACTCCCATACTCGTCCCACTCCCCTCCTCGTCCCACTCCCCTCCTCGTCCCACTCCCCTCCTCGTCCCACTCCCCTCCTCGTCCCACTCCCCTCCTCGTCCCAATCCCCTCCTCAGCCCAACTCGCTTCCTCGACCCACTCCTCTCCTTGCCCCACTCCTCTCCTTGCCCCACTCCTCTCCTTGCCCCACTCCTCTCCTCGCTCCATTGCCCTCCTCTCCTCACTCCTCTCCTTCTCTCCCCACTCCTCTCCTCTCCCCAATTCCTTTCCCTCCCCACTTACAGTACTTGTCCCTTCCCCTTCATGTTTCTTGAAAATAATCCAACTTCTCCAACATAAATGTTTTATAATCCTTCTCCCTCGTGAGTGTACACAGACGACGTCTGAAGGCCAATTCACACGATCCGTGACGTCATGAATTGTCACGATGTCACGGATCATTACCATCACGTCACGGATCGTGACCGTCACGTCACGGGCCGTTACTATCACGTCACAGATCGTTACCATCACGACACGGATCGTTACCGTCACGTCATGGATCACTAACTTCACGTCACGGATCGTTACCTTCACGTCACGTCACGGATCGTCAAAATTTTGTAATAAAAATTTTTGTTTGACGCACTGTGACTGAACGACGTTCCGCGAAGAAATGGTAACGTTCTGTGACGAAACTGTAACGCTACGTAACAAACCGGTGACGATCTGTGACAAAACGGTGACGCTTCGTGACGGAACGGTGACGCTCTGTGATGGAACGGTGATGCTCCATGACGGATCAATAACGCTCTGCGAGGGAACGGCGGCGCTCAGTGACGAAGCAATGACGCTCCGTGATGGAACTGTGACGCTCCGTGACGAAACTATGACGCTCCGTGACGAAACTATGACGCTCCGTGACGGAACTGTGACGCTCCGTGACGGAACGGTGACGCTCCGTGACGGAACGGTGACGCTCCGTGACGGAACGGTGACGCTCCGTGACGGAACGGTGACGCTCCGTGACGGAACGGTGACGCTCCGTGACGGAACGGTGACGCTCCGTGACGGAACGGTGACGCTCCGTGACGGAACGGTGACGCTCCGTGACGGAACGGTGACGCTCCGTGACGGAACGGTGACGCTCCGTGACGGAACGGTGACGCTCCGTGACGGAACGGTGACTCTCCGTGACGGAACGGTGACGCTCCGTGACGGAACGGTGACGCTCCGTGACGGAACGGTGACGCTCCGTGACGGAACGGTGACGCTCCGTGACGGAACGGTGACGCTCCGTGACGGAACGGTGACGCTCCGTGACGGAACGGTGACGCTCCGTGACGGAACGGTGACGCTCCGTGACGGAACGGTGACGCTCCGTGACGGAACGGTGACGCTCCGTGACGGAACGGTGACGCTCAGTGAGACGAAGCAATGACATGATGAACTGTGCAAAGTGGTCTTTCTCCTGTGGTCTTCTCTTCATTAATATTCAACGTCAACAGCCATTAGGACCATCCCCTTCTCTTCCCCTCTACTCTCAAAAGTTTCTATCTTTTTTTTCCCTACCGTGTATTACTGGAATACTCTTTTCGTTTATTTATAAATTTGTTTATTTGATTATCCTTGTATTTATTTTATTTTATTTTTTTGTTTTTATATTTATTTAGACTTCTGTGGAAAGTCGAGTACCTACTCCTCAACTTCGACCCCCCTTCCTTCCCCACCTCTTCCAACCCTTCCTATTCTACCTCTAGCTCTTCCATCTCCACCTTTTCTAACCCCACCTCCCCCTCCACTTTTTCCATTTCCATCTCCTCCACCTCTTCTACCTTCACCTCCTCCATATCTTCTTCCTCTTCTTTATCCTCCTGCTCCTCTTCTTTATTGCCCCTCATCTACACCTTATCCTTATCCTGGTCCTCCTCTTCTTACACCATAGCCATCTATTCATTCTGTTCTCCCATCCCTTGGTTTCACTTCACCAATTTACTTTTCTTTTCTTCCTCCTCCTCCTCTTCCTCCTCCTCTTCCTCCTCCTCTTCCTCCTCCTCTTCCTCCTTCTCTTCCTCCTTCTCTTCCTCCTCCTCTTCCTCCTCTTTCTCCTCCCCCACATTTTAACCGTAGCTCTGCCCTAATGATGATTCCCAGAACGGTTTCTCTCTCTCTCTCTCTCTCTCTCTCTCTCTCTCTCTCTCTCTCTCTCTCTCTCTCTCTCTCTCTCTCGCTCTCACTCTCTCTCTCTCCCTCTCTCTCTCTCTCTCTCTCTCCCTCTCTCTCCCCTCTCTCTCTCTTCCTTTCTCTTCCCCCCCTCTCCCTCCCTCCCTCCCTCTCCCCTCCCTCTCTCCTCTCCCTCTCCCTCTCTCTTTCTCCCTCTCCTTCTTTCCCTCTCCCTCCCTCTCTCTCTCTTCTCTCTCCTCTCTCTCTCCTCTCTCTCTCTCTCTCCCTCTCTCTCCCTCTCTCTCTCTTCTCTCTCTCTCTCTCTCTCTCTCTCTCTCTCTCTCTCTCTCTCTCTCTCACTTCTTTCTCTCTCCTCCTCTCTCTCTCTCTTGTCTCTCTCTCTTCTCCTCTCTCTCTCTCCTCCCTCTCTCTTTTCCTCTTTCTCCTCTCTTTGATGTACTTGTTTATTTTACTGCTCCCCTCTCGTCATTTGCCCAACTTCTTGTCTTCCTCTTTTCTCTTCCGTTTCCCCTTTCTCTTGATCCCTTCAGCTCTTTTTTCTTCTCCATTCTCTCTTCTTTTTTATTTTCATCTCTACTATGTCTTTTGTTCTTTCTCACATTTTTTTCCTTTTCCTTCTTTCATTTTGTCATTTACCTTCTCCCCTTTCCCCCCACCTGCTTTCCTCCCCTCATTTCCCTTTTCAAATATCCTTTCCCCTCTTTTCCCCTTTCCCCTCTTTTCCCCCTTCACCTTCTTCCTTCACTTTTCTTGTCCCATCCCAATGTTCATAAGGATAGAAACGCGCGGTGGATTACAGCCCATAACAAGAGCGGCTTTCCTCATCGCTATACCCATTTCTTTTCTCCGTTTCCCCTCACCCCCTTTCCCCATTTCCCTCTTCCACCTTTCCCCCTTTCCCTCTCTCACCTTTAAACTTTCCCCCATTTTATCCTTTCTCCTCCCCCCTTATATCCTTTCTTCACTATTTCCCCTTTCTCCCTCTCTCTCCCCTGTCTCTCACCCCTTTCCACCAACTCCCCTTTTCCCCTTTCCCCCTTCCCCTTTTGCCCCTCCCCTTTCCCCTTTTGCCTTTTCCCCCTTTCCCCTTCCCCCCTTCACACCTCTCCTCTCCTCCTTTCCACTTCGCCTCTCCCCCTCTCTTCTCTCCCTTTCCCACTTTCCCTTCACCCCTTTCCACCTTTCCCTTCACCCCTTTCCACCTTTCCCTTCACCCCTTTCCCCCTTCTCCTCACCCCTTTTCCCTTTTCCCTTCACCCCTTTCCCCTTTTCCTTTCACCCCTTTTCCCTTTACCCCTTTCCCCTTTACCCCTTTCCCCTCACCCCTTTCCCCCTTTCCCCTCACATCTTTCCCCCTTTCCCCACACATCTTTCCCCCTTTTTCCTTCACCCCTTTCCCCCTTTTCCCTCCTCCCTTTCCCTCCTCCTTTTCCCTCCACCCCTTTCCCTCCACCCCTTTCCCCCTTTCCCCTCCTTTTCCCTTCACTTCCCCCTTTCCCCTCACCCCTTATCTCATTTCCTCTCGCCACCTTTCCCACCCCTTTCCCACCCCTTTCCCCCTTTCCCTTCACTCCTTTCCCCCTTTCCATTCACCCCTTCCCCCTTTCCCCTCACCCCTTCCCCCTTTCCCCTCACCCTTTCCCCCCTTTCCCCTCACCCTTTTCCCCCTTCTCCCTTTCTCCCTTTCCCCATTTATCATTTATTCGCTATTCCCCCCTCCATGAGATCTAATCATCACAACTGCCTCTGCTTCATTAATCAATCATCATATCGAATATTTGTTGACCGTTATCATCTTCTCTCAACTTTCATCTTCCTTATTTATATAATTTTTGTTTATCTTTTCTTCATCTCCTCTGTTTATTGCTTCCATCTAGCCCTCTCATCCGCTTCAGTCGACTGATTATCTGAACTGGCTCTTCTGTGCCTATATTTGCTTTCTCTCTGATACACTTGTTCCCATTTAATTTCGTTTTGTTTTATCTGTTGCATTTCATTTCGTCTTGTTTTACATTATCTTATTTTCTTTTGTTTCTTTTTTTCTATTTTGATTTGATTTTATTTGATTTAATTCTTATTCATGTTTTCTTATTAGTTTTCATTCTTTTTTTTCATTCTCTTTATGTATTCATTCAGTAATTTTTTCTATATATTTTATTTTTGTTATTCTATTCTATTTCGTTTTTTCATACAAAATCTAATATGACACATCAAACTCCATTCTGAATACCTGTATTGGGTTGGTAATCGTAGCTGGTGCATTGGTTAAGTCACTAACCCTCCCTAATCCTCCTCCCTTCCCCTCCTTTCCTCCCCCTTCTTCCCCCTTCTTCCCCCCTATCCTCCCCTCCCCCCTTCCTCCCCTCCCACTCCTACTCCTCCCACTCTTGCCACTCTTGCCCCTTCCTTCCCATTCCTCACCCTTCCTGCCCCTTATTCCCCCTTCCCCACTTCCTTCCACTTCCTCCACTTTCCTCCCACTCCTGTCCCTTCCGCTCCCTCTCCCCTTCCCCCTTCCTTTCCCTCCTCCCCTTCCCCCCTCCCCTTCCCCCTTCCTATTCCTCCTCCCCTCCTCTCCCTCCTCCTCTTTCCCTTTCTTCCCCTTTCTTCCCCTTCTTCCCCTTCTTTCCCTTCTTCCCCTTCTTTCCCTTCTTCCCCTTCCTCCCACTCCTCTCCCGCCTTCTACCCCGCCCTTTCCCCTATCCCACATTGTGCGTGATGCGCATTGTGGGTTCAGCTTTGATCCTCGGGCGATCTCGCCCACTATTTACCGGCTCTTCCACTTCACGTCTCCCATTTCGAGTTGTGGTGAAGAGTGATCAACAAGCGTATGCCTCCAGTATGCGTGTGTACGTGTGTGTGTGTGTTCATGCGTGTTTGCGTGCGTATGTGTGTGCGCGTGCGCGTACTCACGACCCTGCTGTGTGCCTAGATAGCTGGCTGCCCGTCTGTCTTCCTCTGTATATTGGGGAGCATTTTTATGATGTAGTTTCCCAGAGTTCATATACTCGTGTGTCTACATTCATGTGAACTTTTTTGATAATGTTGCTTGATATTTCTGTCCACCTGAGAGTGTTAAGGGGTAATTTATGTGATCGTTTCCCATCTACACTTGTTTATTAGTTTTCAGTAAACTAGGCATAGATAAAAATATTTTTGTTCTATATTCTAAATTTCAAAATACATTTCCAGAGTATTTTATCTTTTTTTTTTTAAGAAATTGTATTTGGTTGTTTACGTAATGTTCTTATATTTCTTTCTTCTTCCACAGGTAAGTGTTGTTAACATCAAATTCCATCCAGCCCTCTAACCAACGGTAAGTGATGATAAGTAGTTATGGCTGCAAGGGAAGGAATAAAGGTGGTGTAATGTTAGGATCGGTGGCGGGCGCATAGGTAATAAATTGGAAATGATTTGTTGACAAGAGGTCATGGGAAAGGGAGTCTGTTTCTGGTTTATGGACAATGAAACGTCCGTGGCGGTGATGGACTCTATGAAGCAACCCCCCCCCCCTTTTTTTTTTTTTTTTTTTTTTTAGGGGCTCTCTGGCACTGGAATATCCCTGTCAGTATGTTTGTGTCAAAACTTTAAATGTTTATTCTGTCTGTTGCCAGATGATTTTATTCAGCTGGGTAAAGGCGGCGCAAAAATTTTTTTGCACCTAAAGAGTAGGAACCCATTTCATTCTTAATCTCGATTAGTTAAATAAAAAGAGCGAAATAAGTTGAATTAACCCCTTAATGGACAAGGATTAACTTTTCCCATAGTTTAATAGAATCACTTGGGGACAGTAAAATACCTGAAGTTCTGTTGGGGAAAGGGATACGAGGAAGGAGATGGCGTCGGAACAATGTAATCGAGCGTTGAGGCATCGGAGGAATGTGGCTGGTCATCAGACCCCCGAAGGGGAGGTTCAAAAAAGAAAAACATTTTGGGAAGTGTCAGTTTGATTTTATTCTATTTTTTTTTTTTTTTATTATTATTTCTTTTTTTTTTTAGGGGGGTGGGTGGGTGGGTGAGTTCTTTTGAAAAAGAAACTCTAGAGTGAAACTTGTTAGATATTACTATTGTAAATGTATGTATATACATATGTATGTGTGTATGTATATATATATATATATATATATATATATATATATATATATATATATATTTAGGCCTATATATACATATATATAAAATGTTCAAAGTCATTTCAGTAACAGGAGTGTTCTGCAATAGATAAATAATCAAATAAGAATAGATAGATATGTGATGAATAAGTAAATAAAATAAGATCAATAAATACTAGAAATGAAAAATGAAATTAATAAATAGATGAATAGATACAGAATAAGAAAAATATATAAAAGAAATATCAATTGAAAGACCTTGATAAGGCAATAGGTTTCGTGTGAACCAAGTAGTAGATGTCATCAAATCGCATATAGAACAAGTATAATCCTATTTCCGTTTTCTTAGAAAAGTATAATCTAGAAAGTTTAACTTCATTATTTTGTTATAAGAAGGAAAGATCTCTTGTACACCAAAAATTTGACATCATTACAACCAAAATCTGTTTTTTTTTTCATTATTCAATGAAGAAAACGTAATACGTGTACAGAAGCTGAAGAAAATATTGGTGTATAAGATGCGTGAAATGTTCCGACAACGTACGAAGGAATTTGAAACCCTATTGCTTGACATGAGGAATTGAACGAATGCTAAAGGAAAATATCAAATCCTCCTATAATTTCTTTCCTTGTGTAAACACCAATGACCTTTTCTCCTTATGAGGGGGGATAGCCGAGTCAGTACATACCCACTCTCTTCACAAAAAAAAAAAAAAAAAAAAAAAATCATATTCATTTATTTGTTTATTCCTTTATTCCTTTATTTTTCTACTTATTAATTTTCATTTTATCTATTTATTCGTGTATTTATATTTCATTTTGCTACAGAAAGTGATAAAATAGTTGACGGCATTCAGGATATAAGGAAAAGTATTATGTAAGGGGTTACCATCGTCTATATTTCAACGAAATGACGTCATGATAATATCTGAGAAAATATTTATCAGACTTCTTTGTCTCGTATTAGATTATTCAGATCTTGTTATCATCTCCCCTTGTTTATTCAGAACGAGAAGGGAATTCTTGTTCAGAATAGAATCGATTTTTTTTTCTTTGTCTTGTCAAGAGAAACCTCTATCATCTCCTTGAAATGATTGAAATCAATTCATTATCTTTCATTATCCATTCAATTCCTAAAGGGACTCTTTCTTCAGAAGGAGATTGACTCTTTTTTTTTCTTCTTCTTCTTCTTCTTCTTCTTCTTCTTCTTCGTCTTCTTCTTCTTCTTCTTCTTCATACAGAGAGTGAGGTAAACTTTTTCCACCACTATGAGGGTAGCCGTTATCGTTTCAAAGATGCAGGGAGGCCGCATAGTGTGACTTATGCTGATGTCACACTATGCGGCATAGTCGGTTGCGGCCAAATTATGTTTGCAAATTCAATTATCTTAATGAAATCACCTGACGATATTCACACCTTGAAATAACGACATCCATCTCCCCTTGATTAAATACTATTATAACCTTTGGAGTCGAACGACTCACAAGGGAGACGGCTATCAGTCTTAATCTTTCCATTGCGTGACTTTATATTGACTGAAATGGATAATCCTAACATAAGTAGTAATTTTAGAAAAGATAAAACGTTTCAAGTCGGGTATTGCTCGGTATAATTTATTATCTTTATTCTAAATTTGAAGAGGAATGCAGCGAAATGTAATGCCATTTGAATGCAATTCATATATTAGTCATATTTGTTTTGACCAAGAAAATTGTATTAGCAGTGAAAATAACGTTATCCATTAAAATGGAAAAAGGTTCAGAATGTAGAGTATCTCGATTATTTTCACTATAAGAATGATAGTGATATTGAAAGTAATGCTATTATTTTTTAATAGAGATTAATATTGTGGAGTGTATTTGTTATTTTCACCAAAGCAGTGACGATAACACGAAATACAATGGTAATGTTTATCGAGGAGCGGTTTCATAGTATTGACTATACTATCTAAACACACTAAACTTTAATACTAAAATCCCCATTTTTATTTCTTTATCTTTTCTTGTCCTTTATCACTATTATTGTTGTTATTGTTGTTATTGTTTTTATTGTTATTATTATTATTTTATTATTATATATTATTATTTTATTTTTATTATTTTATTTTATATTTTATATCATTATTATTTTATTATTTTATTATTATTATTGCTGTTGATGTTCCAAATGTTTGGTGTTTCTTATGGATTCAAATTCGCTTTGATTTCCGAACGTCATTGAACACACAAAGAACCTTTCTTCAGATGTGGTGCGAAAGTAGGAATAATAAAAAGTGAAATTTACCTGGATTTGTCAAAGGTTTATTGAATTTCTGTAACGTTCCTTTCGGTTTTGATTTTCGAAGCCCAATGACATCGAGGTTCAACATTTTTATTTTGTAAACATTCAACTTCTATGAAAATTTAATTAATTTATTTTTATTTCTTGAGTCTCACGCACTACCATGAGTAAGTCAGAAGTGATTACATACTGCACGTACACACATACACACACACACACACACACACACACACACACACACACACACACACACACACACACACACACACACACACACACACACTCACACTCACACACTCGCATGGCACAGTTGTAATAATTGCGGCCGCCACTACGGCGGTCCGAGTTCGAATCCCGCCCAGGGCTGAAATAATTTCAGTATCGCTGCGCTGCGAGTCGTTACTCCAACTCTCGTGGGCGGGGAGTTGGATGTGTGTGTGCGTGTAAGGTCACAGCATTACCTATAGATTGGTCATACAAGAGTTCTGAGCTATCTTCCGGGAGGGTAATAGCTGTCGATCACGAGTCCAACACGTGATCTAAGACCATGGTGAATTACGCACACACACGAATACATGAATATATATTTTTTGTATATAATGCACGGAACCAACGACGAGTATTTGCAAGTGGACCTGGAAAATCTGTCGACAGATTTCCATCTGAAGATGGAGCCCTGGAAGGTTGACACTCAGTCCCCAGATCGGCTCAGGGTCTCTGTACATATACAAAGGATTACAAAGGCGGAGCATACTTACAGGAGACCTTTTGGCCCATAACTAGGTCGGATGCGGAAAAAATCAAAATAATAAATGAATAAATAAAAACTATGATAATGTAAATAAATAAAATACATAAATGCATTGGTATAGTTAAATAATAAACAAACAGGTAAATAGTAAATGATAATAAAATAACATGTAACTAATATTTAATTAGAATCAAACAGACAAATGATAACAAAAAAACAAATAATGTAAAATAAATGATAACCATTACAGCATCT
>NC_134806.1:36725023-36730023 GCF_046742065.1 Oratosquilla oratoria
TATATTTTAAAGTGATAAGGCATAATCCTGAAAAAAGGTGTTTAGAGAATGCACCAAATTTCCGCCATTGATTCGGAGGCATTCCTGAACGCGCCGTTCAAAGTTATCGATAACTCGCACACAGTCCTCCTGACTGATGATCTGAATGTTAGCTATTTTGGCTTCTTTCAACTCTGGGATGGTAGGGTTGTTCTTGAAGATATTGTCTTGGAGGAAAGAAAACCCCAGAGGAAGAAGTCTGGGGGGTTGAGATCCTGGGAATATGATGACCATTCTGTGTCGGTTTTGCGGTTGATAATGTGTTCCCCAAAGTGCTCCTTTGCAATGTGAGGGGGATCACCATCCTGCTTAAACCACTGTTCATCTTCAGTAACATTACGTTCCTCCAGCGCGCCCCAGGACAATGCTGTGATTTTCACACAGCACTCCTTTGTTGTCACGATATTTCCATTCTCATCTTCAAAGAAAAATTATCCAATAATTCAATGTTTGGGCATTGCAATCCATGTAGTGCACTTCTTTGAATGGAAATGTCGCTCAGCAGTACGGTGAGGGTTGTGAGTGCCCCAGGAAACCTAGTTCTTGGAGATAATATGGCCACACAGCAGAAAGTGGGCATCATCTGAAAACCACACATTTTCAGGAAGTTTTCATTCTCCTCAATCTTTTGAGAGAAATACCCACACATGGTGACTCTCATATCCTTATCAGCCTGGGTAAGCTGGTGTTTGATCTGCATCCTATAAGTGTAAAGTTTCTGATCAGAGATCAAAATGCGTTTAACTGAAGAACATGAAATCCCAGAGAGTTAACTCTTACGATGGGACATTCTCAGATGTGCGGACTGTAACAAGAGTTCCACTAGGTAGTTTTCTAGCCTTACTAAGATCCTCTACTTCCATACGCTTCAAAATTTTAAACCAATTAAAAAATTTACTCTTGCAAGGGTAATGATTGAAATCGAATAGACACCTATAATTGGTCTGAACAGTCTTGAATGATTTGGTCTTGTAGTATCTTTTTACACAAAAAACTTTCTGTTTTGTTGTCCAGGTCATTGTTATCCAATTACCTGAAAAAACAACAACTGAATTTAGGGTTAGTTTCAATAGGAAATTAATGAGAAGCCCAAAAATGAGTTTCAAATATTCTGAAACACCCTGTATGTACTCTTGTATACTTCGCTTCGCGTAGTCATGGCAACCAGGGTGTGACGTTTGTGAAGTGTAAAAGGTAACTGAAAGGCCCAGGAAGGCCCGAGGAAGGTCTCCCAATAGAATTCCCCCTGATGGGTCAAGGCGAGAAGTTAATGAAGAGTTAACTTCTGCTGGCGCCTCGAAGGAGACGCGATTCTTCACGAAATTTTACAGTTGGGGACGCGATTCTTCAAGAAATTTTACAACCAGAGCATGCGAGTGTTCACGAATTTTTCCACGAGCCAAGTATATCCAACTTAAAAAAAAAAAAAAAAATCCTTGCAAAGGCTTAATAAAATTGTAATCAATCCTTCGTTGTAGCTAAAGGGTTGATTTATCATAAGGTTATTTTTTCTATCTACGTTGGTGGTGATCTTGTTAGAAATGTTAGATAAGAACTAGATTACAAAGGAAGATCACACCTTTTGGTTCATAACAGGCACGGGCTGTTAAGACAACGTAGTTGACTATTGTTCTTGTTTTTAGTTTATCTATTTGTCAATTTATTTTCTATTTATTTGTTCACATATGTATTCATTTGTTCATTTATATGCTTATTTATTTAGTTGTTCATTTATATGTATGTTTTTTTGTGTTTTTATCGGTGATTACTCATTCGCCCATAAAACTTTCATCCATTTGTTCATATTCATTATATAGTCCTCTTTGTTCACATATTCATTTAGTCATTCAATCACTTATTTATTTACTTATTTATTTACAGTTGTTATTTCATCTATAATTTCCCATTCCTCCATAAACCTTTCATTCATTTATTTATATTTGTTATCTAATTCAGTCTTTTCACATCTTGTTTATCTAATCACTAATTCATTCATTCATTCATTCATTCATTCATCCATTCACTGTAGGTATGTTACAAATACTATTGATGAAGTCACGAGAATTAATAGTACTAGTACCAAATGCCAACAATGTAGCTCCGTGTACAGTTGGTGCTGGTGGTAAAGGGTTGTTGGCAGCACCTGCCTGAGCACCGACACCGGGATTTACGAGAATAATGAGTCACAGGTTGTCTGCTGTTGTCACAGGTTCGAATGTTGTTTGAATTGGCTCTTCGTCTTTTCTAAAGATATTGGGGCAGCCTTGTACGTCCGTGGATTTCTTTCTTTTTCTCTTTATCTCTCTTATTCTTTTTATCTTTTTTATTCTCTTTCTCTTTTTTTTTTCTCTTTTTCTTTCATTTTCCTTCTCCCATTTTTCTTTCTCTCATTTTTTCTCTTTCTCTGTTTTCTTTCCCTTTTTCTCTTTCCATTTCTCTATTTGTCTTTCTTTCCTTCTCTTTTTCTTTCCCTTTCTCTTTTTGTGTTTCTTTCCTTCTCATTTTCTTTCCCTTTTCCCTTTCTTTCCCTTCCTCCTCCTCCTCCTCCTCCTCCTCCTCCTCCTCCTCCTCCTCCTCTTCGCCTGTTCTCTTTTCTCCTCTCCTGTCCTCTTTTCTCCTCTCCTGTCTTCTTTTCTCCTCTCCTGTCCTCTTTTCTCCTCTCCTGTCCTCTTCTTCCTCTCCTACCTTCTCTCTCCCTCCCCCTCTCTTCCTCCTCCTCTCTTCCTACCCCTCTCTTCCTACCCCTCTCTTCCTACCCCTCTCTTCCTACCCCTCTCTTCCTACCCCTCTCTTCCTACCCCTCTCTTCCTACCCCTCTCTTCCTTCCCCTCTCTTCCTTCCCCTCTCTCTTCCTTCCCCTTCTCTCCTCCTCCCTTTCTCTCCTCCTCCCCTTCTCTCCTTTTCCCCTTCTCTCCTCCTCCCCATCTCTCCTCCTCCCTTTCTCTCCTCCTCCCTTTCTCTCCTGCCTCTCTCTCTTCTTTCCACTCTCTTTCTCGTCCATCTCCTTCTTCTCTCTCCCTCTCTGTTCACTCTCTCGGATTGCAGTTATGAAGTTTGCTGGGTGTCGATGTGCTCCTGCTATTGACCACGATTTCAGGGACATGTAGGCAGCTATTGTGTTATGTATACATTCATACATACATGTATGTATATATATCTATAAATGTATAGCATATATCTATATTTTGGTAGGGTTAGGAGTAAACATGGCTGTGAGCTTATGAGTTTATTTTTCTAATGGGAAGTATTCTAGAAAGACAACTTTCAGTGCTGACCTCCGTGGAGTGACAACAATCGTTGCGTCTTCGAACGTTTCTGTACATTTTTGTTGACCTACATCAGGAGAGGAGGAAGAAATTTCCAAAACAGAAATCAGACCCGAAGATAAGAAAAAGAAGGAAAAAAGCGTGTAGAGCCTTAGGGCAGGCCCAGAGTTCTGGAAGGCCAGGAGGAAGAACCTCTAATGGACGAAGAGGTAAAATTAAATCCAGGGCCATTGAGAAGGACTATTCTTGTTTGAATAAAGCAAATGAATGTGGAGAAAGAGACGTTCGGGAGTTAATGTGTGCTACATTATGTGTACACAATGATATATATTACTATGTACGATTTATGATATGTGTACACAATAATATATATTACTGTGTACGATTTATAAGAAATTATGTGTACACAATAATATATATTACTGTGTACGATTTATAAGAAATTATGCGTACACAATAATATATATTACTGTGTACGATTTATAAGAAATTATGTGTACACAATGATATATATTACTGTGTACGATTTATGATGAGAAATTATGTGTACACAATTATATATATTATTGTGTACGATTTATGATAAGAAATTGTGTACACAATGATAATATTACTGTGTACGATTTATGATAAGAAATTGTCTTAAGTACAGTTATATTGTTTATTTGGTTTGATTTTTACATTGTGTTTGTTAAATGATTTATTTCTCCATTCATTTTTTATATATTCTTGTATATATTTTTATCAATGTATTTTGTCATTTATTCTGTTTAGGTAAATTCTTATTAGTTTGTGATTTATTTCTTTATTTATCACTTTTACTAATTTATTTTTCATCAATTGATTTATTTATTCCTTTTATTTGTTCATTTTGATATTCGTTTATTTTTTTTTATTTACTCTCTTATTCATCAACGTACCTATCTAATTTATCTATATATCTGTCCTCCGTTTCCATCTATCCATCTATCCATCTATTGACCATTAGGAATTGATTCTAAGAGCCAAAGATTTTGGTAAGCTTGTCAGTTAGATTGGTCTGTCGAAATGTGAGGCTTTTCGGTGACGACTTCACGGCCAGTGGCTTTATGTCCACCGAAGAAATTGGGGGAAACTGTCCTGGCTGCGAGTGAGGACAACTTTGGCAAGGAACGAAATCCCTAAAGACTTCGAAAGTCGTACAAAGGAATATTTTGTCGTCGTGGTATTCACCAATTGATTTAGTAATTGGTAGACACGTTTAAGTTCAGTGTCTTTTTTGAGGATTTTGGTTGTGCTTGTCGTACCAAGAGTTTGGTCAGCCTTGCTTAGATACCATTAGTGGTTTTTTTTTCTGTAAGTTTTAGGAGTTTTTGCTTTTGCTAAGGTCTAGTAATTTTATTCTACTAAGTGTCAGTCTAAAGAATATACTGTATATAGAAATTAAAGATGAAAATAAAAACTTTAAAGGCGAATTTCATTTTTCTAGGGAGGAATATTTTCGGGGGTTGGGAGGCGCTGTTTTTGCAAAGACCAAGTAATTTCCATTCGGAGAGAACCAACTGAAGATATAGAAATAATGAATAGCAATAAGAATTAAAAGTCTCAACCAATCCTTTCTCTTTGCCCCAAATTCGAATCCTAACATTATCTATCTATATACTTTTTCTCACTCGCCCTTACTGTGATGCGAATATTTCTCATAAGTTTTGCATT
>NC_134806.1:36740023-36745023 GCF_046742065.1 Oratosquilla oratoria
TTTACACATCTAGCGGTGATCTGTACATGGCGATCTGTCTCACTGTTAGTCTATACATTATCTACTAAAGGAATATATATATATATATATATATATATATATATATAATATATATATATATATATATATATATATATATATATATATATATATATCTATATATGTTGTGGGTGTGGAGTGTATTCAAAGATGGAATGGGTGGGAATGATTTTATGACTTTTCCTTTTTGGCTACCTCCACTGTAAAGGGGGAAAAACCTTGGTATATGTATGTATGTATATATATGTATATGTATATATAAATGTATATACATATATGTGTATATATATATATATATACATATATATATATATATTTGTGTGTGTGTATATGTATACATGTATATAAATTGGTATATACATGTCTCCCTCCTCTCTCCCTCTCCCTTTCTCTCTCCATATGTACATGTGTACGTGTGTACATTTGTATATATGTATTTATAATACGATTACAAACCGTAAGTTTAGATCATCGTATGGATAAAGAAAAGGCTGCTTTTTATGCGAGGATCTAAACTTCTGGTATGATTAAATACCACTGAAATATCCTGGGCATACTTCATAGAATATTTATACTCACTAATCCTGGTGGATAGGGCCTTTCCCGTTTGACCCCAATGGGATTTGGAGTAGTCTTTGTAAAGTATTGTATCGACGCCCGAGCTGTTATTGTCTGTAGATCTTTGGTGGCCATTCACAGCTTTTTTGAAGATGCTTTTAAGGTAACTAGAGCGGTGCGGTAGCCCAGTGAATAATGTCGAACTCGTGAGCATGTGGTTGTAAGGTCGACTCCCGGGACTCGCTGCGTGCTTCTTACGTAGTTTCCCGACAGCTCTAGATAAGGCGGAGAGGCGACCCAAACATCGGCCTTTAAAAAAAAAAAATATATAAATATATATATATATTTATATATATTTATTTATATATATAAATATATAAATATATATATATATATAAATATATATATATATATATATATATATATATATATATATAACATGGCTTGCCCTGGCAGGGGTTTCTCACTTACCGCTTCCTGGGAGTGGGATGGTGAATATTACGGTAATTATAAGTGATTTTGATATCAGGGAAATGAGTATCGGAGGGGTACAAAGGCGCACTGTATGGAATATTTAGATTTTTTCAGATGAAATGGTTATGGGGGATCTACAAAATCTGGGTTTAGCTTGACTTAACGATCTGGTTAAAAACCAGGTTGGGTAACCTAGGTTTTGTAATTAGCAGGTTGACTTGTCTGTTCCTGTGTCTAGGTATTAAAGCTGCATATTCTTTGCTCTCCTAGGTAAAGACCCGAAACTACACTAAGTTTAATTTGGTCTGGGTGGTAGTTAAAGTAGGTAGTTACCTGTATGTGTTGATTTCTTGTAAACCGTTGTTGAAATTTGTTATGATGAAAATGTCTAGGAAAGTTAACCGCTTTATTCTTGCCATTCTGCTTTAAATTTAATGTTAACATAACATTAGAGTGGAGGAGACTGCAAGAGACCATAAGGCATATACTAGACAGTTCCATGTCCATTACCACCTATCATTCCCATCTATAAAGTTATCTAACCTTCTCTTAGACAACTAATAGTTTCAGCGCTCATTACCTGGTTACTGAGTCTGTAAACCAATTCTAGCCTATTTCCTTGTTAAACCTAAATTTGTCCAATTTAAACCCATCTTGATATGATGACCTTGCCTACATCACTCTTGAGGCCTTGGCCCATTAAGAGCTATTTTATTGAACTCAGAAACTTGTTTAAAGACCCAATTTTACCTCCCCTGTGTATCTGTACCTTGATATGATGACCTTGCCTACATCACTCTTGAGGCCTTGGCCCATTAAGAGATATATTATTGAACTCAGAAACTTGTTTAAAGACCCCATTTTACCTCCCCTGTGTATCTGTACCTGGTTGGTACAGATACGTTTACAAGCAAGCAACCATCCTCCTGCCTTCTCGGGCTTCAATGAACATCGGGCAACCCGCGACTCTGGGCTCATGATGGCGCGCGGGAAATCCGAAATGAAATTTTCATATTAATACGACAGACTGAGGCTTTGGACGACCAAGAATGCCAAGGTTACAGCTACGTTCTTGCAAGACGTGTGTGTCTCTCTCTCTCTCTCTCTCTCTCTCTCTCTCTCTCTCCTCTCTCTCTCTCTCTCTCTCTCTCTCTCTCTCTCTCTCTCTCTCTCTCTCTCTCTCTCTCTCTCTCTCTCTCTCTCTCTCTCTCTCTCTCTCTCTCTCTCTCTCTCTCTCTCCTCTCCTCTCTCTCTCTCTCCTCTCTCTCTCTCTCCCTCTCTCTCCTCTCCCTCTCCCCTCTCTCTCTCCTCTCCCTCTTCTCTTCCTCTCCTCTCTCTCTCTCTCTCTCTCTCCCTCTCTCTCTCTCCCTCTCTCTCTCTCCCTCTCTCTCTCTCTCCTCTCTCTCTCCTCTCTCTCCTCCTCTCTCTCCTCCCTCTCTCTCTCCTCTCTCTCCTCTCTCTCCTCTCTCTCCTCTCTCTCTCTGTCCTCTCTCTCCTCTCTCTCTCTCTCTCTCTCTCTCTCTCTCTCTCTCTCTCTCTCTCTCTCTCTCTCTCTCTCTCTCTCTCTCTCTCCTCTCTCCTCTCTCCTCTCTCTCTCTCTCTTTCTCTCCTCTCTCCCCTCTGTTCTCTCTCTTCTCTCTCTCTCTTCTCTCCTCTCTCTCCTCTCTTTTCTCTCTTCCTCTATCTATATCTATCTATCTATCTGGGTCTCTCCCTCTCCCTCTATCTATCTCTATATCTTTCTCACTCAAATCGAGGTTGGATAAGGTCAAGAACAAAAGAAGAAAAAGCAATAAGGTTACAATAAGGAACAATATACTCCCGCTTTCCATCTTTTTTTTTCATTTTCTTTCTCTTACTTTTCTTATTCTTTTGAATATTTCTTTGCTTACGAATTTTATTGTCAAAGTTTATTACATATTCACTTGGGTCTATGTACAACACCAGAAGTATTTTTTATTTTGTCTATTTTATTTATTCATGTGTTTTTCTTTCGTCTTTTTTGGTAAAAAAAAAAATCTTTCCGTGCGCGCGTGTAATTTTTTCTTCATTTTTGTCCCTTTCCTCAAATTAGTTCCTTTCATCCCTCGCAAATCTCTTCCCTTTTTCATTTCTTGGCCTCTGTAAATGGTAACCCTTTGTCTTGGCTGAATAAAATCGCCTGTTTAACCCCGATCGTTTCTGAGGAATTTGATCTAACTGAATAAGATCGACTGGCAGCAGCTAAATGAATTATTATCCAAGTTGAATTTGGCAAAAGGGACAAATGATTACTTTCTAAGGATATCTTTTTTTTTCTCGTGAGATGTGGTTCCTTTACTGATGTAAATGAGATAAAATATTTTATTCGGCAACAGAGAAGACTATTACGACTGCTGTAACAACGACTACAACAGAATATTTGACTACATCAAGACTGGGACTAGGCTGCAACTGCGTGTAATGAGAAAGAATACATCCATAATAGTGACTGACAACAACTACGACTACAACAACTGTAAGAGCAATTCCGAACGCATATACGTCTACAGCACGACCACGACTACGATTACTGCTACGATAACCTGCTAAGTTGATTTAGGCCACAGCTAAGGGCCTCCTGACGTAAACCCGTCAGTTTGCTTTTGTTCCTTTTTTTTCTAACTTTGAGCAATCAAGCACTCAGATTTTCTCTCGATTTTTTTTTTCTCTTTAATTACAGAAAAGTTTGCAACATCTTGCAAGTTGTTTTGTTCGCAATTGCACGCATTATGGAGGTCTTCTGTCGAATGCAAAAATTGTGTAATTGGCAGAATGTACATGAAATATACATAGGCTGTAATTAAAAGACGTTGCCTGACGTGTCTTTTTGGGGGAAAGACGTTCCTGTGCTTGTCCACCAAAAACAATTTTCTTCAGGTAAATTTTAGAGTTTGAAAACGACTTTAGATAAACAAGTGAATGATTAAACATAGAGAATAAAAGAAAATACGAAAAATAGTAAAAAGTTGATCACGTAACCAATACTTTTTTTTCCAGAAATGTTGGTAACCCTGTCTTGGGCAAACAATTTTGCTTGCACTTTTGGTTGCCCCATTATAGTTTTATTACTGACAACTGGTACATTGTCTATACCAGGGATTTTTAACCCTCTTATCCATATACCCCATACCTATGTGTTGCTGTTCTTTAACCTCCTGAAGATCACTTCAACACTAAATAGAATCAGTAGGCATTCACTAAATACCACTAATTTTTAGTTTGTGGACCCTCTGTGCTTCCAGAGGGGTCCGTAGACCCTAGGTTGAGAATCACTGGTCAATACTAATACAATAGATAATAAGAAAAACGATACAATACAATAGCAGTACATAAACGATACTTTCTCATGCATTGCTCGATAGTGATGTCCTGCCTTGAGTGTAGTCTGCGTCAAGGTAGAATTGTTTGTGAACTAATGTTCACATTCCATGTAAAGGTTTTTCTTTAGTATTTGTATACCTAAGCATGAATGCATCTATAGCTGTGTATTTGAATGTATATACACATGGTTGGGTAGTTTTATTGTGAATTCTCATTTTATTTTTATTATTGTGTTTTAATTGTTGTTAATTTGTAATTTGTATTAGAATGTATACGTGTGTGACGTGATTGCTAGGAATACTGTTTGTGTTTATGGGGGCAATTAACAAAACTACGAATAAGTAGTTAACCAACATATGATATACAAGTTAACGCACGAAACGGGTTCGAGATTGTCCACAACAGTAACAACTTTTTTCGTTTGGAAAACCTCGTCCTTCTTCGGGGGAAAAAAAAAAAGGAAAGGAAGGAAGGAAGGTCTGCGTTCTTACAAGTTCCTCGTCTTTTTCTCCTCCTTTTCCTTTCTTGCCTTCTTGAGGAAATTAATTCGAAGATAACTTCATCTGTTTTACACGCCTATCCCCCCC
>NC_134806.1:36752523-36765023 GCF_046742065.1 Oratosquilla oratoria
TAGTACCATTTACAATATTAGCTTAGTATTGAAAAGGGGTGGCAATATAACTGAGTCATTATGTTTTGTCCATTATGTTGATTGTGTACGGAAACTTAGATCACGTGATCTACAAACTCGTGTAGGTAGCTCATTTACATGGTCATAAGCCTCGACTTCCATTTTCTTCCCAGACGGAGAAAGTAGTTTCTTCTGGGTACAGAAAGTAAATTGAAATTTTTGAAGAAAACGAGGAACAGGCGACCTGATGGCTTTCGAATGCCTAGCGCGTAGTCGAGTTGGACACGACTGAAGGGAACTGTGAGCAAGTTGATACTCTTCAGGAAAGTGGGCGTGAAATGGATAACTGGAATGTATAGTCGCCCCAGATTAGCTTGGTGTGCGGATTTACAGCACTCCGACATCTAGATTAGATCGCTAAGTAAGGTTCCTGTTGAAATGGGTACCTCAGCATGAAGAGGGATGAGAAGGATAAAGCTCCCTCTCATGGTCTGTTCCTCTTTATTTATTTATCTCGTCTCATTCCTCACTCGTGTCACTCCTCTCTTTCCTCTCTCTCTCCCCTTTTTCTTTCTTCCCTTTCTTTAATATTTTTCACCTTCCCGCCTTTCTCCCCTCTTTCTCTCCTCCCTTTTATTTCTCTACGTAAGTTCTCTTCTCCCTTTCTCTCATTTTCTCCCCCTTTCATACATTTATCTCCTTTTCTCTCCTCCCTTTCTCTCTCTCATTTTCTCTCCTCCCTTTTCCTCCTTTTCACTCCTCCCTTTTCCTTCTTTTCTCTCCTCCCTTTCTCTCTTTTCTCTCCTCCCTTTCCTTCATTTCCTCTCCTCCCTTTTTTTCCTTTCCTCTCTTTTCTACCATTCTCTTCTCCCTTTCTCTCCTCTCTTTCTCTCCTCCTTTTCTCTCCTCCTTTTCTCTCCTTTCTCTCCTCCCTTTCTCTCCTCTCTTTCTCTCCTCCCTTTCCCTCCTCCTTTTCTCTCCTTTCTTTCCCATTTTCTCTCCCTTTCCTCCTCTTTCTCTCCCTTTCTCTCCTTTTCTCTTCTCCCTTTCTCTCCTTTTTTCTCCTTCCTTTCTCTTTTTCTCTCCTCCCTTTCCCTCATTACCTCTCCTCCCTTTTTCTCCTTTCTTCTCTTTTCTACCATTCTCTTCTCCCTTTCCTCCCTTTCATTCCTCCCTTTCTCTTCTCTTTCTCTCCTCCCTTTCTCTCCTCCCTTTCCCATTTTCTCTCCCTTTCCTCCTCTTTCTCTCCCTTTCTCTCCTTTTCTCTCCTCCCTTTCTCTCCTTTTCTCTCCTCCCTTTCTCTCCTTTTCTCTCCTCCCTTTCTCTCCTTTTCTCTCCTCCCTTTCTCTCCTCCCTTTCTCTCCTTTTCTCTCTTTTTCTCTCCTCCCTTTCCCTCATTTCCTCTCCTTCCTTTTTCTCCTTTCCTCCCTTTTCTACCATTCTCTTCTCCCTTTCCTCCCTTTCTATCTTCCCTTTCCCTCTTCCCTTTGCTTCTCCCCTTTCCCTCATCCCTTTCCTTTTTCCCTTTCCCTCCTTTTCCTCCCTTTCTTTCCTCCCTTCCTCTCCTCCCTTCCTCGCCTCCCTTCCTCTCCTACCTTTCTCTCCCTCTTTTATCCTTTCCTTCCCTTTCTTCCCTTTCTTCCCTTTCTTTTCTCCCCATTTCTCTCCCTTTCCTCATCTTTCTCTCCTCCCTTTCCTCCTTTTCTCTCCTTTTCTCTCCTCCCTTTCCTTCATTTCCTCTCCTCCTTTTCCCTCATTTCCTCTCCTCCCTTTCTCATTTTCTCTTCTCCCTTTTTCTCCCTTCCTCACTTTCTCTTCCCTATCTTACCTCTCTTTCCTTCCTTTCTCTCCCTCTCCTCCCTTTTTCTCCTCAATCTCTCCTTTTTCTCTCCCCTCTCCTCTTATCTCTGTCTCTCTCTCTCTCTCTTTCAAATTGGAAGTATAAAGAAACCAAACGAGAACTCTACATCTTCAACGTGTTGATATGTGCGCAGCGTCAAATGAATTTTAATATGTAACTAGCTCGTGTGTGCATTGACTCAACCACCTTTTTTATAAGAGATAAGGGCCTTTGGTATATATGCGCTATTAGGTCGACTTCAAGTTAAACCGGAGGCTATTGATTTAGAAGATTTGTAAGAAGCACTTGTCTAATTATTTCCAGTGTTGGGAAAATCACATAAATAGGAGAATCAGGATTCATAGCCGAATCATTAGTCTGTGTTTGAACAGGAATGCGCTCCATCCAAAAGGGCTCTGTCCACACAAGCATACAGAGTCTAAAGCGTTTGCGTTTGTTTGTTTATCTGCTGACAAAGGCGGTGAGTTCCTCACCAAGAATAATATTCTCGCTCATATCCGCAGACACTCGTGTGGACCAGGCCTTAGATCAGAGATAGATCTAAAATTAGACAAAAATGGAATTAAAAACTACGTTTTTGAAAGGTGCATTAGTTCAAAGAACGTAGCCTTTGGGTTAGTTTCTTGTTGGACAAAGTGTTTTCGCGGTATTTTAAGACTATTCTCATTGAAGGGAAACTATCCACAGCAAAAATGTACAAAAGATAGAAATATTGACCACAACGGCACCTTTTCTTCTAGATGACGTGAATATTATAGATTTATATCTTGTATTCGGTCCTCATTCCCTCAGATCTCGCTTTCATTTCACATTGAAACTTCCCCAAATGTTGAGTCTCTGTGGCAGAGGAAGCATAGGATAAAAAATTTATTCAAAGAAAGTCCTTAAATTCCGTGTCCAGAAACCTCTTGCGCTGACGTCCACTCACGGTTCAATCGATATGTTGGCGGTTAGATAGCTGAAACTCGATGCTCCTAGAGTGAATTACGTTGGTTATGCCATTACATTTAGGCATACCTCGCAAAATAGTTGGACTGCAAGATCTCTAGTCTCATGACTTCCGGACAATACCTCTGTCTGTTCAACATCGCATGGTTGCCATCAAGCGGTGCTCCGTATGTGTATCCATTTTGTAGATTAACCAAAGACCTCAGGGCAATTGCTTCTGTGAATACTTTTTGTTCAGAATAAAGCCTTTTGCCCTAATAGATAGTGTCAGTCAGTTGGATACCACTACTTTCTATGCCATGGCAACTTTCTCATACCGTTCGGGAGCTATTCCAGTAAAAGTTAAAATTCATTTTTCATCTTCGTCTTCCTGGTTATAGAGATGTTTCTCCTAGTAGATTTCTTTCGTGCTATCTTTACAATGCGGTTTGTAATATTTTCTTGCGTTTATTAAATATGTGAGACTCTTAGTGTTGGTATTTACTGGTGACAAAGTTCATTGGACTTCGATTAACCAGCCCTTTCGGCCTTGGTGGTATTTCCAGGAATTTTCCTTCCAGAAGGTCTGGGCCTCGTCTGGAATTGGCTCCTTCCTGACTGCGCTCTCTAGTGACATCAGTAACAGAGTAATTGTTGTCACCGTTCTTAAAATGCAATTCCATTTGTGTGAGATTGTATATGGCAGCTGCACATGCACTTGTGGTTTCATTGTTTCAGATCTGTTGAGTTGTCTGATTAGTTTTACCCATTCACTGACTGGTTGATATGTTTTTTTTATAATGTCTAGGTCAGTCGCTACACCGTTTTTTTTTTCATAATTGGTCACCAATTTTTTTAACTACTGCTGCTGCTGCTGCTGCTGCTGCTGCTGCTGCTGCTGCTGCTGCTGTTACTTCTACTGCCTCTGCTACCACTGCTAATAAGAACAAATAAGAATATAAGAATAAGAAATATAGAAATACTGAAACATAGCAATAAAGAGATATAAGAATAAAATCGTATTCCCATTTCCCTTTATTTGAGAATATTGCCACAAACTCTTGCAGCAGACCCAGAAGAACATACTCGGAAGGTCTGCGAAGAGGGCCTTCAAAGTCCTGCGACCGAATGTTGGTTAAGGCCTCCAGTCGATGCGGAAGGACACTGATAGCAATAAAAGAAGTTCCCAGGAACGATACGGCCCAAATTGCATAAGAAAACCGAAGTAAAAGTTACCTAGTAAAACACCAGAGGAATTGATAAGGCGGAGGGAACCAGGTGATAGGAAAATATCTCTTGTAAAGACACTTGCAGTGTGGGGCTCCGAGGTCGAAGTGACCAGTAATAGGTCAGACAACTTTTCCTAATTGTATCTGCATATATGTATATATATATGTCTATATATATATATATATATATATATACTGTATATTATATATATAAATATATAATATATATATATATATATATATATATATTATATATGAATATATTATATGTAGATATATATATTATATATAAATATAGATATAAATATATATAAATAAATGTATATGTATATGTGTATATATATGTATATATACATTATATATATAATGTATATATATATATATAATGTATATATATATATATATATATATATTATATATATTATATATATATATATATATATATATATATATATATATATATATACATAGATAAATAGATATATTGTGTGTGTGAGAGAGAGAGAGAGGGGGGGGAGGGGAGGGGGTTTTCAGCATATTTGATATTCACGTCACTCGTACTACGAAGTAACCTTTGTCGGAGTTCGGAAATCGAAGACTCAGTGTCCTTACTGCCATCACCCATTTAGGTTAACGTATAAATAAAATTATTCATTAGATTTGATTATCTATGGCCCAATAATCCCAACGACTGAAATAAGAAACACCAATTTCGCTTTATAAAAAAATAGCATAGGCCCTAGTTTAAACCTTGACTACCCTGGTCATCCGAACACATCCAACAAAGACTCCACCATCGGTCGGAGCAAAGGGCCTCCCAGTGGAATCTCACCTTTACTTCTTGGAGTCAGATCGAAGCCTCGGATATGACACGTCGCTCTTGTGATCTCAACTTCGATGACTTCGACAGCGCCAAGACGCCGAAGAAGACCTTCGCTTCTCAGAACTCCATCCCGCAGCAAGACCTCCGTGGCACCAGGTGGGCGGGCGGCGTGATTCTCAGCCCTGACATTGAGGACATTGGTTATTGATGAGTTCGGAGCAAGTATAGCTTTTCGGACGCCTCGCCTGTCGGAGGAAGGGCGAGCCGAGGCGATGTGAGATGGCCTGAGATGACCTGAGTTGACTCGAGACGAACTGAGACGGCAGAAGTCGACCCGAGTCGACCCAAGTCGACCTGAGATAGCCTGAGATGACCTGAGCCATCACGAGTCAACCTAAAACAATACGAGTCAACTGGAGATAATACGAGTCAACTCGAGACGACACGAGTCAACTCGAGACGATACGAGTCAAGCCGAGACGACCCAAACCGACCCGAGACGACTCAGACCGACCTGAGACGACCCAGACCGACCCGAGACGACCCAGACCGACCCGAGACGACCCAGACCGACCCGAGACGACACAGACCGACCCGAGACGACCTAAACTGACCCGAGTCGATATGAGTCGACCTGAGATGACCCGAGTCGACCTGAGATGACCCGAGTCGACCTGAGATGACCCGAGTCGACCTGAGATGACCCGAGTCGACCTGAGGTGACCCGAGTCGACCTGAGGTGACCCGAGTCGACCTGAGGTGACCCGAGTCGACCTGAGGTGACCCGAGTCGACCTGAGGTGACCCGAGTCGACCTGAGATGACTTGAGACCCGAGATGGCCCAAGCTGACCTGAGATGGCCCGATATGACCCGTTTCGACCTACAACGACCTGAATTGATCTGAATTGACCCGCTCTACCCAAAGACGGCCTAGGCAATACGATCTCCCATAAAATTCGCCGATCATATTATAACAGTTCGAATTGGTTATGACTGTTCTGTATTTATCTATTCATTCAACTATTTATTCATGTATTTATTTATTTATTGCTTTATTTATTCATGTACTTAATATTGCATGATGTTATTTGGTTACTTTTGTTGGAGGCGAATTGTGGACTGGTTATTTCATTAGTTAAACATCTTTGTATATTCATGGCTGCTATATCTAATACATGTCTGATACACTTTGTCCAATGTGGTCGTAATGGGGTACATTCCAATCATGTTTATATGTCTATACTATCGCTAAATCGGACATCTTTGTTTTCTTCTTCGTGCCATCTTCATCTTGCTATTCTAATCTATTTATTTATTTATTTTTGTTTATTTATTTATTTATTTTTAACCCTACATTTCCCAAGCCTTTCGACCATAGCACCCCCTATAAAATCTAAGGAGTCCAGCTTCCCCTAATATCTTGTTAATAGAAGGATAATGGAAAACTTGTGTATGCATCGCTTCCCAGTAACCACTATAAATAACTGTTTGTAAACGAGTCGTCCCTCTGTTTCTGAATAAAGTCGTCAAGATAGCGGAGAAAGTCTCGAACGGGAAGGACTCGTCTGGTCCCCGAACTCGAACTTCTGCTGAATAAGATATGAAAAGTAAATCACCGAGTGAAGAATCTACAGCAGGTTTTCCCATTTTATTTTTTAACTTCTTCTATTTTATCTTTTGTTTATCCATTTTCTTGGCTTATCCTATGATTTATCTATTTCTTCTATTTATCTATTCTTTTTATTTATATAATTTTTTAGCTGATCACTTACAGTTCCTCTTCGTCTTTAAGATATTTGTGCTATTTTCTTTCGTGTGTTTATATATGTATATATATATATATATATATATATATATATATATATATATATATATATATATATATATATTATATATATATATGTATATATGTGTGTATATACCTGTATATATATGTATATATGTATGTATATATATATATGTATATATGTATATATATATATATATATATATATATATATTTTTTTTTTGTCTGTCTGTCTGTCTGTCTACCAAAGGCTTCCCCACATAAGGGACGTAGCTTAGAAGGCGAATAACCTACGATACGAAGCTGAAGTCGAAGCTGTCACCTTTACACTATGTGCTTGGACTATTGAGGCAGGATTTGAACCTACAAGCAAGCGAATACGAGATCAGCATGCCTCTGATTACGCCAATAGTGAGGAGGAAATGGGTGGTAGGACGATATGATAAGAATGAATAAGAAATTAGATTACCTGATATGTTATATAGATAGTAACCCCCAACTCTATGAACCTTGGTACTCAGTATTGCGTCAACCTATACTTACCAAGCACTTGGTCAGATGATGTTTCGGGGAATGAAACTCAACATTTTGATGTCCTGAGTATGAGAAGTTTTGGTGATGCAGTCATGTGTCTACTGACTTGAATTAAATGTAAAATACGCAATTACAGAACCTTTACTTTCAAAATTGCACAAAACGCGTTTATGAGCCATCGAAATGAAGATGGGTTTCAGGTCATTCGTCTCTCATTACGGACAAGTTGATGTAATAATGAGCATTAATATTCATAAGGGCTAATAGATAGTGAGACAAGGGAGGAGTGAAGTGTGAAGTGATAGGCTATTATGCATTAAAACGACTTGCCCATTTTATTTTAGACAATTGCAGCTTCGAGGTATTTTGTAAAATGACCCATTACTATGACGCTGCCGGGGTGTAGAGGGAAGCTATTTTGGTATGGAAATGCACCAGTTTCGCTCTGAAAGATAACATGATAGACCAGTTTATTCAATGAATGGAATATAAACACAATTGTCCTCGTGTCAATGTCCTAATTTCATCATATTATGTATTGGCATCAAACGCATTCATACCTTTGAGGAAGAGAGACCACCCAATTCAGTGAAATAGCCTGACAGCAACGAAAGCAAAATAGTTATCCCTGAGACGGCGTGTAGAGCTTCGTCGACTTGAATGAAATTGTTTGGCTACAGCCAGCAAAGTAAAGATTTTTTATATTTACAAGTTAATCGAGATGTATTCTAATATCTAACCCATATGTAGCGAGATTTTTCTTGTATATATTTAAGGCTATCATCTGGTGTTTTATTCAGCGTTAAAAGAAATGCACACGCCATCATGTTAAGAATATATTTTCCCTATTAGCGTGTACACGACAGAAATTGTTCTTGTGTATTTATCTTTCTCTTTTCTCAATACTGCCTCTAGACTCATCTGAGGGAAGCTCGGCCAGAAAATAAAGCGATAGATAAATAAGATACCCGTCGTTTGCGTGTTAATTTGAGTTTTTGGCCTAAACGCGTTCAATGAGCATCCCTAGGCATGGTAGAGGTCAAATGAAATAGGTTTAGTATAATATATTCCGACTATGTAGAATTCCTACCACCTTGGCTGAAGAAAAAAATATCGTGCTGCTAATACAAGAACACACACAAACAAATAATTGACTAAGTAAAAAAATAATAATAAACAAATAGATAAATAAAAGATCTTCGAAAGGTGGAAACCCACGATTTCCGGCAAATCTGTATTCCAAAGTTCGACGACAATCTTAATATCCTCATCTGGTTAAGGATGTCAGCGCAAGAGGTTTCTCGTGCAGTGAAAGAGCGCCATCTCTTAACACAGAAGATTAACACGAGATTTTCGTTGAATTTTAGAATTTCATTATTTGTTAGGGGAAGAAGAAAACGGGACGCATGTGATGAAAATGAAAGAAGGTAGAGGCATGTTAGATTGAAAATAAAATTGAATAGATAAATAAACAAGTGAATAAATTGATAAATAGGTAAACAGATAAGTAGTCATAAGTAAATACATACATACATACATACATACATACATACATACACACATGTAACAAAGGCTTTTCCCCCTTACAAGGGAGGTAGCCAAAAAGAAAAAGGCATAAAAATGATTCCCACCAATTCCATCCCTAATACACTCCACTCCCCTCCACCCTCTACCCTCCCTCTTATCTTGGCACCTCCTGAATGACGGGTCATCCCTGCATCTTGTCCACTGCCCTGGGTCAGAGGCAGGATCGCAAGACACAGCACATCCGCAGCAAGGCCGCTTCATTAAATTGGCGACCCCCTCCTCTTCGTCCCCTCATGCAGAAAAGGAGAAGACGGGGAGAAATCCCTTCGGGGTGCGTAAATTTTTTCTCACACATACTACCTCACACCCATCCCCCCCCCCCCCATTCCTCCTCATGCATCACAACATCATCCATATACAACCATTCCCCATTCATCCTTGTCTTCTGTCCTTTCTCGTCCTTTCTCAACAGATATTACCCTCTTTCCCAAAGCACCTTTCACCCCATCCATCCATCTCATCCATCTCATCCTAGGTCGCTCCCTCATGTTCACACTCTCCACATCTTCACTCATTCTTTCCATGTGTCCAAACCATCCCAATATTCTTTCATCCACCCTATCTCCCAACTCCCTTACCACCCCTGTTCTCCTCCTCACCTTCTCATTTCTCACTCTATCTTGCCTAGTAACCCCCATCATACTTTCTCACCTCTTACAATCCAAGTGGGATACTTGGTGGCAGCACTCTTTTCTCCCCACCACAGGGTAGGCGAAACAAGGAAATAAAATTCAGAGAAATGGTACAGGACTGCAACAAGGGGTTGGGGAACAGCATAACGGAGGGACAGTAGCAGTATAATAAAAGTTTCATCATTTCTCTGTGAGCAGAATCCTCCTCTATCACAGACAAAATGATGTGTGGCTCTGGTCCGTATGGGCGCCCCATATAGAACCTAAAGTATCAACTGCATGCTACTTTGCCATAACAACATGCAGCCAATACCCCAGACGGGGGTAAATAAATGAATAGATAAACATAAATGAAATCAATAAACAATCTAATTAAATCCCGGACAGAACCACCATAAGAATCAGAATGGGATTCAAAACTTGTGGAGATGTATTTCCACAGAATTAGTATCCAATTTAAAAGAAAATAAAAGTTTGTTGTACTTCACTTAAATACTGCTGAGCAGACACTTTGGCGCTCAGTGTACGAACGTGAAGGTTATGGTAAGTCTACAGCATTGTCATTCTTCATTCTAAATTTATAGATATTGATTAGAAAATATGTGAAATGGATGAAGTAAAATTACAGAAAATAAAGGTATGTTGATGAAACAAGTGAAATACAGATAAATAGGGAAATGTTGGAAAATTGCAAATCAATAAAATTAGACAAATGCAAGCCGACCTGTCTGGCAACATCAGAGAAGAGTCTCCGACAAGTTTGAATAGATGGACTACATATAGAATAATACTTAGAGGAACTGAGAAGATACATTTGTCGTTTCCTGCAAGGTCCCAGTCACACGGAGGCTGGTATTTTTCCGTCGCCAATCTGGTACTGATATATTATCTTTCCTTTTTCTGAAATGCATTATGCATACGCCATGTGCGCGACAGCTGTCCTGTCATTCTGACAGATGTGGAAGGTTTGTCAGCAGCTACACGGCCTCATCCACATTTGCACTTGGGCTGAATTCCTCTCTCGCCTTCCCATTTCGACTTTACGCGTAGGTTTTCGTATATCCCAGCCAGTTCGGGTTGACGTTCATATTCCTAGCAATTCTAGGTTGGTATGCATATATCACAGCCACTCTGAGTTGGATTAATATAACCAAGCCATATAGGGTTGGCTTTCATTCTGGATTGACATCCATAAATCCCAGCCATTCTGGATTGACGTCCATATATTCCAGCCACTCTGGGTTGGGTCTTGTATATCCAAACCACATATGGTTGGCTAACATATATCACAGCCATTCCAGATTGATGTTCATATATCCCAGCCATTCTGGATTGACGTCCATATAACCCAGCCACTCTGGGTTAACGTTAATATATCCCAGCCACTCTAGGTTGACGTTAATATAACCCAGCCGTTCTGGATTCATATTCGAACATCCAAGCCAGTCCGGGTTGCATGCATACAGTATACTCCAGCCACGCCTGGTTGACATCCATATAACCTAGCCACCTCAGGTGAACATTCATATAACCCAGCCACTCGGCGTTGGCATCCATATATCCCATCCACTTCGGGTTGACGTTCATATATCCCAGCCACTCCCTTCACATTTCCGGCTTTTTAACTACATCCTTTCCTCCCTCGTTAAGACTGAGCGTCAGACACGCTAACGTAACTTTACATGAATCCGTTCAACACAGCGACGCACTATCGTTGAACATTGAATATATTTCTATATATATTAGTTCCCCACCGCCCAATAAAAATGAGTAATTAGATATTAAAGTTCAATTAACACAAGGATAAAGGTAAGCTTACGCCAGGAGGCCCGTAACTGCGGCCGAAGCCATCACCTTAGCCCCATTACGAACTTGGACTGTTGGAGCAGGTGACCGTCACTGCTTGGATTCGGAAATAATTGCGAGATTCGAACCCACAACTGAGCAAAGGCGAGACCAGCCTCCGATTACGCCACCAACGCACAAAAGAAATAGAATGGTGATTATCTAATCAAAACAAACAGAAATAAAGAAGATAAAAGAGAAAAAAAAAATAGATTGACTACAACATCAGACATAGATAAAAGTGATGTCTCTCTTTCCATTTATATATACCACGAGCTTCTTCCTTATAAGGGAGGTACCTACAACGAAGGCACACATCAACTCCCATTCACTCCACTCCCATCCATCACCCTTTCCTCCCTCTCATATTAGCTCCTCGTGGATAAAAGGTCATTCCTATCTCCTACTCATTGCCCGGGTCAGGAGCAATGCAGCAAGCCACAGTATGAAAACTATAACACATTATGAAAAATAGTGTGAACAGTTAAATAAATTGATTAATAAATACAGCGAGCACCGGGGGGGGGGGTCGTAATAGGTTAACAGCCGTCACCCAACGGAGCAGAACCTCAAGTGTTGCCGGAGCAAAACGCTCCCACCATTTCCTCCTTTTCGGTTCCTGCCTGTATTCCAGAATTTCTGCGCCCCCTCTTTGTCTCCTGGATCGCTCGCCTGCTTAGGTTATGAATACACATTCCAGATTTCGCACGATTCCAGTCCTGCTGGCTTGCATTTCCTCTTTCTTTCGATAGACTTATTTTTTATTATTATCATATTATTATTTAGCTGTTGACCAATAACTTTGGTTTTATTTAATTTCATTTTATTGTATTCAAGTTGTCAATTTAACTCTTTCATCGTGTATTGTTTTGCTATTCTATATATCTTTTCATTTCATATTATCTAATTTTGTTTAATTCTATTTTGATATCTTATTTGCATTTTCATATATATATATATATATATATATATATATGTATATTTATATACATATGTATATACATATATATATTTATGTATACATATATATCTAAATATACAATATTCACGAGTATATGTATATGTATACACACACACACACACACACACACACACACACACACACACACACACACACACACACACACACACACACACACACACACATATATATATATATATATATATATATATATATATATGTTTGTGTGTGTGTGTGTGTGTGTGTGTGTGTGTGTGTGTGTGTGTGTGTGTGTGTATACATATGTACATACATACACACACAATATATGTATA
>NC_134806.1:36770023-36775023 GCF_046742065.1 Oratosquilla oratoria
TCCATCTCTATTTTTTCTTCGCTTTTCTGTCCTCCTTTCTTTTGTTTTATTTTCCTTCTTTTTCTTCTGTCTGTTTTTTCTCCTCTTCTCTTCTCTTTTTCTTCTCTCTACTTTTTCCTTTCTTTTCTCCTCTATTTCCTCTTTTCTCTTTTCTCTCCTCTTTCATCTCTCTTCTCTTTACTCTTTCCCTTCTTTTCCTTCATGTTCCTCTTCCCTTTCGTTGTTCCTCTCGTTCCTTTTATAATGAATTTCTCCTCTTTTTTTTCTTACTTTTCCTCTTTTGTATTTTTTCATCTCTATTTTTTCTTCGCTTTTCTGTCCTAACGTCCCCTCTCTCCTTTACATTTTTCATCTTTCCTGTTTCCTCTCCTCTTCTTCATCACTTCTCTCTCTCTCTCCTCCCTTTCCTGCTTCCTTAATTGTATCTCATCTTTCTCCTCTTTCATCTCATTCTTCATTCATTTTTTCATTTTCTCCCCTCTCATTCCCCTTTTTTCTTCTTCTCCCTCTCCCTCTTTCTCTTCCTTATCTCCCTCGTCCTCCTCCTGTCTCTCTCTTACTCTTCCCATTCCTCTTCCTCCTTTTCGTCTTCTTTTTCTCCCTCTTCCTCCTCCTTCCTTCGCCTCCTCCTCTTCCTGGTCTTCGTCCTCCTCTTTCTTGTTTTCCCTCCTCTTCCTCTTCCTCTCTTCCTTCCTCCTTTTCGTCTTCTTTTTCTCCCTCTTCCTCCTCCTTCCTTCGCCTCCTCCTCTTCCTGGTCTTCGTCCTCCTCTTCCTCGTATTCCTCCTCTTCCTCCTCTTCCTCCTCTTCCTCCTCTTCCTCCTCTTCCTCTTGCATCTTCCCCTGGCGCCGTCCACCGCGAGAGCATTGGCTGGAATCCCGGGGCGCAATCAAGAGAGCCGCCCACCTTCGCCACATGATCGAACGGATGACGGCGGGGCCAAGCCAGACGGATGATGGAGTCGATAGATGGATGCAAGATGAATGAGGGTCAAGTAAATCTGTCTTGTGGGTGGTCGGGCTGGGTGAACTCTGAATACGCACAAGAAATGGGGTAAGAGCATAGTGTGAACGTGGAAAGGTTGTTTGGTTGATGGAAGAGCAATGAATGGCATTTGCTGAATGATCACGGTTTATGTTCGCCACGGTGACTGAATAGAATTAGGTTTCAATGCATCAGTAGAGAAGGCTTTGTGTGTTATTTGTTTTTATTTGTTTGTTATTATTTGTTTTTGTTTTGTTATTATTTGTCTGTTTATTATTGTTTATTTGATTATTATTTATTATGATCTGCCCATTTATTATTATTTACTATATGCATGTTTGTTTATTACTTAACTTTACCTATTTATTTATTTATTTCATTTATTATTATTCATGTTATTTTCATTTATTCATTTATCATTATTATCGTTTTTTCACATCCGACCTAATTATGGACCAAAAGGACTCCTGTCATCATGGTCCTTTGTAATCCTGTATGTGTGTGTGCGTGTCTGTGTGTGTATTTCCGTGTGTACATGTGTGTGTGCCCTGCTTGTGTTTGTGTCTGCGTCTTCGTGTGTCTGTATGTATCTGCTTGCATGTGTGCGTGCGCGCACGCCCTTGCTTAACTCTGTTCACACGTCTGACAGTTTATGTATATACGTATATGTGTAGATACACAAAACGTGCCCCCGGGAACTCTCTTGGAGATAAAGTTTTTATTTTCTACATTTCGAAAACGTAAAAGCCAAACAGAAAAATCCTCAGACACGACCAGCGACTGCATTGCGGTGGATACGCTCGCCGCATCATATGTATTAATCGAACCAAAAAATGTTATCCTGAGCAGATTGAAAAGAAAGAAAACGAATAAAGAAATCTAAATATTATTCATAAAAAACCCAGGAACTTCTTGTTCTATGGGAACTCTGTAATGTTTACAGAGACTTTTTTTTCAACTAAAGTTTAAAAAGGAAACATAAAGAAGAAAGGTTAACTTAACCGAGTAGAATCTCTTAGTGACAGCCAGAATAAGCATATCAAGTTGTGTAATTGGGCAAAAGGGTTCATTGAAAGAGTCTTTAGCATTTTCAAGAAGGCAAGGATCCTACGCCAGGAGACGCTGAATAGTTGTGACCGAAACCGTGACCTTTGTTCTATTTTGCGCTTGGACTGTTGGGACAGGTACAGTAACAGTCATTGCTGGGAATCTGAGAGGAGCGCGGGATTCGAACCCACAAATAAGCAAATACAAGGCCAGAGTTATGGAGGCTACCCATACGATTAAATTCTCAGTTAAATACAATCATTTAAGGTCAATCAGAATAAGATATATCAAGTGTAACATTAAAGAAGAAAAAAAATGATGATTATTTGCGTCCCACTGAGACTTCTGGTCTTGCAAAAACAATAAATATCATTGGCTGGAAACCCGCTGCCCCACATTACCTGGCAACGGTCTTCGGGCCCTCCTGTAGATCTCTCGGGGAAGAAACGTTGGACTTTTTTCCTATAATATATCAATGTGGGATAGTTTCTGTAACAGCGTCTTATGGGAGTGTGAATAGGGGAGCAGTCAATTCTCAATTTATAAGGATATTTAGAATTAATATAATTAAAGTTGATAGAGAGAAATCTTGGGTCCAGTCCATAGACCAAATGCCATCCCCTCTGGGCTGAACTTGAAGGTGAAGGTGTTGACAGGTTTCTAAGACCAGTAGCAAAAGGGGGAGGATGTTCCTCTCTGAGGCCCATTTCCTCGATGCACCACATGTAGGCGCCCGTCTGTGTCCCACGACCAGTGGCCACTGGAATAAAATCCCCCAAGGGCACCACGAGTACAGATGGGATAAAGTAACTGTCGTTTCCGCTTTCACAGTCACGTACTATGCACGTACGTAGTCGACAGACCCTGACACGAGCATCCCCAGCTGGCAAACAAAAACTAATTTGTCTTTGTGTGGGTTGGAGTTTTATAGTCAGCTGGTCTAATGTGTGTGTGTGTGTGTGTGTGTGTGTGTGTGTGTGTGTGTGTGTGTGCGTGCGTGCGTGCGTGCGTGCGTGCGTGTGTGTGTGGTGTGTGTGTATGTGTATGTGTATGTGTATGTGTGTGTGTGTGTGTGTGTGTGTGTGTGTGTGTGTGTGTGTGTGTGTTTGTTTGTGAGGCGACTGGTTACTGTTACTTGTTTTGGATGTCTTAGCACATAGGGCATAGTTAGGGGCTTCCGTTTCAGCTAAACGTGTATTTGTCAAAACCTATTCATTTTTACGTCATTGAAATTATTTCCATGTCCATTTCGAAATTCTTTTGATATTTTTTCCACATGGAGGCAGCCACAATAAACAAAGTCGAATATAAATTCCAAAACTTTAAAGTCCTTTTGACAATCTTGTAAATATATTTCAAATCGTAAACATTAGCATTGTATTCCTTATTAGTAACTTTATATTTCTTTAAACGTGAAATAAACCAGTTTTACACACACAAAATAGAAATTGAATAAAATTCATATGTATTTATGTTACTAGGCATATCTCCCGTAAATGATATTTAATTTCCATCATTTTTCATTCCCAATAAATAATATTCGCATTATCTTTCATCCATTTTTACATCTTTTTCCGTACTTTTATTCTTCGTCTTTTCGAATAATATGGTTATTAAATCTACATCACATTTCGCATCTCTGAAGATGAAATAGGAGAGAAATTAGATTTTGATTACATATCAACATGAAGAAAATCTAATTCACTGAATGATAGACTTAACAGTTTTCTTCAGGTTAACACAACTGCCACCCTTAGCGTCCATATTTGACTCGTGTCCATTCTTGCGTACATGCATACATACATATTTATATACATGTATATGTACATACTGTACATACGTACATAAATACGTTCATACATATTTGTATACATATGTACATACTGTACATACACACATATTTATATACATATATATGTACATACTGTACATACATACATGCATACGCATACACAATTACACGCACATACATGTGTATACATACATACACACATATACACACACATGCGTACATACAAATACACATATACATACATATACAAATGTACATACAATATAATATAGTTTCTGGAAAAAGACCATCTTGGTACCTGTAATGTACAGTACTCTACAAAACTTTGGAAGGAATTCTTTTCTTTATTTTTTAGAATGACTTAATCTCTCAAATGAAAGAGCATCTTGTTCAAAGAAGGGAGATCAAAGAACGAAATCTGGTTGTTCAAGTGTTCACATAAAAGTATGAACACAACGGAACCTTTTATACGAATTCTGTTTTAATTCCCGAGTAATCACCAAACTGGAACCTCGGTGAGATATAATCAAAGTAGGGTTAATTTTTTTCACTGAATTAAATCGCTTGACGGCAGCCAGAGTAAATGTATACCGGACCCCATCCACGGTACGATCTGGTCTTGAGGCAGCCGGACAGATCTGGTCGGATATGACCAGATTGGATCGTGTATGTTGATCGGACAAACCAGTCAGTGCATACACGCAGCAATTCACAAAGACACGTGAGAACCAGTTTGCAGAAAGCCACTTGGAAATAAAAGGTAAGAAACGTTTCTTATTTCACGGTGGTTTTCTGCAGCCATATATATAAGACGCTAGCTGGACGGCTTTCCTATGTGGCAGAATTCGACGAAAATGAGACTACGTCTGCTGTAGCTATGAACAGTGTGCTCAAGGGCTCGAGCTGTCCTTTTGAAGCATCGTTCATGGCTCAGTTCCTAGCTTCTTAGTTATGTGCTTATGACGGCACATGGTTCGAATCCATTGGCAGAGCTTCTGAAAATAAAATTTCTCCTAAAAATATACAATTTATTGGATATATATATATATATATATATATATATATATATATATATATATATATATAATGTAACGTTAACGAGATGAAAGGGTTGATGGCAGTATTTCTTAATAAGTAGAGAGTGTCATAAAATTAAACTAGCTTTATATAGAACATCA
>NC_134806.1:36782523-36800023 GCF_046742065.1 Oratosquilla oratoria
AATGAGCCCGACGACACTGCGAGATGAATAGCCAGGATGCTGCGGTACGACAGTTTGGTCCCTTGCTGACGGCGTCGTGAGTCGGACAAATCCAGTGTATTTGATCAGGGACGTTGGTGTAGGAGCCAAGGCGTATTGTGCCACAAGGAGCGTTTAAGCCCAGCCTTTCTGCACTTAACTTCCCCCTTTCTAGCTGTGTAACTCCCTTTATTTTTTATTTTCTCCCCTATTACTGATATTCTCATTACCAGCTCTGCACTTCTTGTTCTGCTTCCCGATATAAGGATTCCTTGAGGTAATTCTGTACATCGCCCGTTTGGTAAAAGACTGTGGTAAGTACACACTTGAGCAACGTTTTCCTCAATAGCATTGTGACGTTTGTAGGATTTTTTTTTTAGAAGTGGTGTAATTTATGAATGGACAAATCTCGTCTTCAGCGGAACAGCATTAGTGTGACACATAGGGTCTCCGTCAGTGAGGGAGGGAAAAGAATCTTGTAAATGATATTAGTGTTTGATTGTAGGAACTTCATCGTCAAACGAGAGGTGACCTTGAAGCTATTTGAGCTTGACATTAGGGCCGATTTGTACACGACCTCCAAACATAAGTCATGAGAAACGTAACACGATAAAGATCTCGTAAAGTTATCTTCACTTACGAGATGATAACATATTACGAAGATTCCGCAGACTTGTATGAAGATGTTATACATACATATTGCGAGTGTTCATTGTCTGAAACTAATTTTGAGAAGATCAAGTTCCCTAGAGATACTTAATTAGATTTACAATAGCTAAGGGATGCGTGAGACCTTGAGGTCATGGAGGTTGTTACGCGAAATTAGATTGTTACATAGTAAAACTAGATAGCCACATCCTAGTGACCAGGTTAGACAACAATGTCACGAACAGAGAATGGACAATGTCACAGTGTTAGACATGATGATGTTAGTTTTGATCACGAAAAAGAGTGATAGCATTTGCCTTGCAAGTCGAACAGTGTGTTAAATATAACATTTCCCCAACCAGAACGTTTGATACGTTTCTCATTAACACTGCGTAGCCTAACGTGGCAGGTTTGATTTTTGTAATTACATTCAACATTTTTCGTGACGCGAATGCGTGATAGACTGTTCATAGTAACTTGAACGTGTGAAAATCATCGTAACTTGAACATGTTACATATTGTTCTTAGAAAATCGAACGTGTCATTGTTCAAAATACAATAGCTCGAACATACGATGTGTTCATAACTCGGATGTTAATATTGTTAAGATCAACTCGAACGTGTGATAGATCGTTCATGGTAACCTAAACGAATGTCAAGTTCTTTGCAACACAAACGTTTGAACGTATGCTCTTTGTAAATTGAATATGCGATAGGTTGCTCGTCGTGATTGGACAGAAGCTCTAAGTTGTTCTATGTAACTTAACGTTTATTGTTCGGTGCTACTCAAACATTGAAATCGGATATGTGATATGGTGCTCTCGCTAACTTCAGCGTTTGGTGTTGGTTTCTCTTTGTAAACCAAACCTGTGCTAAGTTGCTCCTTGTAGTTATCATTGCTCCAAGAAAATCAAACGTGTACAATGTTCCCCTTTGTAGATCGAACAACATGATTGTTCTTTGTAACTAACGTGTGATATCCCATTCGTCGCAACTTAACGTGTGATATGATGTGCTCTTAATAAATCAAACGTGATGTTAGGTACTCTTAGTAAATCAAACGTGTGCTAAGTTCCCCTTTGTAGTTCGAACGTCTTGAGTGCTCTTTGTAACTAACGTGTGATATGCCATTCGTCGCAACATAACGTGTGATATGATGTGCTCTTAATAACTCAAACGTGATGTTAGGTACTCTTAGTAAATCAAACGTACGCCAAGTTCCCCTTTGAAGATCGAACGTCGTGATTGCTCTTTGTAACTAACGTGTAATATATATTTGTAGTAACTCAACGTGCGATGTTGAGTGCTTTTAGTAATCCAAACGTAGTGTTAGGTGCTCATTGCAATTCGAACGTATGCAAAGTTCCTCTTTGTAATTCATACGTGTACAGAGTTGCTCTTCGTAACTAGAACGTATCGAGTGCTCTTTGTAACGTGTGATGCTAATCATGGGTTTCACGTTCTTGGAAGATGATGTAACGTTCACGATGAGTGATGCCGATCATGAATGGAATTAGCTGCGGATTAAGGTCGATACTGTGACGTCATTCGGCCTTTGTAAAGTGTCATTGTACAGAGTGAGGTACAAGTTTTCATACAAACCTAGGGTCTTAGTAAACGTAACACATCTGTTCAATCCGTTAATTATTGTTATTATCATTATTATTATGTTATTATTATTATTATTTTCAAACGTCTTATTAAGATTATTGGCTATAATTTTGAGTTTATAGAGACGAAAATATTTGACTAACATAATGAAATAGATATTTAAATCATATAATTGTGTGTGTGTGTGTGTGTATGGAGACTTCTCAGACAAAAATAGATAAATAAATTCAGTAGTAAATAAATTTATTAATAATATCTGTCGTTACGCGTTCATGCGTAAGAGTTCTACCTTTTAGTATAGAACTGTGATAGTGATGGTGTTTCTTAAGTGTTTTGTGGATGCGTGACTATTGTCAGATCTGTATCATAGGAATACAGAAATGCTATATACACTTTTGGACCTTTTCTCGTCTACAAGCTTCAAAGCGCGCCAATAGGAACCTGATCTTCCCCCCCCCAAAAAAAAAAATATACATATATATATGTTCTGGACAGAAAATGAATGAATGTCATAACAGTTCAAAGTCGGAGTGATTGTTTTCTATCCATCACTCTTTGTGTATACTACTGACATCACATTTGATAAGAATCCGAGACTTGAAGACATTGCTAAATGTTAATGAGAACACATGATAGTGCACATCTATAGAAATTGTTGTGTATTGAATTCAAGAAGTACGGCGATGGTCATAGTAATACTATTGCGTATAGATTGAAGTGACATCGACTCCAAAGTTAAGTGTTATTCAGTGTTACAGAAACAAGTCTCACAGGACGTAGCACAGTGTACAGTCACGGTCAAAAGTTTTGGCCCACCCAGTGTTCTTTGGCTAACAACTTCTCGTATATCTATTCAAGAAAATAACCTAAATGTAAGCTAAATTTACATAGGAAAATGCATCACGTACTTAACAAAAAAGAAAAGATCGTATTGACATTGTGAATACTGTAGTGAAGGTCAAACATTTTGTCGTGACTGTATACATGAAACTGACTAGATTCTGACCATAGTCTAAAATCTGGATTCACGAAAAAGTCTGTAGAAAATTTGAACAACCAGATAAAGCGAAACAGAAGAAAATATGTAGAATAAGTGCGGTGACGCCAAGTTCCATTGGTGAATTGTGTTTGATATGGCAATCTAAGCATACAAGGCAAAGGTGATTTTTTGGCCATAAAGAAGCGACTAGAGGCGTATGCTCTTCGCTGGTGTTTGTGTGTGGGAATGTTGGCAAGTGTTTAGAGAAATATGTGATCCTCAATGAAGAACAGACGAGGAAAAATAGAAAAGGAAAAATGGAAAAAAATAACAAATAAAGAAAAGAAAAAAAATGAAAAGAAAATTAACAAAGAAAAATAAACTGAAAAAATAAAGGAAGAAAAATAGACAAATGTAAAAGGGAAAAAAAACAAAAATTACAGTGCCAGGTTGTGCCTGGCTCAGGTGACACCGAGAATGAAAGCAGAGGTTATTGTGCCTTGCTCTAACAACATAACTGTATGAAATTGCATTTTATGGTCTAACGAAATGCAGCTATGTGTGTAACACAAGGCTGCAATATGCGCATTTTTCCAGATAACAGTCAAAAGTGTGCACTTTGTGAAAAAAAAAGATGACGTAGATGTTGTGTAAGGATTGTAACAGTTGACGTTGTGTAAACAGTGTGTGAACGTGATTGCCTCAGTGTTCCTCGTGTGAATAAAACCACCGGGCAGTAGAAAGAATGAATACTGACCTTGGCTCTGCTAGAATCACTATGAGGAGCAGGTTGTCATTTAGGTTAACATGTAGGACGGACGAGCTTCTAGGTGGTTAATATGCAACATGAGGTAGTGTCTAGCCGGTTAGTTACCTTGGAACCGTCCACAGGTACCTGCAGTTGGTGGGCCTGAGAGGAGGACGTTGGAGAGGACTGTCTCCTCTCCTGTTTGTTTTGAAACCTGGTAATATTCTTGATCGCTCGTGAGGTTCAGCCTAAGATTTCTGATGCACCTATTTTTTTTTTTTTTTTTTTTTTTTATTACGTGATGGTAATTGATACCTGGCAACTGTTCCCTTGTTTGTAATGTTTAAGCCGGTGACATAATAGTTCCATGCTAATGCAACATAGACAACAGACCAACGTTTCTTCCTACTATCAGCAGTTTTAGTAGAAACTGTCCTACATTAATACAATTAAGACAATTGTCCAATGTTAAATCCTTGAGAAACGTTAGCGAAACTCGAGGTATCAGTTATATATTATCAATCATTCCATCAACATTGTCGTCGTCGTCGTCATCGTCATCATCATCATCATCATCATCATCATCATCATCATCATTATTATCACTACTGCCACTACCACCGCCACCACCACCATCATCAATATAATTATCAATATGTGTGTGTGCGTGTGCGTATATATATATATATACTGTATATATATATATACATATATATGTATGTATATATATATATATGTATATACTGTATATGTATATATAATCGTTGAGTATTTTGTGTATTTTTATGCACAATACTTGTATAGTAGTGAAAGTAAGTACAAGTAAACAAAATTGTGATGATACAACAGCAACGAAAGTCGTATTTGCCACGTTTTGTTTCCCGTGAGTCCGGTTCGACTGTCCGCAGTAGCACGTACGTGGCGCGGTTGGTTGCTGCTTCACCCAAGTCCCGGCGAGTTTCTGCCTCCGCGTCACAACCCGCCGCGGTCAATTGGCCGGCAATTATGGATACATTGTTGTTCACTGGCGAACCGCAGAAAGCATAGAGGCTCCACAGGGGATGAATATTCATAGAGGGAGAGTCTCGTATCGACGTAGGTCGGGTTACTGAGTAACAAGATTGTCGGGGATCGGAAAGGATTGTGAAGAGAAAAGTGCTTTGTTTGTTGCTGATGTTGGTGGTGGTATTGCCGTTGTCCTTATTGTTACAAGTACGTGTGAAGCTAGTAACACAGGCAGCAGTAGGGGTGACATGACCTAAACACTTGTTACTTAGTAACAAGTGTTCACTGTACAGAACAACGAACCCCTCGCGGCTGAAAGGGTCACGTGCAGGTGAATGAAATAGCCAATCGGCAGAGTAAAAAGAAAAGTTCCACACGGTACGAAAATTGTTAACAAGAGATTGTTTGGTATTAATAATAATTAATGTTTAACAGCTTGGAAACCAACCTAAGAGTGATGAGTTTTGTTGACGTACAGTAGGTCGTGATAGTTAAAGTAGATTTATATGTTTGGAGTGCTTGTAACAAGATTGTCGGAAGTCAGGAAGGGTAATTACATAACAAAAGATCAGTAAGTGCTCAGCAGTGCAAAGATTACACTAATATATATATATATATATATATATATATATATATATATATATATATATATTGTGTGTGTGTGTGTGTGAGTGAGGTCCTCTGTTATCTTGGTCACATTTTTATCTTTTTCTCGGCGTTCTTTGGAATATTTTCTTCCTCGATGGTGGTTGTGTTTCTTGGAAGTCATCTTTTAAAGTCGTGCAATAACCAGATCAGATGTCTTGCGAGGATTTTCATGTTTATGTTACGCAGTTGTCCCGTGCCCCAAACATGATCACGCGTCGAGACACAAGATACGAGCCTTCATTCTGTAGTGTTGAATAAATAAACTCGTAGATAAGTAAATAAACTAATAAATGAAATTAAACAATAAGTTAAATGAATTATAAATTATAATTAATATAAAGATAGCAATAATGGATGATGAATCATAAATGAACAAATTAATAAACAAACAGATAAGAAGTAAATAGATAAATAAAAATGCTGAAATAAACTTTGCCCACCCTGTAAGTCGTGTCCTTGATTGGAGATTGGTTAAATATAGAATCTGGCTGCTTGACCATGCGACACTTGTCAAGGACTTGATGTTTTACTACTGAGAGTACTCGTAACACGAGGAGGGAGGGGGTGGGGGTGGGGTGTTCTTGTGGTCAAACGTTTATTACTGCAGCCTTGTACAAACGTTGATATTTGTGAGAGTGTTTGGAAATCGTTTGTGGGGTGACAATATATTTCTTGGTTTGTTGGACATGTTAATGTGAAAGGCGGGAGGGAGAGAGAGACTCGGCAGATGCAAAGATATATACAGATAAAACAGACAAGCAGAGTGGCTTAGGCAGACAAATAGCTATACAGACACATGCAAACAGTAGACGCAGGCAGCCAGACAGATACACAGACAGAAGGACAAACACACGTACACAAGCTTTCAGACAGACAAGTAGACCAACAGACACACAGACAGACAGACAGACACATATACAGCAGACTGACATAAACACAGTTACCCGCAGACAAGCAGACAAACAGAGAGATTGTGCAAAACTGTTTATTTAGCGAAATCTGATGACTGTAAACCAATTGTAAAACGTTAGTGGTAGGCTTTTCGTGGTCATCTAGTCTAAACTTTGACACTTAACAATATAATGGCAGATTAAACTTGATCCAGCAAATATATGAGAATAACTGAGGTCATTCTTGGGTTTAAGTTGCATCACTGAAAGTAAAGGTCACTATAAAGGTCACTGGTTAGTAATTTTTATTTTTGTTCCATTTGTTTTTCGTTATATTCTATCTTATTTCATTTTTTTTATTTATTCGTTTTTTGGGTGGGGGAATGCCCAACATGTACGGTTTCAGGCTATCCGATAAAAATGACTCACGTGTATGGCAACAGTTTCAGCTGGCGCTGTTGCCATATAAAGGAGCCTCAATTTTCTTTACCTTAGGTAAACTGTGTTTTTTCTAATTCTAGATATTTTTTAAGTATGTGGAATTGAAGTATGTTAGTGTTGGATTATAGATTAACCAAAACTTGACATTAGCCCCATATTTATTTATTCATTTATCTGATTTCGTCTATTGAGTGATAAGGTGTATTGGTAGGTACAGATAGATAATTCTTTTATTTTTTGTGGTACTTGTAAAAAAGGCCATGAAAGGACGTCCATACTAGTTACCCTCAGCTGAATAAAATTAATAGTCGGTAGCCAGAATGGAATGTAGAAGTCAAAGGGTCAAGTTCGATATGGCCCGTAATGGACCTCGCCATTGCAGTTGTTGAACGTTTGCAGTTGATATGGTTTCCGACTTGGGCGTCGTTGACGAGAGAGAGAAAGGGAAGAAAGGGAGAGAAAGAGAAAGAAAGGGAGAGAGTGAAAGAGAAAGAAAGGGAGAAAGAGAAAAAAAGGGAGAGAGAGAGAAAGGGAGAGAGAGAGAGAAAGTAATTCAGGGTCCAAGTCAGAGTCAGAGTCAAAGTCAAAGTCAGTCAGAGTTGGTCCGCCTCGAGTCCGTCAGCCGCTGGCCCCATAACAGGACGTCGAGTAAGGCATAGGAATGAGAACCTATGTGGAGCCCAAGCCCCGCATGGTGATCATGATTGACAAGTATTGACGCCTGAAATAGACAAGGAGGAAGCTTTTGCCAGACCACTCGGGGCTGTGCTGGTGATAGGAACTTGTACGAGTGGTGTCTATTTATTAGCACCGTTAGTGGTATTTCTGGCGAGTAGTAGCAATGCTTGTGGCATTAGGTAGATGGTTCTGGCGATGATTCGCTAGTATTAACTGATTACTAATAATATTTGTAATGGGAGTGGGAGACTAGTGGTGTTCAACAGCAGTTGATTATGAAAGGGTTGTTTTGTGTACTTATTTATGTATTCATTCATTTATTTATTTATTTATTTATTTATCGTGGTTGTTAGCACTTTTTATGGTTATACTTGTCGAGGGAGGGACCAGTAAGGTGTACGTCTGAGAGAATCTTCCCTCTTCCGCCCGTTTAAGACTTCACGGTAAAGAGGTTAACCGTAGAGGTTTAGTGTATTTTCAAACCCATCCTATTGAACCCCTTCCATACTTGATGGTTCTCTAACCTTAGTTTTGTTTGCCGTCAAACTATTTCATTCAACTGTGTTTGACTCCCGTTGATAAGGAGTTAATAGATATTTGAGGTATTTAAGAAAGGATATATTTTTCTTCATTTAATATGAATGGAAAAAACAATGTGTATGTGTATGCATGTATGTACGAGGGAGCTTCAAAAAGTTCGTGGAAAAAGTCCATAACTAAAAATTATATGGAAGGAATTTTATTTTATCGCACCTGGACATTCTTGTACCAACGTGTTATAACAAGTTCAAACATGAACCCATAAATGCAGGTAATGACGCATCGCCGCCAGTTGGAAATCTGACACCATTTAAGCAACATGGAATCCACCAAAATCGAGGCCAGGACTAACATTAAATTCATGGTGAAAGTCGGTTTGGAGAATATGCAAATCATTGACGCTCTGAAACAAGTTTATGTTGACAATGTTCCAAAGAAATCAACAACCTACAAATGGATAAGTCTGTTCAGAAGTGGAAGAAACCAAATTGAAGATGAGCCCCGCAGTGGCAGGCCATCGATTTCAGTTTGTGAGAAAAACATTGATGCTATAGGCGACATGATTGAAAAGAATAAGACGAATAACCACTGAATCAGTAGCAGACACACTCAACATATCCGTGGGTTCTGCTCACACATTTGTGGTAGAGAGTTTGGGACTAAGCAAGCTTTTCGCTCGATGGGTCCCTACGTTGTTGCGCTCAGATCAGCAGCAAACAAGGGCAGATCTTTCAATGGAAATTTTGATCATTTTGCTATTGTTAATCTCCAAAGGACTATTTCATCACTGATTAAATTGTCTGACATCCACGAATTATGGTTTTTGGCATATGGCTCCACTATCGAAACTCTGTTGCTCCTCAAGGGGACTGTAGTTCCACTTAAAAAAAAAAAAGAATAAATAAATGAAAAATAAACCTTAGTTGTTTGCTTAACAAAAAAAATTGTAGTCGGGATTTAGATAGATATCGTTGCTTTAGCGTTATCCATTTTCCTTGGGTCGATAATCATATGTAAACAAAACTATGGAGCTTATGTGTACAACTTGGCGTGTATGTGTATATATGGCAGCGTGAATGCTTTTCCTGTTTCTGTTTATGGATAGTATACGTCATATGACAGGAATCCTGTTCGAATGTATGTTTCCTTATGTCGGTGTCACCACTTGGGTACTGAAGTTTATTTGACATCTTGTGGTATTTTTCTGCGCTTTTAATTTTTTTTGTTGCACGTTTCCTAATCTGTAGTTCCAGTGTTAGTGAGTTATTTAGTTGCATATTACGTGAGATTTTAGTTACACATTTCGTGAAATCTTTAATTGTACACTTCGTGAGACCTTTAGTTGCTCAATTCGTGAGATCTGGAGTTGAATATTTCGTGATATATTTAGTTGCACATTGCGTGAAATCTGTAATCTCACTATTTGGCAGATTTTTTGTTGTACTATTCGTGAAATCTGTAGTAGCATCAATTGTGAGATTTTAGTTGCATATTTCGTTAGACCTTTGGTTTACGTACTGTAATCTTCGGTTGTACATTTCGTGATCTTTAGTTGCACATTTCGTGATGTGTAGTTGCACATTACATAATCTTTAGTTGCACATACTGTAATCTTCGGTTGTACATTTCGTGATCTTTGGTTGCACATTTCGTGATGTGTAGTTGCACATTACATAATCTTTAGTTGCACATTACATGATATTTAGTTGCATCGTTCGTGAGGTCTTTAGTGGCTTGTATCGTGAGATCACTAATGTATCACTAAAACGGAGGGAGGATGGGGTGGGGGTTTCTCTAAGTTGAAAAATAATGGCCTTGCGGCACCCAGAGCAAAGATGATTATCAGTGGCAGTGGAAGGGTTAATCGAAACAGGTTTTATAATTTCACTGCAAAAGTGAGATATCTTCCGGCTGAATAAAATTTCTTGGCGGGAGATAGAATGAGGGTACCAATCGTAGAAGATATAGGATCATTTCATAGCGAAGCTGACAGGAGTGACACAATCAGATGTATGTTAGGCAATTTGCAGTGTTTATCGGTAGTGAAATTGTATGTGACATTATCCCAGAACTTAACAACGTCGGGACTGCAGTTGCATATAGATACCCGTGATGGTAATGTTGTATAGTGTGTTAGTCTATGGTTGGTATTTTATAAGGTGAGGGGCCTACGCCAGGAGGCGCGTAGCTCCGGCCGAAGCCGTTACCTTTGCCCTATGTGCTTAGGGAGTTGGAGCATTTGACAGTCATTGCTGGGAATTGGAGAGAAGGAAGGGACTCGAACCCGCAAGTAAGCGCATGCGAAACCAACGCGGTTCTGATTACGCCACCAGTGCAAGTTTGTTTATAGTTGGTGTATTATAAGAAAGCCTGTAATCTTAAGAAGTGGAAGTGTAACATAAGCCTTAAAGATGAGTCTGTAGGGGAGTTGACAGTGATGTCAGTGTCAAGTTCTTAAGGGTGTTTGTGGTTAGCGGTTGAGTTGACAGTGGCCTTGCGGTAGCCCAATAGATACCGCATCGAACTCGTGAGCTGGTCGTGAGTTCGATTCCCGGGACCCGCTGCGTGTTTCTTGCATTGGTTCCCGACGGTTCTAGCCAGGAATGGAGGCGACTCAAAAAAAAAAAAAAAAAAAAAAAGGGGGGGGGCAGCTTGCCGCAACTGACAGGGCTTGCCCTACCAGGGGTTTCTCACTTCCCACTTCGATGGGAGTGGGATTGTAATTTTTTTCTTACAGTGGTCTTAGTGTTAAGGTTTAAAAAGTGAATAGTTTAGTTATTATGTCAGTGTTAAGTTAATGAACTGTTAGGATAATGAATTTCATGACCGTATTAGTAGACGTATTAGACGCAGAAGTCTGTTTAAAAGTGTTGAATCACGACATGAAGAAATTTGTCAACAAAACAGCAATACCTATATCATCTTTCCGTAGCTTATTAAGCCCCGGTCACACACACACGACTCAAGTGAGTTCGTTTGAGTAGAAACGACTTCGTTTACATTTTTTTTTCGAATCTCCAAATGTCCTATTACCATTGCGTCATATGTTGAGAAGCTGAATGACGAACTAAGAGAAGTCAAACCTATACGAATATTAGAAACATTGTTGAATTGTTCTTAGTGAATTCTAGAATATTGTAAGAGAAATCGTCCTGCAGCTTTTCAGATTCACAACATTTGACGAGAATCGTGATAGTGTGATGGGGGCTTAACAGAAAACAGGACTTATCCAAACTATACAGGAGCTGCCCTTGACTAACTAAACCAACATAGGAAATACAAGAGATCACACTTCAACTGCGTTGACAAGTATAGAAGCGCTGGTAAATGACAACATGTGATCAACGTTGGGCGATTTTGATTTAGCCGAGTGCAGGATTCTTTGCTGAAGAGTTCAGACTCGGTTGAGTTCTTTATTATGGTGACTCCCTTTACATATTTTATTCTGGCAAAGGCTGAGCAATTTTGCAGCATCCATCCTTAGTCGAAAGGGTTTCATAGGGTTCTCTTCACTGCGAATAGGAAGTAGAAAATCTCCTTATTAGGAATGAAATGTTGCGAAATTTAGAAAATTCAGGATTCTGGAAGGACTTTCAGGGAATCTGGTATATATTCATTCATTTTCCGTTTCCGTAATTTGGAATCGGGAATTACAGATTCCCGATAAAGAAACGATCTATCTTCAATGCTGTGGTAATATTTTCGCCTCGAAGACATCCTTTACACACTTGATTCAGACCAACGCTGGACTATTTTATTCAATTTAGTGCAAAATCCTATGCTAAAGGCTGCCATCGTTTATGTGTGGGCTTCAGCCTTGGCTCTTGAGGACACTATCTCGTGCCTGAAGCTCAATTGGACTTCAGAGCTCGACTATGTGCACTTCAGTGAGTTTGACCAGGAGTCGAGATGTCTCAGCACCAATCAAGATGTGTTTCCACGTCTTTGGCTCTATGAAGAATCTCTGAGGGACAAAAGAGTCTGTGAGGGTTGCTGGTGGACTCTTCAGAGGTCAAAGCCGATAGAGTCTGGCAGATGTATTGTAACGGGTTCCACGCCGCTGAAAAGGGGACAAATGAAATGGTAAAGACACGTAGTTACCCACGCGCGCACACACACACACACACACACACACACACACACACACACACACACACACACACACACCGGCTCGTCGGTACAGTGGTACAGTTCTTAACCGCTAATTCAATAATCTGAGTTCGAGTCCCACCAAGGGCTGAAAGAAAAAGTTAGCATCGTTGCACTACGAGCAGGAACTCCATTTCTGGTAGGCAAGGAGCTGTGCTCGCGCGCGTTTGGAAGGTTACAACATTACCAATAGAAAGGGCCACATACGAGATCTGAACTCTCATCCGGAATGGTAATAGCTGTCGATCACGGGTCCAACACATGATCTAAGACCGTGGTGAATCACGTGTGCGTATAAACACGCGAAAACAAGCAAGCAAACGAAACGTAGAAACAAATGGACGAACAAACAAGGGTAATTTTATATTCACACCACGAGTCTCGCCTCCTTGCCAATACCATTCCGAGGATTGTCACCTCAAAGTCAACTCCTTCAATTTGTGTGGCCAATCCAATTTATAACTTTTGTTCTCATTTTGTATATATGTATGGGTATAAGTATATATCATGTATATTATATATATATATTACATATGCATGTTTTGTATATATATATATATATACCTGTATATATATATTACTGTAACCAATGGCATCGTATGCAAATTGACTAGTTAAAACGTACTCTAATTTCAGTCTTACCGTGAAGGGAGACTACGTGTTGAGAGATTGTTGTTTATTCGTATTATCATTTGCGTATGCCCGATGTATGATGAATCGTGTTATTTCTTCTGTGGCTCGTTTGTCCCAAGCCTCCGATCATAGCACAAGGGGCAAAGGTGATTGCTCGAGATGTAGCTCTGTTATGAGCTCAAAAGGTGACCGCAGTAAGAAAAAATAAATAAACAAACAAATGAAAATATAAAAAAGACTAATTTTATTTAGTAGAACTGTTAAATTTCAGTGTTCACAATGGAATAGGTGAGAGTGTATTTAAGTAAAAACTAAGAATTATAAGTAAAGACTTAATAAAGTTGTATACAAAATATATGTAAAGACGAGGAGCCTACGCCAGGGGGCGCTGAGTAGCAGCCTTTGGCTTATGCGCTTTAGTGACTGTTGGGGCAGGTAAGGGTCACTACTGGGGATCGAAGAGAAATCCGAGATTCGAACCCACGACTAAACGCATGCGAGACCAACATGCTTCCCATTAGGCTATCAACGCATGAAAGTAGACATAAAATTCCATATAGAATTACACGTGCAAATATATGCAAAATTATGCATAAAACAACGTTCCCTTGAACGAGTTCAAATTCGAGTTCGAAACTCGAAGTGACTCTTCTTAGGGCAGAATGGAGGAATCTTCGTCTCGAAGTGCAGAACGTCCTTTTCAACGAAGCCGCACCGCTGTCGGAGTCGATGTTGGACCAACCAACTCAGAGCGAGCCAGGGAGCTCGTCACGCTTCGGCAGTCTTTAAACTCCCGGGAGATTCCATTCTAGCGCTATGCACAGACAGACATAGGCACACACACTACACACACAACACGCACGCACACACACACACTTTGTTCTCCTCATTTTTCCGTTTCTTAGTTCTCAGCTGTTTCTCCTCCTCTCCCTCCTCCTACTCCCACCTTTTATTTTTTTTCATAATTTTTCTCGTCATTTTTTAATTTTGTGGTTCCTCAGGTTTATCCTCATCTTTATCCCCACCTCCCCATCCTCTTCTTTCTTATCTTTATCTTTCCCCTTCCTCATTCCCTGTCCATCCTCAACCACTCCCTACCACCCCTTATGCCTATACCCGCATTCTTCTTTTTATTTTTATTCATTCCCCACCACCATACTCCCAGCTCCCCTCCCCTTCCTCCTCCTCTCCCCTTCGCCCCCTCCCCTTCGCCCCCTCCCCTCCCCTTCCCCCTCCCCTTCCCCCCCTCCCCTCCCCTCCCCTCCCCTCCCCTTCCTTCATTCACACATTCACTAGAAGTGGACCAGTCTCTCTCTCTTTCGTATCCAGGGTTTGTAGAGGTCCGGCGGTGAATCGCAGCTCGTATCTTATTAGCCTTTAAAAAACATCGTAAATCTTTGACGCCGAAGACTGTTTACTGTAGTACTTACAAGTGAAAACAGTTGTACTTCCCTGTGTTTGTGTGTATTTTTTCTTTCTCTGGTTGTTTTGTCTCTTTCTAATGTTTATTTTATTTTATTTTTTGTATATATTTTTTTCTCAGTTGGAAGTGCGTTGTCGTTGTGAATCACATTGGGGGAAATTAAACTTTACATTGCTTGTCTGTATTCATCTTTTCCTTTTGTCCTACTCGCTGGTTCGCATTGTCTTTTCGGTAACGTGGTTTGTTTTGGCGTGTCTGCACAGGGTGTGTCAGAAGTCTGGATCCATTGACAAACGCTAATTCATTACATATCCGTGATAACATCAACACCGAAATATTAAATGTTGAAAGACTTTGTTCGTCGTATACACACGTTAGTTAAAGTTAGAGACGGCTATTTTTAATGCTGGTTGTAATCTCTGTATTTATATTGATATTTTTGTGGATCCAGATGTTTGGCTCACCCTGTAGGAGAGAGTGTCTTAACCTGGGGTTTGCAAACCCCCAGAGGTTCGCGGGACAGTTTACACGGGGGTATTTAGATGACTAGCGAAAGATTATTTATTTAAATCTACATGTGTAGTATCACTGTACATTGTCCATGATGTTAACACTTAACTGATGAATAAAGTCATTACAATTTGAACCATTTGATATCCATTGCTATACCATTGTATATTAAATTAGTTCTGATATATAACAGTTCTATATTCTGTGTCAAGTTAATGGAAGCACGGGTCGATGGCCTGAGGACTCTCAGTGTGCGTAACGGGAAAAAGGTTGAGAAGCTCTTTTGTGGAGGTTAACAGAGTAGTTCTTCTTTCAGTTATGTGTAAAAACGTTTGAGAGTGACAGTTGATCGTGGACACATTTATTATTTTATGTTATTTTCCGAGTGTGGCTTCCATACCACCGTTGTGTATTCAGGATGAAATCTTAGCTATTGTGTTTGTAGTGTTTTTTTTTTATCTGTTTAAACATTGATTAGTATATGTATACGACCTTCTCGGATGCATGTATATGTTTTCAAACCGAGGCCTAATGTAACTTTTTATTCTATTTTTTTTGTCTTACTTTTATTCTATTTTTTGTCTTATTTTATTTCATCTTATTTTGAGTTTATTTTACTTTTTCTTATTTAATTTTTTCTCAAGTTTTTAATTTTTTTTTATTTTTATCTTCAGTATGTGCTATGCTGTGTTATGTATTACTGTATTCAAACCTAACCCACGATAAGGTGTTGCTATTAGGTACTGTAGTTTACCAGCGATAATTTACCCACTATTTGTATGAACTATGCAAATGTCTTTTGTTATTATGGTGACATGATGTGAACAGGATTGTATCACTTCGTTAATAAGAATATAAATATTTTATTTCTTTATCATTCATGAGTATACGTAATAGTGTACATTCATACCCCAAAGTTGATCTAAACAACTTTATCCTTGACCATAGAAACAACCAATTTTATTTGTATAAAAAACCACGTTTCAAGGGGAAATAACTATCTATCCACATAACAAGGATTCCCCCCCCTAATAATGGAGGTAGCCAGTCAAGGAACGCACCCTCTCCTACCCATCCTCCACTCATTGTTTCCCTCTCGTATCAAATATACATTAAATGGTCAAGACGCTAGCAACCGTGCAACATGTAGCACGATGGCTAGCCTCTTGACCTCGTGATTATGGACGCACGGGTCAGGGTTCGAATCCCATGGCAGAGCTTCTAGAAATGTTCAATCTGTCTTTAACATACACATACATTAAATGCTCTCCATAGGAAATATGACATGTGTACGGGTATATTCATATATAGGCCTTGGAATTTGAATGATCAATATGCATACTGGGCCAGACGCCGCTACCACGAGCACTCTTTGTCTGAGAACCGATTGCCTCGGCACTAGGCTTGACTGTGGTCTATTGGGTTCACCTTTGTCTTAACGAAATGGGCTCAAGCACTTGTCAGAACGAAAGAAGCAGAGGACGAAAACTTCTTTGTTTGTTTTTGTTCTTCGTCTTCACCGTTTTCTCACGTGAACATAAATAGAGTGAATATTGGGTCTCGTGTATGTGTTGGTGTGTTGTGGTGCTATGGTCTTTGATTACGTGCTGGGCTCGTGATCGACAACTCTTCGCCGCCGGAATGAGACCTTATAGATAATATTTTTTATCTGTAGGTAATATTGTGACCTTTTATATACGCGTGCATGCGCGCGCACACACACACACACACACACACACACACACACACACACACACACACACACACACACACACACACACAAAGGATTACAAAGGATTACAAAGGCGGAGCATGCCGACAGGAGACCTTTTGATCCATATCTAGGTCGGATGCGAAAAAAAATCATAATAATAAAATAATAAATAAAAACTATGATAATGTAAATAACAAATAAAATACATAAATAAATGCATAGATATAGTTCGATGATAAACAAACAGGTAAATAGTAAATAATAATAAATTGACATATAACTAATAATAAATAAAAATCAGACAGACAAATGATAACAAAACAAAAACAAATAATATAAGATAAATTATAATCATTACAGCATCTTACTTAGGTATTTATCTAAATGATTCTTAAAGCTTCGAACTGAACTACATTGCACTACCTGTGCAGGAAGTTTATTCCATTCATTTACTACACGGTTGGCAAAGTTGTTTCTACCTACTACCAAATTGAATCTATTTCCGGAGAGTTTAAGACCATTGTTTCTTGTCTGATTCTCATTCAATGTAAAAATTTGGTCACTTTTGATGTTGTCAATTCCCTTTAGAATTTTAAAGACCTGTATCAAGTCACCTCTGAGTCTACGCTTTTTTAGGGAAAACAGATTCATATGTTTTAGTCGATTTTCGTATGATTTATTTTTGATATTTGGAATCAGTTTTGTGGCTCGCCGTTGTACTTTTTCCAATCTGTCAATGTCTTTAATGAGATTCGGTGACCATACGGAAACAGCATATTCCAAATGTGGACGAACTAACGATTTATATAGCTTGTTAATGAGTGATGGACTTTTGAAATCAAAAGATCGCGCAATCAGTCCTAGA
>NC_134806.1:36805023-36825023 GCF_046742065.1 Oratosquilla oratoria
CAAACTCGAGTCTCCGGAGTTGAAATTACAGACATTTCTTCTTGAAGCTCCTGAGGCGTCTAAAGACTCCTCCTCGGTCGTCGTCGCAATTTCGAAATGGTCTTGAATGAAAAATGCAAGAACCTTCGATGGATCGTGAATGGATTAATTTTTGCGTTTTAGTAAGATGTTACTGTTGTGTTATTACGTCAGTCGCATGGCGGGTGAAAGGGGTGACTGGAATAAAGGTGAATATTTTATTTTTTTCGTTGTTATTGTTATAAGGAGGCCATCTCTTGAAAATGATGACTTCAGTGAAGGATTTACGAACTGGTTATAAATCTTGAATATATTAATTTATTATATTAATTATTATCCTTATTGAAAATATAATTTATGTATGAGCATGCGATGCAGTTGATAGATATAAATGCTTAAGCGTTAGGCTGTACTTGCGCTATGTTTAATTGATTAATTCAATTCATTTACTTGTTAATATGCATATTTGTTCATTATTCAGCGTCGTTACAGAGCGGAATGTCTCTTGCTGGCGTTCTTTTCAGCTTTAATCCATTGTAATGAAGGCTCTTCTGTCTTGTTCTTGGTGAATATATATATATAATATATATATATTTTTTTGGGGGGGGGTTGCAAGTTAGCTCAGGGAAAGACCACGAAGAAGAAATGCCCCGGACTGTATTTTAAGTTGTACTTCAAAGTAATTTTTACTTAATTATTTTATTTCATGTTACTTTTTTTTATACTTTATTCTATTTCAATTGTTATTTTATTTTTATTTTTATTTATCTATCGATACATTGTATATATATATATATATATATATATATATAATATATGTATATATATATATATAATATATGTATATATATATATATATATATAATTTATTATCATTTATTCATTTATTTGGTTTCAATTAATTTTGCTTGCAGCCTGCAGAAACATAACTTTCAGGTACCCATCGTAGATACCCTCATTCTGTAAATCAATATAAAATAAGAGCCTTCTATAGCATTTGCTGGGTCCTGTAAAGATAATACAGCTCAATATTTGCAGTCTAATCAAACGAATCCACAGCAGTTCTGAAACCTGGGCTGTGTGATAACAGGCTTTAGACACACCAATGCAATAGGAAATAACTTTATCATGCATTGACTTCCATAAATCAGAGGGATGCTCGTGGGCCCCGATTGTATTTCGCAGATTGTATTCCTTTATGTTGTATTTTGTGGGCGTATCCTATGCGTTCTTCTTCGGTTAGTAGAGTGTGTGGGATTAGCCATGGGCTTGGATCCCGTTTTAGGCTCGTGATCGACAGCTGTTACCCTCCCGAATGAGAGCCTAGAGAACATAGCCTGATGTATATGGAATGCGCACGCACGCACACACGCACACACACACACACACACACACACACACACACACACACACACACACACACACACACACACACACACACACACACGCATGCACGCACAACTCGTTGCCCACCAGAGTTGGAGTGCCGGCTCGCGATGCAGTGAAGCTGAAACTTTCAACCCTGAGCGAGGCTTAAACTTGGATCGTTGAATTAGCTGTCTCGCCCGGCACCACGACACCATCGAGTCGTATGTTTTTTTGCTGCGAAAACTGTGTGCACAAGATAATCTCTGGGTTCGTAATAGTTCTTCTTGTGTTTGTGTGGGTCGTCAGTGTAAAATTGACTTACCAAATACGAGCAGCGGGCTTGCAGCCCAAATGCTTGCGTACCCAATAGACACATCGCGACGAAAGTGTTTTGGCCCAAGATTTCGCTTGATGTGAAAATATTTGGTATTAGCTGAGGGGACAGAAGAGAATAGATTGTAATCGAGACCTATTCGAGATCCAATCGAGACATAATCGGACCTGATCGAGACCCGTTCGAGCTCCCGTCGAGACGCGATCGAGAACCCGTCGAGACCCAATCGAGACCCGTTCGAGTTCCCGTCGAGACCTAATCGAGACCCTATTTTATCTCGATTCCATCCACCTACGGGATAGATTCGCAGTGACAGTATCGCAGAAGTGGTAAAAGATAATTTTAAAGAGAGTAGCAGAAAGTAAAAATTATTCCTTTTTCTACTTGGGAAATATAGTCTCCGATTATAAAACAATGTAGGGTGACTGGTCCGTAGCGGTGTTAGTGACGTCTTCCTAATATAATGAATGTATAAACTATTATATGCAGTCAATGCCTCTCACAGTGTCATGAGTCATGGCACAATGTAGGGTGACTCTGGTCCGTAGCGGTGTTAGTGACGTCTTCCTAATATAATGAATGTATAAACTATTATATGCAGTCAATGCCTCTCACAGTGTCATGAGTCATGGCACAATGTAGGGTGACTCTGGTCCGTAGCGGTGTTAGTGACGTCTTCCTAATATAATGAATGTATAAACTATTATATGCAGTCAATGCCTCTCACAGTGTCATGAGTCATGGCACAATGTAGGGTGACTCTGGTCCGTAGCGGTGTTAGTGACGTCTTCCTTATATAATGAATGTATAAACTATTATATGCAGTCAATGCCTCTCACAGTGTCATGAGTCATGACAGACATCTGTAGCGTGCATGGCCAAGTTGATGGGGCGAAGGTCGGAAGTTGTGGGACAGATTGTAAACGACGCTAGGCCCCTAGTAGAACAATATGGTGAAAACCTTTTTATTTACACATTTGTTTATTTATCTTTATTTGTATTTATCTATTCGTTTTTATTTATTTCAATTTATTCTTAATTTCTTAACATTCCCCATTCCGAACAGAAGGGGTTACTTTTTTTTATATATTTATCTATTTAAATATTTTTTGTTTTTATGTATATATTTGTGTATTTGTATATATTTTTTTGTTCAGCATATTTTAAGGAATTTAGTAACTCAAGGTTTATTTTCTTTCAAACCATTTCTATTATCTGAAGCATGTTCTGTAGGTAGATTCTCCCTACCCTACTCCCTACCCCTTCCCTCCTTCACTCCTCCCCCCTGCCCCCTCCCCCCTGCCCCCTCCCCCTTCACTCCTCCCCACTGTCCCCTCCACCCTAGACTGAATAAAATCGTCTAACATTAACATAAAGAAAAACTAACAAGATGGTTACCGTGGAGTGTGAGGGTGGGTGAGGTATTGGTGGTGGGATTCGTCTTAATTGGTCGCTTCGATTAGGTTGTCAGTATGAGTGACCAGTGCGCGTTCGGCTTGGTGCCAGCTGGCTTTGATTCGCAACAGTGTCCGAATCCGTACGGGGCTGAGGGTTGGGGGTGGGGAGAGAGCGGGGTTAGGGGGAGAGTAGGGATGGGGTTGGAGGGAGAGAGGGGTTGGGGGAGAGAGTGGGTTTGGGGTTCGGGGGTTGGGGTGGGGGGTTGGATGTGGTTTCACCCAAACGGATCACGTTGCGTACGAAACCTGTTTCTGTGTTGACTCTGGGAGAGTTGGATCGTATTGTATGGCCTTGGAGTAGTTGTAGTAGTGAGTAGTAGATGTACTGAGTAGTATCTGTAGTAGTAATGGTTGTGGTATTAGTATTAGTGGTGGTAATGGTGTTATTAGTGGTGGTAGTGATTTTAGTTATAATAGTGTTGGTAACGATTGTGGTTGTGGTGAAGACGATTGTGGTGGTAGTGGTGACAGTTGTAATAGTGGTGGTGACAGTTGTGGTGGTAATTGTGATTTTAGTCATTCTTCATACTAACATCCTTTATCAAATTTTAACGATAGTCATAACATATCATTTCTCACGTCTCCATTACCACATGTAAACTTCTTCACGTGACCAACCATGACATTGCTAAACTTCTGATTATGCTTCAATTGTCAGACACAAGTGTGCCTCTGCTAAGCATACCACTTCGTCACCATAGGGTTCTGTATATCTGAATGAAATACTCTGGCGGCTGACAGAATGGAAGGATAAGTACCACTGAAGGATTCACTGACGACAATAGAGGTTTCCTTCAGCAAAATGAAATAGCTTGGTACATACATATACCAAAGGCTTTTTTTCCCTCTTCCCTCTTCCCTCCCTCTTATCTTGGCACCTCCTGAATGACGGGTCATCCCTGCACCTTACCCACTGCCCTGTGTCAGAAGCAGTGTCACAACTAGAATAAACACTTAGTCACTTAAAGGGTAAATAGAGACTGCTGGAACCCTTTGACGTTGACATGGTCTTTCGTAACTTTAATGAAATCGTCTGACGGCAACCTGAAAGTCAAAAACAGATGCCACAGTGTTTAGTGAGAATGAGCACTATGCCGGGTTTTAGTCGCGTCTAGGTTGGGAGTCGCATACTGGGTCTTGGGCCTCTTACCGCATTGTGGGCGGTCGAGCTTGGGGTTGGGGTTGAGGGGGAAAGGGAATGGGGAGAGGAGGAAGGGGGGAAAAGGAGAGGATGTAAGGGGAAAGGGAGAGGAGGGAGGGGGAAGGGGATGGGGGGGGTGCCGAATGGACGATTTCCAATGGATTCAGCAATTAGGTTTTATAGGACCACGTATAGTCCCGTATGAATGGGGTAGAGATACCGCTGTTCTGCAGTACATGATTTTTTTTTTTTTTTTTTTTTTTTTAAGGGTCATACAGACGTGAAGGATGGGTTGTCTGGTATATGGTCCTAGATTTATAGGTGCCACTGAATGTGTATACAAAATTTTTACTCTTTCCCAGCAGTCATGATATATGTTTTTTATTTTATTTATTTTTTGGTTGCTCTGTGATAAAATGTTGTGATATGCTGATAGTTGATGAGATTAAATCTTGCAAAGAGCTGTAACTCGCAGAGTTCTTGATTAGAATAGTATTTACTGTTTTAAATGAAATGAATACGTGCGTGTTGAATTATATTCATATATCTATTTGTGTATTTGATCTATTTTAATGTTTTCATCATTAGTCATTGATGTCTAGAACGAGAAGTGGAAGTGATTAGTGAGAATATAGTCATTTTTCTGGTGTAATGTTGCTTAAGGCGTTATTGTATTAGGCTGTTTTTCCCTCCAACTGTTGGAGCAGATTTGCAGCCTGTAGATTTTGGGAAATAATCTGATTTGCTGGAGGAAAATCATTTTCCGCCAGCATATCAAGTGACATTCTATGTATATTGTTGATAAAACAAAATAGTTTGTCATAGGGATTTTACGGCAATATATATATATATATATATATATATATATATATATGTATATGTATATATATATATATGCGTAAGTAACCACTAGGAAAAGTAAACTAACGAAGCAGAGCGCTTTCGTATGATTACATCTTCAGTGCAGATACTGCTCTGCCCCGTTACTTTACTTTTCCTAGTTGTTACTTACGCATTTGTGAACACACGTTCCTAGTGTTTTTATTGTATATATATATATATATATATATATATATATATATATATATAAATATATATATAATATATATATGGAGTTGGACGGTACCGTGGATTAATTGGAGGTTGGATGGAAAATAGCCTAGCGTGATAACACCTTTACACTAACTTGTATATTGTAAAGCGAGTTTCCTATATTTGAACAAAATTGCCTGACGGCAGGTAAGCTGAATGTCAAAATTGTAAATAAGTAACGAAAGGGTTAAGATAGATTCGAAATATATCTTAACCTGATTGCTACAGAGAACTTTTTCATAACTGAATGAAATCGCCTGGCGACAGCTAGAATAAACGTCTTAGATTATTATATTATATATATATATTATATATATATATCATATATAATATATATATGTATATATATATTTACATGTATATATATATATATATATGTATATATATATATATATATAATATTTAAAGTATATGTACAATGATTAATGAATAAGCAGCGAGATGGTAAAATCGGGGTTTATAACATAACCTGTGTTTTTGTTTTATGAAGTATGACAATATCGATAACATGTGACTGAATTTTACTGTGTCCACTGGAAAAAAATGAACATTGTTTGAATACTATGACCTCAAAGCATAGTACCTTTTCCTAGGCGATCTGATTCAGCCAACCTCACTGACTACTTGCGCAAATGAAAGGTAGATTTAATAGATAAGCCAGCAAGATAGAACAAAAGTAAACCAGTAAACTATAAAACCAGGTAAATTGGAATGAAAGCGCTCGCCAGATATGACGACCGTGAGAGACTCTGTGCCTCGACATAAAAGTGTTTTTAGGTTTATTGAGTATGTCATAGGACGTGATTGGCAATTCTCCGCACAACGAGGAAATGGTTTGACAACGTATGGTAACCCCTTTTCCTCAACAGACAGACAGACAGAATGACGGACACAAACGCAGACAGACTGACACAGACATACAAGCATAGATACTTCGACACACAAACATACAGACACAGACATACAAGCACAGACACTTCCAGACACACAAACATACAGACACAGACATACAACCATAGAAATACACTGACAAACACACAACTAGCCATACAAACACGGACAGACAGGCACAGACGAGCAGGTACAGACACAGGCAGACAAATACACAGGCAGACAAATACAGACACACACTCAGGCTGACAAATACAGACACACACTCAGGCTGACACACACAGGCAGACACACAGGCACGCACGCACAGGCACGCACGCACAGGCACGCACGCACAGGCACGCACGCACAGGCACGCACACACACACACACACACACACACACACACACACACACACACACACACACACACACACACACACACAATTATCATTACGACCAGTCACACATTATTCTAGATTAATTGGAGCCTATGTATCTTCTGAAAATATAGAAGCGCTGTTTATGGGAGACGTGGTCCAGTATGGCCTCATATATATATATATATATATATATTTATGCAATAAAAACACTAGGAGCGTGTGTTCACAAGTGCGTAAGTAACCACTAGGAAAAGTAAATTAACGAAGCAGAGCGCTTTCGTATAATTACATCATCAGTGCAGATATAAGGAAGGGATTATTCTTAATGCCTTCTTTCTATCTGCACTGAAGATGTAATTATGCGAGAGCGCTCTGCTTCGTTAGTTTACTTTTCCTAGTGGTTATTTACGTATATATATATATATATATATATATATATATATACATATATATATATATATATATATATATATATAAACCGAAGATTTTTCTGATTCTTTCAGGGTTATTACTATGAACCTAATATAATCATAACAAAAGAAGCAAATAGAATGAAAATAAAATAAAATAAAAGATAAGAATAAAACGTGAAGTATTGTCAATAGACATTGAATACAATAAACCTCTTTAATGTTGTGCAAGTGTCGCCCGTGAAAGCATGAAGTGCAAGGCACTGGCATGCGTAACAGGACGGTGCCGGGAGAGTTGTGTACAGCAGATCGTAACCCGAAACCTTAAACAGGACCTGCGTTCCAACACTGATTCAACTTCAGTAATCGATGTAAATGAACTGAAAAGTAAAAATGTAATTTAATGCTGCGGGCGCTCTAACACAATAGTGTGCTGGTTGCGTTGATGTTTCCTACTGTTTGGGAGGTGTGGGTTAGGTTGGTGGGAGCTGGCCAGTTGATGAGTTGATGATTGTTATTATGTGGGGATGTTTTGTATATTAATGGATGTGAAAAGTAGTGATTGTTTGGAGTGTTTTTATTGTTTTTAATTCACTTACTTTATTCCTCTGACCCAAGTTATTGGCATCTTGTACTCTCATGTGAAATTGTCTATAACATTTTAATTTAGCGTAGTTTATATTGAATTTGAATCCATCGCCTCCTGTTAATTGTTAGCCTCCTTTCTTTTGATGCATACTTAGCCTCAGTAGTAATCAGAGACATAGAGAGATGGTGTTCTCCAGTGACTTTTTTTCTTCTTCTTCTTCGTTCACTCGGTTAATTTTTCCATTTGTCTGGACAGCTGGAGCAAATAACAGCCACCAGAACTTCTTGGATATCATTTTCCGAACCTTAGAATGAGAGGAAAACGAAGAGACGTAGGAAAATCCATAGTTTTGGTCTATTACTTTGTGTATTTGTTTTATTGTGATTTCGCCCCTGATTTGGGCCTCAACCCCGGACCTCTACCCCAGACTTCGAATCCCGGATCCCGACCCCGGACCTTAAACCCTGGACCTCAAACCCCGGACCTCAAACCCCGGACCTCAAACCCCGGACCTCAAACCCCGGACCTCAAACCCCGGACCTCAAACCCCGGACCTCAAACCCCGGACCTCAAACCCCGGACCTCAAACCCCGGACCTCAAACCCCGGACCTCAAACCCCGGACCTCAAACCCCGGACCTCAAACCCCGGACCTCAAACCCCGGACCTCAAACCCCGGACCTAAACCCCGGACCTCAAACCGCGGACCTCAAACCCCGGACCTCGAACCTCCGGGAACCTCAAACATGAACCTTTGTGTTAAGGGAGATCAGTCCCCAACCTACAGTAATTGCACTCCAGTAATACGAAAATGAAGTCTGCAGAAATGGTGACAAGGAATTATCCACACTGACACTGAACAAGCTTACAAAGGCCATTGTCTTAAGTCAGAGTCTCAGACGCGGAGGAGGCCGGCGAAGATGCGGTCGTCAGTTCTGCCAAGTTCCACTTGAAGAGCGACAGATTCCAATAAAGGACAAAGGAGGAACATTGTTCTTCGGGGTCGCCTCCTTCAGCTGGGTCTTCCGTTTCCAGTGGCTTACAGGGGCACTTCGCTCCTGAAGACGCCTCGATGTGGGACACGTGCCCTCCTTATATGCAGATCTTGTGATTACGGTTGTAGATGGATGGGGAGAGGAAATATATTCAAATTATGACCCACCCACCATTGTGCTATGTGCTGAATGCCACAAGTGTCATATTTATCTTATTTCTTTATTTTCACCAAAATATTTGAGTCGTTATACGCACTGCGAAGTGACTAGTCATGATAGCTTATGTCAAAGCTTGGGGATTTAAGACACTGTAAATTTAATGACGTCAAGCGCTGGTTTTCCAGCGGATCCGAACCTCCTGGGTTCTAACGAATAACTGGCAAAGACAAAAAATCAAAGTTACTGTGGATCATATACTGCATTTGGGCGATTATTCTTTTGTGTTTTACTGTAGACAGTCAAAAATTAATTATTCACTTTTAATCTGTATCTTCACACACACACACACACACACACACACACACACACACACACACACACACACACACACACACACACACACACACACACACGTATGTGAAGCCAATAAAGTCGGATTGCACGTCTCCTCTTCCTCCCTATTGCCTCTCAACTTCAGTGTCGCTTTCCCTGAAACTGTGTTTGTATGTACATCATGGGATAGTATCACTCTCTGTCGGACAGGATACGTGTCCACTGTTGCGGATGGAGCAGTTATGAATCTGAGTTGAGATACTCGTACAAGACGGGGAAGGCGAAGTGAGTGAAATATATACATGTGTGTGTGTGTGTGTGTGTGTGTGTGTATGTGTGTGTGTGTATGTGTGTGTGTGTGTGTGTATATGATTCACCTTGGTCTTTGGATCACGTGTTGGTCTCGTGATCGACAGCTATTTCCCCCCCCCGGAAGAGAGCTCAGAGCTCGTATGACCGATCTATGGGTAATGCTATGACCTTACACGCACACACCCACCCAACTCCCCAACTCGAAGCGCAGCGATACTGAAACAATTTCAGCCCTGGGCAGGATTCGAACCAGGTAACGCCGGTACTGCCGTAATGACAGTCTGGGACTCTACCAACCGCGCCACCGAGTGTGTGTGTGTGTGTGCGTGTGTGTGCGTGCGTGTATATATATATATATATATATATATATATATATATATATATATATATATATAATGCAATAAAACCACTAGAAACGTATGTTCATAAATGCGGGAATAACCACCAGAAAAATAAACGAACGAAGCAAAGCGCTTTCGTATATTTACATCTTCAGTGCCAGTACAAAGAAGGAATTACAATAGGTAGAAAAACATACAGAAATATACGACTGAATGAGTCGTGGGGAAGCAGGAATTCGGAGAGGTAATGGAAGAGGTACACACTTTTTGGCCGTTGCCATAGTGATTAACTAAACAATTGGGGCAGTTGCTCGCAAGTAATATTTTACAATTTAAGCACCTTTAAAAAACCTTTACATATGTAACTATCTAATTTGTACCGACCTTGATGTAGGTTTACATTTATCCCCTTACTAGATTTGATCAAACTATATTCAATTAAATTTCTTTCTGTGATGTTAATATTGTGCTAGTCTGGTTTCCCTCTCTAACGTATTTCTTGTGTTGATTTGGGGCCCATTCTGTCATATATTTCTGTAAGTTCTTTCTACCTATTGTAAATTATTCTTTGTACTTGCACTGAAGATGTAAATTTACGAAACGCTCTCCTTCGTTAGTTTATCTTTTCGGGCGACTACTCCCGCATATATACACACACACACACACACACACACACACACACACACACACACACACACACACACACACACACACACACACACACACACACACACACACACACACACACACACACACACACACACACACACACACACACACACACACACACACACACACACACACACACACACACACACACACACACACACACACACACACACGTATATATATAATACGCGAAGAATATGTATATTTCTTTTTCATTGTTATTACTCTTCCTCTTATTCTGTCTCTCTTTTCCATTCTCTCTTGCTCTATTTCTTGTTTTCGTTCTATCGTAATCTACCTCTCTCTATTTCATTGTTATTGCTCTTCCTCTTATTCTGTTTCTCTTTTCCTTTCTCTCTTGCTCTATTTCTTGTTTTCGTTCTATCGTAATCTACCTCTCTCTATTTCATTTTTGTATTTCTCGCTCTGTCTCTACCTCCTTTTCTTCTCTCGCTCTCTCTCTATTATTTTACCTCTATCTCTCCTCCCTACCTCCCTCTCCCTCCCTCTCCCTTCGTCCCTCCCCTTCGTCTTCCTCCCCTCTCCCTCTCCCCCTCTCTTCATCTCTCTCTCTGTATCTATCTATATCTGTCAGAGACAGACATACACGTGCAGAGAGGGAGAATATGTACGAACATTGCAGTAATATGACAAGCAAAGCATTTTTTATTCTCTGAATAGACATTTTATGGAAAGGGGCAGGTTGAGCTTGTCGGAAGAAGAACGCAGATTCAACTAAACGAATTATGAATGTCGATGAAGGGAGGTAGGTTAATTTGCAATTTTAATCAATATTTCATGACTAAACGAGATTACCGTGCATGCCTTAGTTAGTGTCCTTCACATGACGTGACAGGTTCCCGTGTTGCCCGTTTGACGAAGACGGCAAGAGCTCGTATGTTGTTGCTGTTTTTAATAAAATCGTCTGTCGGCAGCTAGAATAAGTGACTAAGGTATCTTTTTAGGCAAAATGTTTTTAATAAGTGAAGCAGATCGCCTAAGGACATTAATAATTAAATTTGCGAAGCACGGTAAAACCTAAGTTACATTCGACTTAGTGTATCATCAGTCAGAGGACAGTTTGTCCTCCTTAGCTGACATGTGACGGCAGACAGAATAAAGTCGGAAATTTATATATTTATCCCATTTTACTGTAATTCTACGTTCCTAGAATCCCGTCTCTCCATGTGACGTAACAAAGGTCAAGACATTCCGTATATATGTACACATACAACTGTGTGTATGCATGTGTGTGTGTGTGTGTGTGTGTGTGTGTGCGCGTATGCGTGTACGTGTACGAAAAGGAAAAGGAAACAAAAATGAACGAGGTGGTTTGCCACGTGGGCGAGGAAAACAACAGGAAGTGAAGGACAGGACAAGGGAAATCACCCACCAGAACGAGAACACAGTTTTGGAATTGTACGACAGATGGTAAGCCATGTACACACACTGAGAGATTCTGCTGCAGGCAAGGACGGTTTTGACACGCTCTCTCTCTCTCTCTTTTTCACTCTCCCTCTCTTTCGCTCTCGTTCTTCTTCTTGTTCCCTCTTGTTCTTTCTCTTCTCTCTCTCCCCCTGTCTCTTCCTGTCTCTCACACTCTCCATGTCTCACTCCCACTCCCTGTCTCATTCTCTTTCCCTGTCTCACTCTCTTTCCCTCTCTCTCACACTATCCCTATATCTCACACTATCCCTATATCTCACCCTCTCCCTGTCTCTCCCTTTCCCTGTCTCTCTCCCTCTCCCTGTCCCTCTCCCTCTCCCTGTCCCTCTACTTGTCTCTTTCTCTCCCTCTCCCTGCCTCTTTCTCTCCCTCTCCCTGGCTCTCTCCCTCTTCCTGTCTCTCTCCCTATCTCTCTCCCTCTCCTTGTCTCTCCGTTTCTCTCCCTATCTGTCCCTCTCTCTACCTCTCTCCCTCTCTCTTCCTCTCTCCCTTTCTCTCTCTCCCTCTCTCCCTCTCTCTCCCTCCCTCCCTCCCCCCCCCTCTCTCCCTCTCTTCCTCTCTCCCTTTCTCTCTCTCCCTCTCTCCCTCTCTCTCCCTCCCTCCCTCCCCCCCCCTCTCTCTCTCTCTCTCTCTCTCTTTCTCTAATTTGATACTGTTTCTTCAAATTCTCCTCAAGATGTAATAGTATTCAAGAATTGGGTAGGCAATATGCACAGTAATGAAACAGTCATAACATCAGATACTGCAGTTCAGCTTGAATTTTGTTATGCGGAATCAAGTAATTCGGAAATTAATTGCAGAAAAATATGTTAAATGATAGAAATAGGATATGAACAATCGGGATGAGAAAACTGACCGGGTGTAAGAATGTAATCTCTTTTTTTTTTTAATAACTTCATCTGGCGGCAGATAGAATGAACAACGAAAGGTAAGCACCGGTAAAGGGTTAATGTATATGACCTTGGTATTTTATTTAATTATATATATATATATATATATATATATATATATATATATACACACACATTATATATATATATATATATATATATACATATATATATATATATATATATATATATATATAATACAGAGATACTGAATGATCCCCAGTACACAGATTTTCATCTTATCAACCACAATAAGATTTCCATTTTAATTCCTCGCTTACATGATCGAGACTAACAGGAATATGTACCTCGATGGAAGCATATTTGGAAGCTGAAACGTTGTCGGGTTGAGGACTCGAACCAAGCTCGTACGTCACAAATGGACAGCAACTTTATCAACATCGCTCATGATAGCACATTGGTATAGTCACTGTCCATTTGTGACATGCGGGATACGTTCGAGTCCTCAGCCCGACAACGTTTCAGTTTCCGAATATGCTTCCATTGAAGTACACATTCCTGTTAGTCTAAATCATGTTTGCATGGAATAGAATTGAAATGTTATTGTGTGCGTGTGCGTGTGAGTGTGAGTGTGTGTGCGTGTGTGTGTGTGTGTGTGTGTGTGTGTGTGTGTGTGTGTGTGTGTGCGTGCGTGTGCGGGAGCAACCACCAGGAAAAAGTAAACTAACGAAGTAGAGTGCGTCCGTATAATTACCTCCTCAGTGCTAATACAAAGAAGGAATTATAAAAGGAAGAAAGAACATACAGAACATATGACTGAATGTGACATGGTAAGTAGGAATTCGGAGAGGTAGTGGAAGAATTACACGTGGCTTTACTGCTGTCCTGACAATCAACCAGAATGGGGCAATTCCTCACAGTTGGTATACTACAATTTTTTTTTTTTTTTTTTTTTTTTTTTAATTTGTTGGCAAACATAACTATCTAATTTGGACAAATCATGATGGAGGTTAATATTTATTCCCTTACTAGATTTGATCAAACTGCAATCAAATAAGTTTCTGTGATGTTGTGTGTGATGACTTTAGCTTAAAATTGTTCATATGGATGAATATACCGCTAGCTTGGTTTTTCCTCTCTTAACGCATTTCTTCTGTTGATGAATTCATGTTTCAAGTGTTTTAGCAGTCTGACCAACATAAAACTGATTACATTATTTGCAAAATATTTTGGACACATCCTTTATCACTGTTGACAGAATCATTTATGAGCAATTGTCTTAGTGTTCTTATTGTTAAAAACTACATTGTTAAAGTCACGTAATAAATCAAGGATGCTTTGCAGGTTCTCTTGGTAAAGTAAAACTAACATGTTTTTCTTATCAAAAGTTTGATTTGACCTATGGCAGTAAAAGGTCCTTTTGTCACAATCTAAGCTGTATCAAGGACATGTGTAGTATCGCAGCTTGGTACCAATATCTTAAATACATCTGACTTCATCATCGATGTACTCTGGGGTGCAAATGCGTAAAGCCCAAAGGAACATTGAAGAAGAAAAAAAAATGCACCATCAGGGTGTGAGGTATAATAGTGTATATACATGTATGAACAAACACTGGTTAGTTTGCTATATACACCAAACTTCAACTCCCTTTCACTGCGGATCTACTATTACCCTCAGGCACAATAATTGAACTACTTAAATTGTGTGTTAAAGAATGAAAGTTCAAATTTAATGATCAATTGTATTCCCAATATTTGGAAAGAGTATTGAGTAATCTATACATGGATTTTTTTAGATTACAATAGTAAGATCATTCCCTCCAACATATTAGTGCGGTACATTGATGACATCCTATGTTTGTGGCACATTGAAGTTATTGTTTGTTTGTTTTTTCTTAAACTTAACAATTTAGTTCTATTAAGTTCACGATGGATATAGGGAATGAAAGGATTTTGCCTTTCCTTGATTGTAATATCTACCGCCGTGAAGTGAGTTGAATTTTGGTGTATATCACGAACCAATCATTGTTTGTTCAGTGTTTGACATAGTGATTTTACGATTAATTGGAGGTTGTAGGAGAAATAGTCCAGCGTGATAACGCCTTTAAAGCGTCGTTACTTGCGACGGAGGTCGAGGTGACGGCATGTCCAACCCTACCACCAGCGAGCTGGACCAAGAGCATTGTTCATCAAAATCCACGCAACGAAGTCCTCAGTAAGGGGCACCGTTCCAGCCTCCTGATTTGGGGTGTGGTGGGGACAAAATCATCAAGGTTGCCGACATAGTCTCAACATCGCAATGATACGTTAACTCATCTAAATGAAATTGCCTTGTCGTAACCAGAATAGAATAAACAAGATCAATCAAAGAAATAACAGGGCTATTAGTACATTGTTTGGTTATTTCTGAATTTGTTTCGTTATTTCTTAAGCAATTTTGATACAAAAGATAAACGAGAGATCACAACGAAGGATAGACATCGGTATTAGGAAGTTCTGAAATAACGAGAGAACTAGAATGAATACAAATAAATAAATGAATAAATGAAATGATTAAGTAGAAAAAATAAATAGATATACAATGAGAGAGCAATAAATAGAAGCAAGCCGCTCAGGCGAGGGTTCCAATCCCAGTAGAAGAGTTTATTTCCAAATGTCATAATGACACAAACAGGTAAATAAAATGAGTCAAATAAAAATAAAACAAGGTATAGAAAATAAACTAGGTAATATAGATTATAAGTATTAGATGAACAAAATGACATAAAAACAGAATAAACAAAATGAAACAAGTAAGAATAAAAACTGAGAGAAAAAAAAAGTGTTAGCAAGACGTAGACATTCTCATTCATATTTAAGCGTCTGCTCCCTTCTCTCCCCAACTCCCGCAAAAAAAAAAGAGGAAAAAATGCACTGCTGAAAGAGCCTCTGGTAGCTAAACACAGAATTTTATGAGCAATTAAGAGACGAAAGTGGCCGGGCCCATGGCGGCATCATCATTAGCCTTGTGAGACGTTGGAGGATATGGGACAAGAATCACTCTGGACAAATAGTACACGTGTGAGTGTGTGTGTGTGTGTGTGTATGTGCGCGCATCTGTGTTGACACTTTGTGGTCACGAGACTTCAAAAGCTGAATGAGATCTTAAAAGGGTTAATTGCTGTACACGTCTGAGAGCATCTTCGTATAGTGAAATACAAGTCATACCACTAAACTTGTACTTAATTATATAAATGTTTTAGACACTCTCCTCCCCTGACCTCCCCTCCTCTCCTCTCCCCTCCCCTCCCTCTCTTATCCCTTCCCACCTCGTCCCAACTTTCTCCCATCCCTTCTCTTCCATTCCATCCCTCCCATCCCTTCCCTTTCTCTCCCCTTCCGTCCTTCTCCCATCCCTTCCCTCCCGTCCTTCTCCCATCCCTTCCTCCTTCTAGTCCTTCCTCCTTCCAATTCTTCCTCCTTCCTATCCCTTCCTCCTTCCTATCCCTTCCTCCTCCCATCCCTTCCTCCTCCCATCCCTTCCTCCTCCCATCCCTTCCTCCTCCCATCCCTTCCTCCTCCCATCCCTTCCTCCTTCCATTCATTCCTCTTTCCCTTCCTTTTTCCATTCCTTTTTTTTTATTTCCCTTTCTTCTTCCTGTCTTCGTCTCCTTTTACGCTATTACGAATACACTTCCTCCTCCTTTCCGCTTCTCAATGCGGCTACATGTTCCTCAGTATGATTTTTTTTTTCAGAACTTCCTTCTGCTTACATTAAACTTAAATTCCGAACTGATAAGAGTTTGCCGGTTTCTATTTATTTTTTTTTTTTTTTTTTTTTGTGCTAAATTTGCACTTTTACTTCATGCTTTGCTTGTTTCCTCACTTCATCCTCGTGCTTGGTTTCAGACACACTGACGTCCATTCTTTGCGTCCTTTGAGGATCCAGTGACGCCACATGTGATCAACCAATGGCTGTCGTCACTAATCCCGTAGTTGCCAGAGATCGCCAACTAATTAGATATGGCGCGCGGTCAATATCCTTCGCTGTGGAACGCTAGAATATCTTAGATCCCGATAGTTCCTGTTTAAATATACACAATGATTGTATGAATTTATGCCTCTGTAGTTCTGACATTTTTGTAGATATGTGTTTTTGAAACTGGAAAAAATTATAGGGGTACTTAGAGCACATTTAGTTAAAAAGTTTACAGCGCAGACAGTGCATTGCATGATATGCCTGGTATAAGTTTACTCACTATCGCAAGAATAAATATATAAAAATGAGACAAAAGTGATAATAAGTAAAAATAAAATTGGAATGGGAAGTGGGCTAAATAAAACCGACCGAAAAAAAAGACTGAGACCGCTGAAGTCTATATCGAACCAAGTTATCTGGGCCTAATGGGATCTGAGGCCAGATTAGCGACGTCTCGTCCTCTCCTATGACGGAAAACAAGTACAGATAGTATAACACAACCTTTTGTGTGTGTGTGTTTATTTGGTTACAAGTTTGTTTTTGTTTTAATCAACAAAAGATACCGGAAACTGCCTCCTCCAGAAGTCATCACCTCCCCCTCCCCTTCCCCCTCCCCCTCACCACCCCCAGGAAACCACTTCCCACAGATCTGAGATCAGTCATAAGGAGGAGAGAGGGAGGGAGAGGATGAGATGATTCGCTTAAACAGGAGCTCTTCTGTATCGCTTACACACATACACACACACACACTCCGTCACTTCCTCTTCCTCTTCACACACAGCAACACTCCACTCCACCAGTCGGCATTTAAATGACAGTCATTACTCCTATTAATTTATCTGCATTAATTACATTGCTTCTTGAGATTGTACACAAACAGAGTCTGCAGGAGGAGGGAGAGGAGGAGGAGGAGAGGGTGGTGGTGGCGCGACGATGACGTATTAACATATTGATGACGTAATGAAATAAGGGACTGGTGCGCTCCAATTTATTTATAATATAAAGATTCAAAGTTTGATGTGCTAATTGTTAAGAAATTGTTAACATTGTTCACGAACTTTGTAAATCTGATGGTGCATGAACTGTCACAGGTTAGCCACGTGACAATGCAGAAGACAATGTTTCTAAAAGACTCAGTTGCGTATTGTTAGGTGTGTTAGGTGTCTTCGAGTGTTTTAGCCTTCTCAAGTGTTTATTAACATTAATATTGATAACAACCCTCACCTTTTTCTTGTCGATTTTAGTTTATTTATATTATGTATGTTTATATATTTATCTGTTTACTTATTTAGTTATGTACTTATTTATTCATCGATATGGATGTTTATGTATCTTATTATTTATTCACTTGATTAGTTTTATTTTATTTGTTTATTTATTTATTTATGTGTTTGTGTTTTGCTCTTACTTTTGCAAATGTCTGTCATGACCAATTTCCTTCTCCTGTACAAATATTTGTTGAGTATATTCAGTTTTGTTGTGCGGGCACTTGTCATCACTTATAATGGTGAGGATTTTGATGAAATGACGAGTAGCAAATACATGCCTATAGTAATAAATGTGTATGTATATGTATGTATATGTATGTATATATATATATATACATATAATATATAATATATATATATATAATATAAATGTGTGTGTGTGTGTGTGTGTGTGTGAAGTATAAAATTTGTGTATGTGTGTGCGTGCGTGCGTGATCTAATTACAAAAAAAAACGAGTTTAATGAAAACTGTCACAAAATGTATCTTTAATGATAATAAATTTTATTAAGAACAAATTAAATAATTTCATTGGGACGCGGCGTTCCAGGCTGGTCCTACGAGCATTCCTTTGTCTCTTACTTTATTGTGTAAACTTTTGTTTTACTTTTGTTTTACTTTACTTCACTTCGTGTACCCACAAGATACTTCAATGGACGAAGACGTTCGATTGTATGTTTTTATTTTTACCTCTTTATTCTTTTTTGTATATTTAGAATAGTGCTATTATATGATTTTTCGTACGTACACACACATACACACACACACACACACACACACACACACACACACACACACACACACAAACACGACTCCATGGCGCAGTGGTTAGTTCCCGGCCGTCACTACGGCGGTCCGGGTTCGAATCCCGCCCAGGGCTGAAATAATTTCAGTATCGCTGCACTGCGAGTCGTTTCTCCAACTCTCGTGGGCGGGGAGTTGTGTGTGTGTGTGTGTGTGTGTGTGTGTGTGTGTGTGTGTGTGTGTGTGTGTGTGTGTGTGTGTGAGTGCGTGTGCGTGTGCGCGCGCGTGTAAGGTCATATATGAGCTCTGAGCTCTCTTCCAGGATGGAAATAGCTGTCGATCACGAGTCCAATCCGTGATCCAAGACTATGGTGAATATCTCACACACACACACACACACACACACACACACACACACACACACACACACACACACACACACACACACACACACACACACACACACACACACACACACACACACACACACACACACACACACACGACTCCATGGCGCAGTGGTTAGTGTTCCCGGTCGTCACTACGGCGGTCCGGGTTCGAATCCCGCCCAGGGCTGAAATAATTTCAGTACCGCTGCACTGCGAGTCGTTACTCCAACTCTCGTGGGCGGGGAGTTGTGTGTGTGTGTGTGTGTGTGTGTGTGTGTGTGTGTGTGTGTGTGTGTGTGTGTGTGTGCGCGCGTGTAAAGTCACATCATTACCTAGATAGGTCATATATGAGCTCAGCTCTCTTCCATGATGGAAATAGCTGTCGATCACGAGTCCAACACGTGATCCAAGACTATGGTGAAACACACACACACACACACACACACACACACACACACACACACACACACACACACACACACACACACACACACAATTACTTGGCAATGTTCAATTTCGGTGTGATGCTGTGCTAATACTCTTTTCTTGTTTTCACGAATAAAAAGATCTTAATGGTGCTATCGTGTTATTTTTGTGACATTTTCAGTCTAAATTTACACCCCTTAGAATACTTGGTGTGTATTTCAAGGTCCTTGACCCTCATGCACTTGCACAAGTGTTTTAGCAAAGTTGTGTACTGTTTTCCTTTTGCACATGCATATTACTCCAAGCGCTTATTTATTTTTCCATAAGTGTGAAGAGCTTTTAGATCTCGGCTTTAGGCACTTCAATATATAATTCGTTTTGTTTATCTAATTATTTGATAATGCGTTTGGTATTTTATATCTTATATATTTTTATCTTGTATTTTTTC
>NC_134806.1:36830023-36832523 GCF_046742065.1 Oratosquilla oratoria
GGACCAAGAAAAAGTGAAAAGTTAGGAAAGAATGTCCGAAGTTGGAGAAGTCGAAGATTTTTTTAGAATGAAGGATTTAGTATCCATCATTTTTCAAGCTCTCGCCGCTTAGAAAGAGAACGAAATTCATCTCTCGTCTATTCATCCCTTCACCACCATTGGGAAGCTTTCGTGGAGACGAATAAAATCAACTGGCGGCAGTCTAATTAGAGAGATAAGTACGACGTGGTATAGAAGGATTTAAACCCATTTTCAGCCCCATTTCAATGTAATTATTGTATTCGTTTGTTTCAAATTATAAGTTCTCAATCTGTGGTACATATAGGAGTAAATCCATTTTCCAATATCACCCATTTGTATGTTTTTTTCGACTTTATTACCACAGGTTCCTAACATTGTGTACATGTACACCTAAATGTACATTAGCACTTAACAGTGTGTACATAGGGGTCTGAGAGAATGTTAATCACTATTGTAAAATAAGGTTTTAATCTACAGTCAGAAAAAGATATTTTTATACATTAGCTGAGCTTATTTTATTGATATTATCTATAGGTTCTAGTGCGGTCTACACACGTATTTTATTATATAATGGAAATATGATAAGATGTGATAAATATGATACATTACATATATGTAATTTAATATATTTAGTTTACATTCAAGGAAACGTGTATATTTATTCATGTTATTTTCCTTTTATTTATTTATTGGGGACCATAAATGGAAAAATGATAAGATAGAAAGGAATACCATTAACAGCAGAGAATAATGATAATAGTAATAAGGATAAATTCAGAAAACTGTGAAAGATTTGGATAACTTTATTACAAAGGTAGGAAGCTGTAAAAACACGAAGCTCTTTATCGTAAAATGGTCTAAACTTTGTACTGGTTATTGATCCGAAATACTTAAGAACATGAGAATGAAGGAGAAGAACGTGAGAATGAAGGAGACTGCAAGAGACCATCAGGCCTACACTAGGCAGTTCCATGTCCATTACCACCTGTCATCCCCGTCCTTAAACTTGTCTAACCTTTTCTTAAAACAACCGGTAGTATCAGCTCGCACTGCATGGTTACTAAGTTCATTGCATTCGTTGACCACTATATTGGTAAACAAGTTCTTGCCTATTTCTTTTTTAAATCTAAAGTTGTCCAATTTAAATCCATTACTGCGAGTTCTGCACTATTGTTTTACTATGATGACTTTGGAATACAGGAGTAACAAACAGATAAATTGATAAATAGAAATAAACTAAAAACGAATAGTAACTAAGATGAAAAAAATATAGAAAGAAGTAAAATAAATGTTGGTAAGGACATAAAGAAAACACAAATGAATGAATAATTAAATAAGATGGAATAAATAAGATGAAATATTATGAGGAACAACTTTGATGGGGTGGTTAAAAGCGTGGTCACACACTGTTTGTTCTTGCTGCAGGTTTTTCCTGAATGTGCTTGTCTATGTTTATCCTTCATATAACAATTATCACGTTTTTCTTGAAATCGTGTGTTTGTTTTTAATGTGTTATTATACATAGAATACATAATACGTATTATACATTATTTTTTTTCAACTTGTTTTTATAGAGAGATTATTTTAGTCGTCAGAATTGGTTTAACTTTTGTCTCGTGTATATGTGTGTGTGTGTGTGTATGTATGTATGCATGCATGCACGCACGGTAAAGGGATTGGTTGCAGCTTTCGTTCCTTTGTGAGCTGCAGCTATCCTCTCAACCATGGAAGAAGTTAAGATTATCACCTCCTCCCCATCCCCCTCCCCCACGATCCCTCCCGCACAGGGGTGGAGAGGGGTAGCGGCCCCTAAGTGTTACGTAATACCCATGTTTATACATACAACTATATTTATTTAATTTAATTTTATTTCATTTTATTTTATTTGGTTTTATCTTATTTTATGTGAATTTATTTTATTTATGTATATATTTCTATGCAAGTCACACACACTGTCAGATGAATGAATTTACTTAACTAATCGTGTTCGCCGAAATACCACGGGTGGGTCGGTCAGTTTAATTAATTGTGTAAACGTTTTTATTGATAAGCAATTTGCGCCCAAACGTTCACCTCAGGCATTTCACCTAACTTGGTTTAGGTTAGGTTAGGGAGATTGGGAAATTGGGAATATGGTGGAACAAGATTTGTGAAATTGCAATTTGTTATTGTAATGGAATGAACATCTTTCCGATACAGTGAACAAACTTTGATGGATAGCAATGAGCAAAATTTGCTCATACATAACCTCGTATTTGTGTATTAGTAATAAAGTCGTGTAATATGTTTTCTGTTTTTGGTTTCTACCCTGCCACTATTTTATGTAAAAGTTTGTGTATTAATTGATACCGAAAATAAGCTTGGATAACAAGTTTTTTTATATTAGAGTTTTTTTATAGATATCGTAAATGTTTTTTTTTTAATATATTTCTTTCATTTATTTCAGGTAAGTGTTTCCTATGATTGACGAACGATTTAT
>NC_134806.1:36835023-36857523 GCF_046742065.1 Oratosquilla oratoria
GAGAGAGAGAGAGAGAGAGAAAGGGGGGGTAATAACTGTCGATCACGAGTCCAACAAGCGATCCAAGACCGTGGTGAATCACACACGGGCGGGCGCGCGCACGCACGCACACACACACACACACACACACACACACACACACACACACACACACACACACACACACACACACACACACACACACACACACACACACACACACACACACACACACACACACACACACACACACACACACACACACACACACACACACACACACACACACACACACACCACACTCACCACACAAACACGTACACACGTACACACGTACACCAAAGAAGTTATCTCCTCCTTTTTGGAGTAGGTTACATTCACTGCTGGTAATGGAAGAGGAGTGAGGGATTCGAGCCCACAACTAAGCGAATGCGAAGCCAGCGCGCTTCCGATGACGCCACCGGCTGAATTACAAATCAGTTTATGGTCAGCATGGGACAGAAGTCTTCCTGGCGTTGAATTCCAAAAATATGAATTGTCATAAAGATTCAGAATCGTAGGATGGGTGATCTAATTTTGACATTTACATAAGTGAAATTTGGTTTGATAGGTAAATGTTAATTGATTACATGACTAGCGCAAATTATTATTATTGTTATCATTATTATTATTCTTTTATTTATATTTTTTAGTTCTGTATCGAAATCCTTGTTTAATGATTAGGGCGCGCGTGTGTGTGTGATTCACCATTGTCTTGGATCACATGTTGGACTCGTGATCGACAGCTATTTCCCTGCCGGAAGAGAGCTCAGAGCTCATATATGACCGATCTATGGGTAATGTTGTGACCTTACACGCACATACACACCCAGCTCACCGCTCAGGAGAGTTGGAGTAACGACTCGCAACACAGCGATACTGAAATTATTTCAGCCCTGGGCGGGATTCGAACCCGGATCACCGTAGTGGCAGCCAGGAGTCGTGTGTGTGTGTGTGTGTGTGTGTGTGTGTGTGTGTGTGTGTGTGTGTGTGTGTGTGTGTGTGTGTGTGTGTGCGCGTGCGTGCATGCATAGACTTAATGTACGTTTGCACTTGCGAACATATCATAATTATGCGTTCATTTATTTTGTTTATTGTGTGTGTATATAGTATGAGTAAGCAATTTTCCATGTCACTTGGGGGAACAATGATACACATCGATGCTGTGTTTCCGTCTACATTTTCTGCAACATTTTGGAATTTATCTTTCCTCTCTGCTTAGTTCTTCCACCCATACATTCCCTAATTGTTTTCCCTTGTGTAAATGTTCCGCATTCTCCGGTAGGTCTAAGAGGGTCTAACGGTAGGTCTAAGAGGGTCTAACGGTTCGTCGAACGCGGTTCGACAGACACGTGTTTAAAGTGATGTGTGAACGGGATATTTGGTTGTCGAACACGTTGGTTAAACCCCAAATACCCCGTTCACACGTTCACACATCACTTTAAAAACGTGTCTATCGAACTGCGTTCGACGAACCGTTAGACCGTGTAAACCCCCTCTAAGATAAGCCAAGTGGATGGGGTTGTATCGTTTTCATGGGGATAGACCGGTAGACCTGCAGTGAACAACCAACAATACCTCCTCCTCCTCCTCCTTCCCCTCCTCCACCTTCTCCTTCTCCTCCTCCTCCTTCTCCTCCTCCTCCTCCTTCTCCTTCTCCTCCTCCTCCTCCTCCTTCTCCTCCTTCTCCTCCTCCTTCTACTTCTCCTTCTCCATCTCTTTCTTCTCCTTCATCTCCTCCTTCTCCTCCTCCTTCTCCTCCTCCTCCTCCTCCTCCTCCTCCTCCTCCTCCTCCTACTTCTCCTCCTCCTCCTCCTCCTCCTCCTCCTCCTCCTCCTCCTCCTCCTCCTCCTCCTACTTCTCCTTCACCTTTTCCATCTCTTCCGTCTTCTCCTCCTTCTCCTTCACCTCCTCCTTTTCCATTTCCTCCTCTTTCTTCTCCTTCTTCTTCTTCTCCTTCTCCTTCTCCTCCTCCTCCTCCTTCTTCTCCTTCTCCTCCTTCTCCTTCTTCTCCTCCTTCTCCTTCTTCTCCTTCTCCTTCTTCTCCTTGTCCTTCTCTTTTTCCTTGTTCTCATCTCATCCTCCTCCTTCTCATCCTCCTCCTCGTCCCCGTCCTCCTCCTTCTCCTCCTCCTTGTTCTCCTCCTCGTTCTCGTTCTCCTCCTTCTCATTCTCCTCCTCCTCCTTCTTCTCCTCCTCCTTCTCTTTCTCCTCCTTCTTCTCCTCCGTCTTCTCCGCCTCCTCCTCCTTCTTCTCCTCCTTCTCCTTCTTCTCCTTCTCTTCCTTCTACTCCTCCTCCTTTTCTTTCTACTCCTCCTCCTCCTCCTCCTCCCCCCCTCCTCCCCTCCTCCTCCTCCTCCTCCTTCTCCTTCTCCTTTTTCTTATTCTCCTCCACTCTCACCTTCCCTTACCACTTCGTTATCGGTCTTGCTAACCTTCTCTTTCTTTCACTTTAAATAAATATCTTCCGAGTCACCCTGAAAAGTACTATGTTGTAATAATCTGTTTCATCACATCTTTAGATAAAAAAATAACTGATATCAAGAACGAGTATCATTGGTCACTTCAGCGAGATATAGAATGTACAATCAACAGATATCAAACACATTCTTGGTATCGGAGACAAATCATGAAGATGACCAGACACATTTGACATACTAAGACTCTAGGTAGGAGTTTTGACTTTAGCGATAGAGGTGTTTAAATTTATATTTAGACATTTATTTGTTCATTCATCTATTTTTTTTATATATTTTATATTTTAGTGCCCGTAATACCCCTTAAATCTCTAGCTGAGAAAGTAGATTGAGTTTTTTTTTCTTTTCTTTTTTAATCGAAGCAAAATAAAGTATGTAGAAAAGGAAAAATATATATTTGTGAGCTCCTTTGTAAATACAGCATTAGATTAGACAGTATATAACCCCAGAGATAATGTTTCAAGCACGCTGGAGAACATTTGGTAAATTTGCAAGGACCACTGACTGCAGGGGCTAAATTGTAACCGCGTAGGTTTCTTCAAGAAGTAAGTTAAACTAGTTTAGCAAACTGCTTATTCATTGAACGAAGCAGATTTCCCTGACATGACTGCTTGTATTAGTTCTAACTTCTAAGATAAGTCTAAACAAAGTCCTAAACAGGATCTCGTTCCTAAATAATGTTCTACGGGTATTATATCACTAATAATAATAATAATAAATTATTGTTATTATTATTATTATTATTATTATTATTATTTTTTTATTATTGTTATTTTATTATGACTATTATTTTATTATGACTCATTTTATTATGACTATTATTTTATTATGACTATTATTTTATTATGACTATTATTCTATTATGACTATTATTTTATTATGACTATTACTTTATTATGACTATTGCTTTATTATGACTATTACTTTATTATGACTATTACTTTATTATTATTATTATTCTATTACTATTATTTTATAATTTTTATTATTATTCCTATTATTTCTATATTATTATTTTATTATTATGTCTATTATTATTAAAATAATTATGAAAATACGAGTATATTCACATAACGTGCATAACACATCCGTGATTGAATCATATTGCGAAGGTCTCGGAGTTGTGGTATTGAGCCTTATCTTGTGAGTCTTCTGAGCGCTGAATAATTGTCTGGTCGGAGGCAGGAAGTGGCTTGTGTGTTATTGTACCGATTACATCGGTTCATTACTGAAGCAATGTACCGGCTTCATGCTGAAACAGGAACTGTGCTTCAACATCATGACGGGCCTAAGTAGGATCTGACCGTGTTATCATAAGTTCCTGCATAATCAGTGCTGGAAGAGTTTGACTTGAACCCAGATATATCAAAATGTATACAGTATATGCACACACACACACACACACACACACACACACACACACACACACACACACACACACACACACACACACACACACACACACACATATATATATATATATATATATATATATATGTATATATATATATATGTGTGTGTGTGTGTGTGTGTGTGTGTGTGGGTGTGTGTGTGTGTGTGTGTGTGTGTGTGTATGAATGTACAGGTGTACGGGTGACAAGTATGATATTACAGGTAACCTCTCTTAATTTTTTTTTATATCAATTGTCAAAGCAAAAACTTCCGAAATCTGGAAAAAATATTTTCAATCCAATACAATTTCTGATATTCTCTCCTGTACCTCCGAAAAGCTTATTTTTTCCCATTATTAAAGATTTCAAAATTCTAAAGACACCAATAACGAGAACTATCTGTACATCAACGTATAGACGATTCAATCTAAATCTGTTATTGATTCATCCGTCATGTCTCGTTCATTCCTTCATAATTTGATCATTGTACCAGTCAGTCAAGCGTATTACATCATAGTATTATAACCAGATGTTTAATGTATTTCAAATGGTTTATATATTTCAATGTTTAATGTATTATAATGTATTTGTATTGATGTATGTAAATGTATCATAATGTATTTAGATTTATCTACATTAAACTGTGCCCTATAACAATGACGAGTTCCTCATAGATAAAATCGTTTGATTGTAATATAAACTCTTCTAATCCTGTCACATCAACACGGTGTTTACATCTTAATAAAATCGCCTGGCGGCAGGTAGAACAAACATAAAACGAGTATAGACGCGAAAGGGTTAATTATGATAGAGGACGTCGACGTCGACGTCCATATTGGTTTTGACTTATGGAAATCGTCTGACGCCCTTAGGAATAAACACGACTCGAATAAAAAAGGTCATAGATTTAGGTACATTGCTCTAAGGACCCTCCCCCCTCCCCTTTGACTTAGCTATTTGGAGGGGGTCTGGGGGGATGCTCTTCTTAGCTTAATAAGAACATTTGGCATTAGAATAATCATATGAAAGTCGGTCTCACATTTACTGGATTAGGATTAGATTAATGGAGATTAGTTAAATCTCTTTCATTGCGAGAGAGGGGTTTCTCTGCTGAAGAAAATCTCAGCTACTCTGGGTAGCTGATGGCGCAGTCGGAAGCGTGGTTGCCTCGTATCTTCTCAATCGCGTGTTCGAGTCCCGCACTGCTCTCTGATTCTCAGTGGTAATTGTTACCTGACCCAACAATCCCTAAAGTGCATGATAGGGAAAAGGTAATGACTTCAGCCGAAGTTCCATGCCTTAGGACGAAGACTGTTCTCTCTCCTCTCTCTCTTCTCTCTCCTCTCTCTCTTCTCTCTCTCTTCTCTCTCTCTTCTCTCTCTCTTCTCTCTCTCTTCTCTCTCTTAACCCTCTCCTCTCTCTGTCCTCTCCTCTCTGCCCTCTCCTGTCTGCCCTCTCCTCTCTCTCGTCTCCTCTCTCTCGTCTCCTCTCTCTCGTCTCCTCTCTCTCGTCTCCTCTCTCTCGTCTCCTCTCTCTCGTCTCCTCTCTCTCGTCTCCTCTCTCTCTCTCTCTCCTCTCTCTCCTCTCTCTCCTCTCTCTCCTCTCTCTCCTCTCTCTCCTCTCCTCTCTCTCCTCTCCTCTCTCTCCTCTCCTCTCTCTCCTCTCCTCTCTCTCTTTTCTGTCTCTCCTCTCCTCTCTCCTCTCTCTCTCCTCTCTCTCTCCTCTCCTCTCTCTTCTGTCTCTCCTCTCCTCTCTCTCTCCTCTCTCTCTCCTCTCCTCTCCTCTCCTCTCTCTCTCCTCTCTCTCTCCTCTCCTCTCTCTCCTCTCTTCTCCTCTCTCTCCTCTCTTCTCCTCTCCTCTCCTCTCTCTCCTCTCTCTCCTCTCTCTCCTCTCCTCTCTTTCCTCTCTCTCTCCTCTCCTATCTTTCCTCTCTCTCCTCTCCTCTCTTTCCTCTCTCTCCTCTCCTCTCTCTCCTCTCCTCTCCTCTCCTCTCTCTCCTCTCCTCTCCTCTCTCCTCTCCTCTCTCTCCTCTCCTCTCTCTCCTCTCCTCTCTGTCCTTTCCTCTCTCTCCTCTCTTTCCTCTCCTCTCTTTCCTCTCCTCTCTTTCCTCTCCCCTCTTTCCTCTCCCCTCTTTCCTCTCCTCTCTTTCCTCTCCCCTCTTTCCTCTCCCCTCTTTCCTCTCCCCTCTTCCCTCTCCCCTCTCTCCTCTCCCCTCTCCCCTCTCTCCTCTCCCCTCTCTCTTCTCCCCTCTCTCTTCTCCCCTCTCTCCTCTCCCCTCTCTCCTCTCCCCTCTCTCCTCTCTCCTCTCCCCTCTCTCCTCTCTCCCCTCTCTCCTCTCTCCTCTCCTCTCTCTCCTCTCTCCTCTCCTCTCTCTCCTCTCTCTCTCATCTCTCTATCTCTCTCATATCTCTCTCATCTCCTCTCTCTCATCTCTCCCTCATCTCCTCTCTCTCATCTCCTCTCGCTCGTCTCCTCTCGCTCGTCTCCTCTCTCTCCTCTCTCTCTCATCTCCTCTCTCTCATCTCCTCTCTCTCATCTCCTCTCTCTCATCTCCTCTCTCATATCTCCTCTCTCATATCTCCTCTCTCATATCTCCTCTCTCATATCTCCTCTCTCATATCTCCTCTCTCATATCTCCTCTCTCATATCTCCTCTCTCATATCTCCTCTCTCATATCTCCTCTCTCATATCTCCTCTCTCATATCTCCTCTCTCTCTCTCTCTCTCTATCGATGCCAGTGTCTCAGTGTCACTGAGAAGAGGAATAGTGCCACTTGGTACGAAAAGTGTTAGAAGTGTCCTCGGAATTAACAGCTTAAAGACGGGAAAAATTTGTGAGTTATGATAGTAGATTTAGTGTTGAATATATATATGGACATTGACCTTGACCTTGAAGTCAAGGTCACACGAAGGAACACTGGCTTCGCATTGTATTTCGTATTCACAGTAGGCGACTCGAGTTCGGGGAGCTTCTCATCCTCCGAAGTCTTCTTGGAGTGGAGGGGAAATGGCCCCGGCACTGGAGGAGGCCGATTAAAAGGAGAGGGAATGAAGTCTCTCGGTGGAAACCCAGAAATTTATGTGAATCTTAATGAAGATTTGAGCTTCCCAGCTCCCAAGTATTCGGAAATTTTACTTCCATTTTTTTTTTTTTTTTTTTTTTTTTTTTGAGAGAGAGAGAGAGAGAGAGAGAGAGAGAGAGAGAGAGAGAGAGAGAGAGAGAGAGAGAGTAAATGGGTAAGAGAGGATATGTGTGTGTGTACAAAGGCTTTGGTTGCACCTTCCTTATTACCGATGATTACCACATACTGTACCTAGGCTTTCTGTACACATAGGGGAAGAGTAGTAGCTTCGGCCGTAGCTAAGCGTCTACTCCCGTAAACTCCTTACTATAGTTTGACCACCAATCAGTAGACCTAGACAACCTCACAACCTCTTTACAAGCTCAGCTGACTACCTCTACCCTTCTAGTAACAACCTAACATCCTGTACAACCATCTTGTTGACATCTCCCTTTAGTAATATCCCTAAAACCTGTACAATCATCCTTATTACTTGGTGACCATCTCTCGCAGTAACAACACTACAACCCTACGGCCTGTACAACTATCTCACTGACTTAATCCTCTTTACGTTAAAAAATCCATTAACACCACTGTGTTCCTCGGGAGTCTGTCTTTCTTTAGGTCTGCAATGATGACATGACAATCATTGTACTCGTCTGGTCATTGAGTCAACAACAGACTCTGTCCTCCGTCTACTCATCAACTTAATTCTATTTGTACCCAAAGGATGCCACAAACGGGAATGAAATTGTCTGGAGCCATTCAGAATAAAGGAACAAGTACCAAGATGGAGTTATCCGCTTCCTTGTCGAGGTAGTGCTACTAAGGTGAATAAAATCGTCTGGCGACAGTGAACATATACGAGTTGGTTCCAACACCACCATCACCACCAAACAATAGCACGACCACTAACACCACTACCAGTACTGCCAAACACCATCACCACTATCAAACATCACCACCACTAAACCCCACCAGTCTACCACCACCATTCCCCACCAGTCTACCACCACCAATCCCCACCAGTCTACCACCACAAAACACCACCAGTCTACCACCACCAAACACCACCAGTCTACCACCACCAAACACCACCAGTCTACCACCACCAAACACCACCAGTCTACTACCACCAAACACCACCAATCTACCACCATCACCAGTCCACCACCAGTATGTCACCACCAAGCACCACCAGTCTACCACCATCACCAGTCCACCACCAGTCTACCACCATCACCAGTCCACCACCAGTCAATCACCACCACCAGTCCACCACCACCACCAGTCCACCACCACCACCAGTCCACCACCACCACCACCAGTCCACCAGTCCACCACCACCACCAGTCCACCACCACCACCACCAGTCCACCACCACCACCAGTCCACCACCACCACCACCAGTCCACCACCACCACCAGTCCACCACCACCGCCAGTCCACCACCACCACCAGTCCACCACCACCATCAATCTACCACCACCAATCTACCACCACAACCAGTCTGCCACTAATCCACCACCACCAGTCTGCCACTAATCCACCACCATCAGTCTGCCACTAATCCACCACCACCAGTCTGCCACTAATCCACCACCACCAGTCTGCCACTAATCCACCACCACCAGTCTGCCACTAATCCACCACCACCAGTCTGCCACCAGTCTACCACCACCACCAGTTCACCACCAAACACCGCCACCATCACCACCAGTACACCACCACCAAGCATCACCACCAGTCCACCACCACCAAGCACCACCACCAGTCCACCACCAGTCCACCACCACCAAGCACCACCACCAGTCCACCACCACCAAACACCACCACCTCCTCAGCCACCACCACCAAACACTTTATCACATTCATAAACAATACTGTTATCCCCGCTATCACCAGAACCGTTTTACACGACCAGCGCAGCTGTCACCACTTAGACTTCCAAGAAGAGTGTAACATAAACGTTGACCTGAACAGCTGATTTGTCTGCACCACTGCCACCATTACCACAGTTACCATTTGCACCAACAGGGTCATACTACACACCACATTGTCTTATTTGCACCATTGCTTCTTTCGCTTCCACCATAAGCTTTGAAGGGGTCTGCACCATGAATGTCACTTTGTAAGCCAAAATTAGACTTGCACCAAGGGATCTCTCACTTTCACCACCTGTTCTATACTGTCTTGCACCATTGGTGTCATTTTTTTAACCACCATTTCTTAGGTTTACAACAGTACATCTACCACCACGACATCCTTGCACGACGAATCCGGGTGGTGTTGACGTGGTGCAAGTCGTCATGTCTGTAAACTTGTGTCCCAGGATTTCCCGGATTTCTGGAACTTGGAATCGGGAAATCGGTGCGTGTCTCCCGAGCGGCGGGGCCCGGTTTTGGTGTACGAATCGCCCAGATTTCCATACCGGGTTGCTAATTGGTTCATTTGTTGCTTGCAGCAGCCCTCGTCATTGGTTGCATGGAAGCGGGATGGAGGAGAGAGAGAGAGAGAGATCTACGACTTCGTTTTTTCTCCATCATTTTATAACTCCGCCAGTCTCTCTCTGTCTCTTACTCTGGCTCTGTTTCTGTCTCTCGTCTCACTTTTTTTGTCTCTGTCTCTTGTATCTGTCGACTGTCGTTTCTGTCGATTGTTATCTTTATCGATTGTCGTCTCTGTCGATTTTCTTTCTCTGGTCTCTCTTTCTGCCCCTTTGTCTCTTTCTATCCGTCTCAATATCTGCCTTTCTGTCTCTTTCCGTCTTTATCTTTCTCTTTCCGTCTTTCTCTCTCTTTCCGTCTTTCTCTCTCTTTCCGTCTTTCTCTCTCTTTCCGTCTTTCTCTCTCTTTCCGTCTTTCTCTTTCCGTCTTTCTCTTTCCGTCTTTCTCTCTCCGTCTTTCTCTCTCCGTCTTTCTCTCTCCGTCTTTCTCTCTCTCTTTCTCTCTCTCTTTCTCTCTCTCTTTCTCTCTCTCTTTCTTTCTCTTTTTCTTTCTTTCTCTTTCTTTTTCTTTCTCTCTCTCTCTCTCTCTCTCTCTCTCTCTCTCTCTCTCTCTCTCTCTCTCTCTCTCTCTCTCTCTCTCTCTCTCTCTCTCTCTCTCCCCTCACTTCCACCCCTTTTTCCTTTTTCTTTTCTTTCTTTTTTCTTTTTTACTTTTTCTTTTCCTATTTCTTTTCTTTACTTTTTCCTTTTCTTTCCCTGTTTCTTTTCTTTACTTTTTCCCGTTATGGACCAAGACGTTTCCTATCGGTCTTTTGTTTTGCCAATGTAACCTCTTGTGACAAAGCGCGTCGCCGCAGTAAACGGGTTGAACTTTAGGTCGGAGAGGGAAGAGGACGGAGGGGAAAGTGTGGAGGGGAAGGTGGCTGCCTGGGAATGAGACGGCGACAGATGGAGAAGTTCACAGAAACTGTGAAAAACAGAAGAGAATTGGTGCGGTTTAACGCAGAATGGAGGGAGGGAGTAGAGGGAGTGGCAGTAGAGAGGGGGAGCATGGGAAGATGTACCTACTGGGAAAAGGAGGGAAGGGGGGGAAAGGGAAGTGGGGGGTTGATACAGGGAGAGCTTGGGGTGATGAAGTTACTGGAAGGGGAGAGGGAGGGAAGGGGAGAGAGGAGGGAAGGGGAGAAGGGAGCGAAGAGGAGAGGGAGGGAAGGGGAGATACATGGAGACGGAGGCTCGGAGAAATTGAGTTACTGGGGGAGTCTGGGAAAGGGGACAACTGGACGAGGGGGAATGGGAGAGGGAGAGAAGGGAGAATGAGGGGAAGTCTTGGTGCGAAATCGTTCAATACAGTAACACAGTTACCAGATTAGGATTTAGTGATATATACACAATTTGATTTAGCCTGAGAGTAGACACAAGTTTCAAAAGAATTGTGATTTGGTATCTACATTTGAATATATATATATATATATATATATATGTATAAAAAAAAAAAAACTCCCGTCGAGAACCGCTCCGGAAGAAAGAATGAAGAACGCAGCTTTTTGAAGTATCTTCTTGAAATAGACCAAGCCATAGACTGATGAAGAAGTATGTGGTCTAAGGCTTTGGCCCTCATCTGAATACTCACCTGGCATTGGGCACAAGAAGGCCTCCGAAGGGGTGAAAGTGATCCACGCGTAGCAAGCAGGAGGAGGTGTCTGCGAAAACTGGGTTCATTCTGACATAAAACCAAAAAGAAAGAGGCAAATAGAAGGCGGAAGAAAATCACGTTGGTCTAACAATTGTATAAAAAATTCTCTTCGGCAAGTTTGAGGAAACGTTGTGGGTTGTGTGCTGATTTCAAAGGATCTGTTTGGGTTTTACGCTTGTTCCTGAGTCCGATGTGGATTGAACGCTGCGTTGAAAGGCTTGTGTTGATTTGAAGAGACGGGATATGGTAGGTGTTTACATGGAAAGCTGGTGTGGGCTCTGTGTTTATGTGAAGTGTGAGGTTCGCTCGGTTTTGGATTATGTCCTGGATGAAAGACCCAATATGACCAATGTATTACAATAGAATATACCCACAGGAGGTCTTTTGGTCCATAAGTAACTCGGATACAGAAAAAACAAAAGCAAACAAATAAAACAAGTAAACATCACAGGTAAGTTAAGTGAGTAAAACAAACATATGAGAGACCGAACTCCATATTGTTTGGGTGTTTAACAATTGTTTCTTAAAACTCAGAACTGCTGAAGCTTGTTTCAACCTCTGACTACGTAATTATTGGCTCTTCCTATTCTAAAGACAATTGTCTTATACAAACGAAACAGGTATGGGTTGCATGTAAATCAGGTTAAGACGAATTAAGCGAAGGATATGATATTCGTAGAGCTTAGCTTCTGGCGTGGAAGTTCCATCCCCCTGGGGTCATCCTTTGTGCGAGGACTCACTGACACTTGAATGGCTACGAATTAATTGAATATCATGGCGGCACCCAGGTGGGAATGTATATGTAGGATCTCTACCGTTAACAGATTACTAAGGATAAGCTCTATTAAAAAGGGTGTATCCATACCCCTTAGTGCTATGGGAAACAAATTTTGGGGGTATGGGTCTCGGTCTCTGGGTTTTGGTATTTATTTTATTTAATGTATTAGTTTATACTTAGATGCAATGTTAGATTATTAACTAGCGCTGTCATTCCATATTTTAAAACCAGACTTAAGTACTACCCAAAACTTTCATAAACTTTGTCACAAATTAGCACTTACTTGCGTTCGATGTAATAGGAATGGTGATTATTTTGACAGTCAAGTGAAGGGGCTATGGAACCATATTGGGCAATCCATTGGGGGTCTGGAATCATAAAATGGTTAAGAACTACTGATGTAGGGCTTCTTTCCGTTGAATAAAAGCGCCTGGGGATAGCCAAAATATGCAAGAAGGATACTTGATGTTCACGAATTCCTTGAGTTTTTAAGACCTGGGGGCGTTTCCATTATTTGGGTAAGATAATCTGGCGCCAAGCAAGGATAGATGTAAGGGTCCTCGTTATGTGTTAAGGGGTTCGTCACATGTAGACAGAACCTGATTACTCGTAGGAAGACGAGACTTGAGTGGAAGAGGCATCGCGGTGGAAGATGGACGACACAACCCGAGGATCCCTAACACTAGAATAGTACTCGTCCACGTCCCCGTCCCCGTCCCCGTTCCCGTCCCCGTCCCCCGTTCTCCGTCCGCCGACCCCGTTCACGCCTTCGTCCTCATCCCCGTCATTATACCCACGTCCACAGAAGCACCATGAAGTGTCTGCAGACACAAGCGAAAATGACGAACTCGCTGCCTACTTCGTCTACAAACAAACACGAACAATACTCTTGGATTTTCTTCTGCAAACGAAAGCCGCAAGTCCCACAATGAGAACAATATTCTCGCTCATGACTGCAGACACTACAAGATGCCCGTGTAGATAGGGCTTCAGTGGGGCTGAGTGAGCGAGTAGGAAAACATAATTGCTTGGGTGTTGGAAGAGGTTGGAAAGAAGAGAGAGGGTAAATGAACATGGCACTATCACCGTTGACATGTGGACGGCGTCGCTATGTTATTATTTTGAAAAACGCAACCGATATGTGGCTGGGACTGAACTAACTTTAAGCTGAACATAATCTTAATTCATTGTAACTTGACCTGACTTGGCCTGACCTAACCTAACCTAACCTAACCTAACCTAACCTAACCTAACCTAACCTATTTTGAGTCTAACCTAACCTTACCTTACTTCACTTTACTTAACCTAGCCTGTCAACCGCTAAAATAACCATTCAAACAATAAATTAAAACAACCCAACCAAGCTGAACATAACCTAACCTAAACTAACTTATCGCAAAAATAACCAACCCTAAGGTAACCTAAAACAGCCTAACCAAACTTAACCTGACCTAACCTAACCTAACCTAACCTAACCTAACCTAACCTAACCTAACCTAAAATCCCCGGGAACCTGAGGATATTAAGGCGAAATCGGCAGTATCGTCGCCCTAATTGAGCAGGAAGAGGAGCCGGTTGGGGTTCACGGGGAACGGGGCAATAACGAAGGGAGCCCCAGCCAGGGGATTAAGCTGCCTGCATTTGTCCGGAGCTTATCACAATTGTCGCAAGGATTAGCATCCGAGTTAGCGAGTAGTTGTGTCAAAGAGTTTTAAAAGGATCTCTACGATGTATCTCGCTTTCTCTCTCTCTCTCTCTCTCTCTCTCTCTCTCTCTCTCTCTCTCTCTCTCTCTCTCTCTCTGTGTGTCTGTGTGTGTGTGTGTGTGTGTGTGCATTCTCTCTCTCTCTCTCTCTCTCTCTCTCTCTCTCTCTATATATATATATATATATATATATATATATATATATATATATATATATATATATATATATATATATATATATATATATGTACAACACTGAATGGGTCCCAGTGATTAGAGATACATTTTAAGAACCACAATGCACTTTAATTCTAAGCCATCAACATCGGGAGACCCAATGGAGGCCGACATGCAGAAATTGAAATGCAGTACTGCCAAGAACTCCAACCCAGCAATCACATGACAAGTGCCGTAGTAACTTACCAACTACGCTATCAAGAGAGATATAAGTTGAGTGCAACTTTTCTTATATATTTGTATGCTCGAGTTACAGACACACAAATGAAATTTTGCGTTCAACCCATCTCCACCATGATAGTACAATTGGAAGTATACAAACGCGGGAAAGTATTTGTACAACACTGAATGGGTCCCAGTGATTAGAGATACATTTTAAGAACCACAATGCACTTTTATTCTAAGCCATCAACATCGGGAGACCCAATGGAGGCCGACATGCAGAAATTGAAATGCGGTACTACCAAGGACTCGAACCCAGGAATCACATGACAAGTGCCGTATTAGCTTACCAACTACGCTATCAAGAGAGATACAAGTTGAGTGCAACTTTTCTTATATATTTGTATGCTCGAGTTACATACACATACATGAAATTTAAGAAAAGTTGCGCTCAACTTGTATCTCTCTTGATAGCGTAGTTGGTAAGTTACTACGGCACTTGTCATGTGGTTGCTGCATGTGGGCCTCATTGGGTCTCCCGAAGTTGATGACTTAGAATTAAAGTGCATTGTGGTTGTTAATATATATATATATATATATTTAATATCTATATATATATAAATATGTATATATATAATATAGATATATAATTAATATGTATATATATATATATATATATATATATATATATGCTAATAACAACACGGGTACGTATGTTCACTTATGCAAAGTAGACCACTTGGAAAAAGAAACTAACGAAGCAGAGCGCTTTCGTATATTACATCTTCAGTGCAACAAGTACATAGTGATAGGAATACATAGACAATATATACATGATACAAAGGAACCAGGACAGTTTGAATAAGCGTAGCGACCAATTACCCCCTGGAGAGCGGAAGGTCATTGTCAATTATCTTACGATGGTCGGGCGACATCAGGTCACAGTCGCCAAGGAGAGCGGAAGGTCATTGTCAATTATCTTACGATGGTCGGGCGACATCAGGTCACTGTCGCCAAGGGTCACTGTTTCTACTACTTATATAGGGACATTAAGTCAATTCGTTGGATTACATTTTACCTGATATTATCTTACTAATTGCACTGAAGATGTAATATACGAAAGCGCTCTGCTTCGTTAGTTTCTTTTTCCAAGTAGTCTACTTTGCATATATATATATAATATATATATATATATATATATATATATATATATATATATATATATATATCTTTCTGCGCGCGTGTGTGTGTGCGTTCTTTTTTTCTACTCTTCACTCTCCTTCGCGCCTTCACTTTCATTACCTCCTGCCCTTCTCCCTTTCTTTCCCATCTTTCTCCCTCTCCCCTCGTCTTTCTACCCTACTTTTTCTCCCCACCTTTCTCCTCATCCCCCTCGTCCTCCCCTTTTCCTCCCCTTCCTCCTCTCTTCCTCCTCCAGTTCCCCTTCCTCCCCTTCGCTTTCCCGTCCTCCCCTCTCCCCGACTTTCTCTTCCAGTTCCCAATCTCCCTCCCCTTCCCCGTCCCCGTACCCGTTACTAGAATGAAATAGTGGTTTTAATTAACTAATTGTTGTAATACCACTGATCCTCACCGTGTTGTTGAATGGAATGAGATTTTGTGATTAAAGAAATGTGATACTGAGGACATTTGTGTACTGTTTTGGAATGTTAGGTGGCTTGAGTTGCGGTTAGGGTCGGTCTTCCAACACGAGATTATGCCTCGTTGTAATAAAATAATCTGGCGCCAGACAGAATAAAATCTGTAAGGTGCTATCTGAACAAATTGCCCCTGCACCTTTATCATGAGGTTTTCCTTTCAGCTGAATAAAATCACTTGGTCTTATCCAGAGCAAAATCTGTGAGGACAGTATTGTAGTGAAGATATCTATAAGCACTACAACGAGAGAGAGAGAGAGAGAGAGAGAGAGAGAGAAAAGGAGGGGGCAGAGTTATGAAAGATCTATCTTAACCTCTTCATTACAAAAGGGGTACTAAACTAGTGAATAAAATCTCCTGGGGGCAGCCTGAAATGGACGAAAATGGGGCACTCGGAGAGGAAGGGGTACAATTGTCTGTGTGAAAATAGCCCATTTTCCCCGACTGGAAATGATAAAGATTTTGAAAGTTTTAAGCAAAAGTCTTTGTGGTCACGTCTAGCTTCCCGACAGCTTGCAAACAAGTGGTTAATGGCAGTACTTGTAAAAGTTTGAAGCACAGGCTTAGGAAGTTTTTAATTTTGTTATATTCAACATTCCAGGCGCTTATGTTTTGGGGAACTTTGTGTTTAACATGTTAATACCGTTTTTTTTTTTTTTTTTTTTTTTTTTTCCCTCGAATATTCATTTCTGTTCCATCAATTGAATAAAATCTCTTGGCGTCAGGGCTACGTCATATTTCCCGCATCGGGAAACCAAAGAACATAATTTGTGATTAAGACAGATTATTTTAGTGTGCATGTACGTACGCACGCATTCACACGTAGAGTTAGCTTCACTTCTAAGTATTACAGTGAGTAATGTATGTTTAGGTAACTGTAGCAATTGCCTCCTCTTCTCCTCCTTTCCCCCCTTTCCCCTTCCCACTTCCTCCTTTCCTCCCTTTCCCCTTTTCTCCTCCCCTTCTTCCCCCGTACCTCATTCCTCCCTCGTTCCCCATTCCTTCCCCATTCCTTCCCCTCCTCCTTCCCGTTTACCCTACGCCCTTCCCTAATTTTTCCCTTCCCCCTTCCCTAATTTTTCCCTTCCTCTTCTCTTTATCCCCTCTTCCTCCCCTCTCCCCCCTCTCCCCCCTCTTCCCCCGCCCCTTTACTCTCCCCTCTTTCTCCTTCCCCTCCTTCCTCGTATCCCCTTCCTCTCCGTCCCCGTCCCCGTCTCCCCCTTTCCCCTTTCCCGTTTCTCATTCCCGCAAGCCGAATAAAACCCTTTGGCGCCACAGTCTGTATAGGACAGATTTAAAGAAAGATAGTAAGAAGAAGAAAAAGTAGAAGTTAAAGGTATTCTTCTTTGAATGAAAACAAATTTCCAATCGGATAGGAATGGTTTGTTTCTCTGGTCCGTAGGGGTGTCGCTAGAAGTCCCATACGGGGCGTGGCAAAGGTTAAATGAATAATCATTTTGAGTTCGGGAGTGGGAGGAGAAGAGAGGAATCATGCCACCCATTATGTCCTTCGTATGAGAAAAAAAAAAAAAAAAAAAAATATTGGCATTTGTAATAAAGCCCTGGTGAGTGCGCGGTGCTCGATCCCGGCACGTTATTTTCAGTTCTACAAATAGTGTCAATTCGCCCAGCGCTGCTTTTTTTTATTACGTGCAAAAGGGAAGTGTATGGCTGTGTATGATAAGTACACACACACACACACACACACACACACACACACACACACACACACACACACACACACACACACACACACACACACAGACACACACACACACACAGACACACACACACACACACACACACACACACACACTATATATATATATATACAATATATATATATATATATATATATATGTTTATATATATATATATATAATGTGTGTGTGTGTGTGTGTGTGTGTATTTGCCAGGGTCCCATATATTAAAAAAAATGGGTCACTTGGATTTCAATCAGTACACACACACACACACACACACACACACACACACACACACACACACACACACACTATATATATATATATATATATATATATATATATATATTTACATACATATATATATATACAGTATATATATATACACATATATATACATATATGTATATATATATATCATTGTGTGTGTGTGTGTGTGTGTGTACTGACTGAAATCCAAGTGACCCATTTTTTTTATTTTTTTTTTAATATATGGCACCCTGGCAAATAATATTTTTAATCTATCAAAAATACTTTTACAGAGATATAGGACCTGTTAAGAAAATAAAATTGTAAGGAGGTTTTATGTTATTTCGTAAGGATAAACTACTCTTTGCACTATCACAAATGCTAATGCATCCAGCTTTCGAAAGCTTGTATTACTTTTGCTGAGAGAATTCGAAGATTTGTTTTAAATTACAACGAAAATGATTGCATCATTGAATATTTGAGAGGACTAGCTCATAATTTTAGTATTTAAACTTTTAATGATACTAACATAGCACAACATTTTAATGCTTACATTGTATTATTAGATATATTCTTGAGAATTTTCTTTATTTCTCTTATTTTTCATGGTTTTAGAACGTATGACTAAAATATTGTTTTTTATAATGATACTGCATATACACAGTATATACATTCATGGGTTTGAAATATACAGTATATACATGACATTAGAATAAGCACTATGAATGAATAAAAGGTTGCCACATTTGTTATGAAAATACTTGTATTTCTTTGATTAGTTTTTCTTGTATTATCATATCCTCCTTTACAAAACGCTTTGCGTTCAACTTTCCTCACGGTGAACTTTACTCGCGGTCAATTTTCACCACGGGGGAACTTTCCCTACGGTGAATTGATGGCAGTCAATTTTCCCTACGGGTCGTGGTACCACAGGGGCGATGCACACATCACAGGTACTCCCTCTGGTCCAGAGGAAGTGTGTGTTTGTGACCTTTTGGCTTGGCCTGGGGGGTGCGGCGGTAGGAGAGGAGAGGATGTCCGATTGATCTCCGGTCCCTCGGCTTTCAGCACGAAGCTTCGCCTTGTTTTACGTCACCGCAGCAACAAAGAACGGATATTGTCTCTTAGTAGCCATAATAGAATGTGTTACTACTGTTACTATTACTAGTACTACTACTTTTCCTTTTCCTGTTCTTCGTCCTCTTCCCCCCTCTCCTCTCCTCTCCTAGTTCTCTCTCTCCCTCTTTCTCCTCCTCCTCCTCCTCCTCCTCCTCCTCTTCCTCCTCCTCCTCCTCCTCCTCCTTCCTCTTCCTCCACTTTCTCCTCTTCCTCCTCCTACCCTTTCTCCTCCTCCTCCTCTTTTTCCCTCTCCTCGTTCTCCATCGGCCATGGTCCCCTCGGTGGTCCCTTTTTGTGCCTCGCGCTTCCTTGGTGATCTCTGTTCGCCACCCCCCTCCCCCCACACTCAAACCACTTCTCCATCTGTCTGTCTCTCTCCCCTCGTTCTCCCCTCTTACCACTCATCTCTTCCCCTCCCCCTTCCCCCCCTCCTCTTGCTCCTCCCCTTTCCTCCCCTCCTCTCTCTCCTGCCCTCTCCCTCCCAACCTCTCCTGCCCTCTCCCTCCCCCTACCTTGCCTCCTCTCCCTCTTATATCCCTAACCTCGTCCCCTCTCCCTCTCTCTCCCCCTAGCCTGCCTCCTCTCCCTCTCTCTCCCCCTAGCCTGCCTCCTCTCCCTCTCTCTCCCCCTAGCCTGCCTCCTCTCCCTCTCTCTCCCCCTAGCCTGCCTCCTCTCCCTTTTATTTCCCTACCCCCGTCCCCTCTCCCTCTCCCCTCCAATCAACCCCCTCTCTCCTCTCCCTCCCTTTTCCCTCTCCCCTCCAATCTACCCCCTGTCTCTTCTCCCTCCCTTCTCCCTCTCTTCTCCCCTCTCCTCTCCCCTCTCCCGATCCCCTCTCTTACTCCTCCTCTCCCTGTCCCCTCTCTTACTCCTCTCTCCTCTCTTACTCCTCTCTCCTCTCTTACTCCTCTCTCCTCTCTTACTCCTCTCTCCTCCGATCTCACCCCTCACCCCACTTATCTCTCCCACTCTCCTCCCTTCCCTTCGCCCCACTACTTTCCCTTTGCTTCTCCCTTCCACTCTCCCATCTCCCCCCGCCCCAATCCTTTCCCATTGCCTCCCTTCCACTCTCCATCGTCCCTTCCCTCCCCTCCCCTTCCCTCTCTCCCCTTCCCTCTCTCCCCTTCCCTCTCCCCCCTTCCCTCTCTCCCCTTCCCTCCCCTTCCCTCTCTCCCCTTCCCTCTCTCCCCTTCCCTCTCCCCTTCCTTCTCACCTTCCCTCCCCTCCCCCACCCCCACCTTTCCCTCTCTCCTCTTTCCTCCCCTCTCCCCTCCCTTCCCCTCCCCTCTCCTCTCCTCTCCTCTCCTCTCCTCTCTCCCCTTCTCCCCCCCTCCCCTCCCCTCCCCTCCCCTCCCCCTTCCCTCCCTTCCCCTGCCCCTCCCTGCCCTTCCCTCCCCTCCCCTGCCCCTCCCTCCCCTCCCTCCCCTCCCCTGCCCCTCCCTATCCTTCCCTCCCCTCCCCTCACCATCCCTCCTCTTCTCTCCCCTTCCCTCCCCTCCCCTTCCCTCCCCTCCCCTCTCCTCCCCTCTCCTTCTTTCCCATCTCTTCTTAATCCTTACCCTCGTCCTCATCCTCGTCATTGTCTATTTATTTTGTATTTTATTTTGTTTCTTTATTATCATTTCTTTCGGGTCACACTTTGGTTCATTTCTCCTTCAGCGTTTCGTCTTGTTTTAAATCTACGCTAATCACATCAGGTCCTCCCCCTTGGTTTCCATTTTGTGTGTGTGTGCGTGCGTGCGTTCGTTCGTGTGGGTGCGTTTGCTTGTTTGTTGAAGATTTTTGTCTTCATCGAATTCGGGCTGTTCCGCCATTGCGGTTGTGTTTGTCGGTCACGTGACTTCTCGTGTCTCAAGAGAGCGATTAACCGCGTCATTAAGCTGCGGTTAGAATAACAAGGCAGCCGTGATCGCCCCACTCTCTTTCTCTCTCTGTCTCCTACCTCTCCCCCTCCCGTCCCCTCCCGTCCCCTCCCCTCTCCCTTTCCTTCTCCCTTTCCTTCTCCTTTCCTCTACCTCTCCCCTTCTTCCATCCCTTCCCCCACTTCACCCTCTTCTTCCACCTTTCTCCACCTCTTCCCCCTCCCCCTCTTCCCCTCTCCCTCTTCCCCCTCCCCCCAAGATGAGCACTATATCGGGTTTGACACCTTCAGGAGGAAGAGACGAGCCAGAGACGACCGTCGGAGGGAATTTGGACGGAGAAGGAGGAGCAGCAGCAGCAACAAGTGACGGAAGAAGAAATACCTTCCGGTGGCGCGGAAAAAAAAAAAGAAGTTTGCCGATTTTCTGGGAAATGTTTTTCTAGACAGTTTACAATTCTATAAGCATCGCCTCTGCCCCGACGACTGCTGTTGTGTCTTGTATTTTATTTGTTTATTCAATTATTCATTGATATATTTAATTAATTTTTTGTTTTTTCATTTTTTTTCCTTTATTACTTTTTTCCATTTATTCATTTTTATGTATTTATTAAATTTTATTTTGTTATTATTATGATTATGATAATAATAGCACTACTAGTAGTAGTACTATTAGTATTAGTATTATCATTATTAATTTATTTTCTATGATTTTAGCAATTTGCTCCATTACTACTGTTACATACCCAAAAGAAAATCCACAGAAAAAATAAAAGAAATCAGAAACGTTCACATGTTTGACGTTATGCACAAAACAAACGTTGACCAAGGAAGAAAATATACATTCCACACTTGTGTATGTAAATATATAACGTTCTCTTTTCCTATATCGTACTCAAAGATCATCAAATATTTACTTCATGTGAATTATTAGCACGTTTTCAGTGTATTTCAGGATGTGTATAGATATATTCATACAGTATGTATATATTAGTGTATGTGTGTGCCTGTGTTTGTATATTTATATATGAAAGTTGTGTTTGTGTATATGTATGTATGTATGTGTGTATGCAAGTACGAGTATGTGTATAAGGAACCTCGACCTCTTGAATGGCCCTGCTGCCTTAATGGGCATATCTGTGACTTCCCAGATCTGGGAAGAGAATCGGACACTTTGCCCGCGTGATAGAGTTGGCCCAGGTGGGGTTTGATTTCTTCTCGAAATTTGACTCTGGTCGTCTGTGTCCTCTCTTCACCGCCGTCCAGGGTCCTTCCAGATGACGAAGACCCAAAGGAGAGGAGAGTGAGCGGGACCGGGAAGGGAGTGGGAGGGGGAACGGGAGGAGAGGGGAGGGGAAGGGGAGGTGAGAGGAGGTAAGCGGGGTGGGGAAGGGGAAGGAGGGGGAGGGGAGATGAGGGAGGAAGTGGGGGGTACGGAAGTCTCTTAATCCTTGTATGTTTTGTTCTTTTTTGTATATAATTTTATTGATTCTGTTTTATTTTTTTCAAGTTTGTCTATTCATGCAATTATTTTTTCATTGTTTATATATATATGTATACAGTACATATATATGTACTGTATATATGTACACTTATGTACATAAGTATATATGTAAGTACGTATGTGTGTGTATATATATACATATATAATATATATATATATATATATATATATATATATATATATATATATGTATTAAATGATAAGGAAACAGGTAAATAGTAAATAATGATAAATGAATATAATAAATAATAATGAAATAAACAAACATATAATTCTAAACGAATCTTAAAGCTTTGAATTTATCTACATTGCACTGCCTCTGCAGGAAATTTGTTCCATTCATTAACTACACGGTTGGCGAAGTTGTTCCTACCCAGTTCCAAATTAAATCTCTTTCCTGACAGTTTGAAACTATTATTTCGTGTCTGATTCTCAATCAGGGT
>NC_134806.1:36865023-36870023 GCF_046742065.1 Oratosquilla oratoria
CTACTCCAGAATCTGCCAGTAATAGTGCACTTAAGCCTCATGAGCCACGTCTGGTCTGGTCTCCTCCAGCCCTCAGCCAGTTTCGTAATACGGTCTCTGTCGTCTGCTTCTGTCGTCTTCCATCACTGCCATCCACCACAACCACCACAACTATTACCACCATTTACCACCACCAGCAACACTACCACCTTCCACCACTACCACCACTTAGCACCAGCACCTACCACCACCACCATCACCTACCAACATCACCTACCACCATCACCTACCACCACTGCCACAACCAACACCACTACCACCGCCTTCAGCCATCACCATCAGTGTCTTCAACAACCGACCATAATCATTACCGTAGCATACTATTGTATATCGTTATTGCTATTCTCTACAAGTACTGACCTCTACCATTATGGCCCACCATTATTGGCCCCTAGTATTGCTATCCCTCGAAATTGTCCTGCTGCTGCTGTCCTACGCTATCATTGTCCTGTTGTTGTCCCCACCGTTGATGTCATGTCACTTTTGACTGTTTCCCTATTGTTGGCTTTCACTGTTACTTCTATATTCTTGTTAATTTTAATAATTATTTTACTTAATTCATTGAAATTATTTTGGCTTTATATTTTTTTTCTATCTTCTGTATTATTTTTTATTTATATTTTCTTTAATTTTTATTTCATTTTGTTTTATTTGATCTTATTTAATTGTTTATTCTATTTTATTATATTTATTCATTTGATTCTATTTATTCTATTTTATTCTATTTTATTCTATTTTATTCAATCTTATATTTTTCTCACGTTTGTGCCTCATCACTCCCGTGCTGCTGCTGCTGCACATCGCCTCCATCTCCACGTCTTCCATCTCTTTGCGTCTGAACTCTCCCGCGGTTTCACACGTATTCTCTTCAACTAAGTTTCTGTCCCCCCCTCTTTTAAGAGAAGTGCGTTCTCTACAACCACTTTTTCTTCGTTGGCAGTAGCCATTGTATTTTGATATTTTATTTAATTCATCTATTTATTTTATTTACTTGTATATCCACTTTGTTACTTGTTTATCATTGCTTATTATTCGTTTATTTTCTGCTTCTGTTAATTCTTTCACAGTTCCTCCACAATTTCCTCCATTTTGTTTCAAACATTCCTCCCTACTCCATTTATTCTTGACCCCTCCATATTTGTCAACTCCACACATCCTCCATCTGGCATTCTCCTTCATTTGGTCCTCCACATGTCCACAAATGGATGGCGTCATCTACCCTCCACTTGATACACGAGACGCCAGTTCCATTGCAGCTTACTCCACAGTGCTGTAACTCCACTATTACAACTCCACATGCCGCCCTGAACTCCTCAAAGAAATCTTCTTGTCACTCCATCAGGATCTCAGACTCCACCAGCTCTTCATTCCTCCACCTTTCCTCCTCCTCTACCACCTCCATTTTTCCTTCACTAACACTTTTTCTTCTTCGTTGCGTCCCTCCTCCCCCCTCCCTCCCTCCCTCCCCCTCCCTCCTCCTCCCTCCCCCTCCCTCCCCCCTCCCTCCCTTCCCCCTCCCTTCCCCCTCCCTTCCCCCTCCCTTCCCCCTCCCTTCCCCCTCTATTCCCCCTCTATTCCCCCTCCCTTCCTCTCTCTCTCTCTCTCTCTCTCTCTCTCTCTCTCTCTCTCTCTCTCTCTCTCTCTCTCTCTCTCTCTCTCTCTCTCTCTCTCTCTCTCTCTCTCTCTCTCCATCTTTCCTTTTCTCTCTCCCTCTCTCTCCCCCTCTCTCTATCTCCCTCTCTCTCCGTCTCTCTCTCCATATCTCCCCCTCTCTCTCTCTCTCTCCATATCTCCCCCCTCTCTCTCTCCCTCTCTCTTTCCCCCCTCTCTCTTTCCCCCTCTCTCTTTCCTCCTCTCTCCCCCTGTCTCTTTCCCCCTGTCTCTTTCCCCCTCTCTCCCCCATCTCTCTCTCCCCCGCTCTCTTTCCCCCCTCTCTCTTTCCCCCTCTCTCCCCCTGTCTTTTCCCCCTCTCTCCCCCATCTCTCTCTCCCCCGTCTCTCTCTGCCTCTCTCTCTCTGCCTCTCTCTCTCTCTCTCTCTCTCTCTCTCTCTCTCTCTCTCTCTCTCTCTCTCTCTCTCTCTCCTCTCTCTCTCTCTCTCTCTCTCTCTCTCTCTCTCTCTCTCTCTCTCTCTCTCTCTCTCTCTCTCTCTCTCTCTCTCTCTCTCTTTCTCTCTCTCTTTCTCTCTCTCTTTCTCTTTCCCTGTCTCTCTCGTTCTCGTTCTCGTCAAGGACCTCTTCCAAATCCACTAATTCCTCTTCGTCCATGAACTCCCTCACCCATCCCTACTTCGTTCTCCCTCCTTTCCTCTTCTTCCTCTTCTTCTTTGCTCCCTCCCACTCCGCCCGCCTCATCTTTTTCTCTTCATCTGCTTCTTTTTTCTCCTTCTCAACCCTCCGCTTCCTTTTCCTCTTCTTCCTCCACTTTTTTCTTTCTCCTCCTCCTCCTCGTCAACCTCCTCTTAATTTTGCTCTCGTTCCATTTGGTCTTTATCCTCCTACTCTTCTTCTTTCACCTTCTCTTTCCCTTTTCACTCCTCCTTTTACTCCTCTCCTTCCTCCACTCCCCCTTCCATTTCCATTCCCATTCCCACTACCAATACCACTCCTCCTCCCCTCCTATTCCCCTCCCACTTCTCCTTCCCTTCCCCTCCCACTTCTCCTTCTCTCCCCCACTTCATCACCTTCTCCTCCCACTCCTCTCCCATCCTCCTTTCCCTCCCCCCCCCGTCCTCCTCCTCCTCCTCCTACCTTTGTCCTTCCCTTCTCTCTTTCCATCCTCCTCCTCCCTTCTTCTTTCTTCTTCTTTAATTCCCCCATTTATTCGCCATCCACCCCCGCCCCCCCTCCTCCATCACTTCTTTCTTTCATCTCCATTTCTTCCCACTCGACCCGTCTCGGGCACCGTCGCCTCGGCCTTCTGCCACACGACACGACACAAGGCACGATTCCAGCGCGCCAACTCCAACTGTATCACACGATTTCTACTGCACTCCGCACCTCCTCCTCCTTCGCCTTCCCCTTCCCCCTCCTCCGCCTTCCCTTTCCTCCTCCTCCTCCTCCTCTTCCTCCTCTTCCTCCTCCTCTTCCTCCTCCTCTTCCTCCTCTTCCTCCTCCTCCTCCTTCACTTCTCTACCTCCACTTCCATCGCCTCCACTTCCCACTCCTCATGGACTTCTATCCCTCCTCCTCCCCTTTTCCTCCTCCTCTCCTAACCACATCCATTTCCCTCTCCTCCTCCTCCTTCACCCTGCTTCTCTTCCACCTCACCTGCCCCCTCTTCTCCTCCTCCCCCTCCCCGTCCTCCTCCCCCTCGTCGCCTCCATTCGTTCGGTCGTTTCCCCATCTCGTTACTTCTCAGTTTTCTCTTCTCGAATTTCTTCTCTTGGTACCCTTCTCCAGCAGAATTCTCCTTATCTTCCCCTCCCCCACTGCCCCCAACCCTCAGTTTCTTCTCTTAAACCCCCACCACTACTTCTGTTTCTCCTGCTCTCCTCCTCCTCTTTACTCCCCTCCTCCTCCTCCTCCTCTTCCCCTTCCCCCTCCTCCTCCTCATCTTCCTCCCCCTCTTCCTCCTCCTCCTCCTCTTCCCCCTCCTCCTCCCCCTCCTCCTCCCCTCCTCCTCCTCTTCCCCCTCCTCCTCCTCCTCCTCCTCCTCTTCCCCCTCCTCCTCCTCCTCTTCCCCCTCCCCTCCTCCTCCTCTTCCCCCTCCCCTCCTCCTCCTCTTCCCCCTCCCCCTCCTCCTCCTCCTCCTCCTCCTCCTCTTCAACCTCCCCTTCTCCTCCCCATCCTCCTCCTCCTCCCCATCCTCCTCCTCCCCATCCTCCACCTCCTCTTCCTCCCCCTCCTCCTCCTCCCATCCTCCTCCCCATCCTCCTCCTCCCCATCCTCCACCTCCTCATCCTCCACCTCCTCCTCTTCCTCCCCCATCCTCCTCCTCCTCCTCCTCCTCCTCCTCCTCTTCAACCTCCCCTCCTCCTCCTCCTCCTCCCCATCCTCCTCCTCCTCCCCATCCTCCTCCTCCTCCCCATCCTCCTCCTCCTCCCCATCCTCCTCCTCCTCCCCATCCTCCTCCTCCTCCCCATCCTCCTCCTCCTCCCCATCCTCCTCCTCCTCCCCATCCTCCTCCTCCTCCCCATCCTCCTCCTCCTCCTCCTCCTCCTCCTCCTCCTCCTCCTCTTCCATTGTCGTGTCGTAGAATATATCAATATCAGGCCGCCTTCTTCATCACCTACTCGGTCCTCCATTTTCACAATTTCCTTAGCCCTTCTTCCCCTAGCTTCTCCCTTCCTTATCTTTTATCTTTTTATTCACGCATTCATTTACTTCTCTACGTTTCTTCCTTCAGTCCATCTTCCCTTCATATCATCTTCCCTCCATTCTCTCTGTCCTTCTTCTCTTCCTTCATTCTTCCCTTCATTCCTTCTCCTCCTCTCATTTCTCTCTTCTAAATTCCTCTTCTTTCTTTCACCCCATCTTACCTTTATCACTCTTACCTTTACCACCCTCTTTCGTTACCTTCCGTCTCGTGTTCTTCATTTCTTCCCTTCCTTTTTAGCTTTTTGCTTTCCTCGCTTCCTCTATGTTTCTCTTCTACCCTTTCCCCCTTCTTCCCATCCTACCTTCTTCCCATCCTACCTTCTTATCTTCTTTTCTTCCTATCCTTCTTCCTTTCCTCCCTTTTTTCTTTTCCTCATCCCTTCATTCCTCCTTTCGTCCCTTCCTCTTTTTCCCTTCTTCCCATCCCCCTTCTTACCTTCTCTCTTGTTTCCTCTCTTTTCTTCCTATTTTCTTCACTTCTCTCCTTTCCTCTTCTTCTCCGGGTGTCCTAATTCTTCTTCCTCTTCCCCTCTCTCGTCTTCCTTACCTCCTTTTCCTCCCTTTGTCGTTTCTTTCCTTCAGTCCTTCTCTTCATCCCTTTTTCTCTCCATATCGTCTCTTCTCCCTCCTTTCCTCTCCACTTC
>NC_134806.1:36875023-36885023 GCF_046742065.1 Oratosquilla oratoria
TACTGGAAACATTAACGAAGAATGATTTTTGTCAATATTCTATCGTATGTTTTATAAACTTATTTTTGTCCTTTTTCACCTTTCATAGCCCGAAGCGAGGACTGACGTCATATTTTTCTGGTGTTTGATCAAACATTTTGGTGTTTTATGATTTTTTGTTTTATTTGACCAAATGACAAGGAATCTTGTCATCGGAGTTTAATGGGTTAAGTTAATTGAATCGTCAGTCGGCAGCTGGAACAAACTACTCGAGTCATAAAGCCGGACGAAAAGGTTACGGCCTTCAAGTTGCAAGAGTTGCTCAGCTGATAAGGAACGTTCAAGGAAGCTGTCTAGATGGATGGATGTATGAGTTGGTTGGATGGATGAACTGCAGTCAACCTGGCCTTTCATTGGGTTTTCTTATCTTAGGGAAGTATATTTGACCGCTGGTCATGGAGAGAGAGAGAGAGAGAGAGAGAGAGAGAGAGAGAGAGAGATAATTAGTAAGTCTGTCAGTCAGTCAGTCCATCTGTTAGACAGAAAGACAGTCAGTCCCTGTGTCCCTGTCTGTCAGTCATTCAATCACTCAGTCCATGGTAGAAAATCTCAAACTTTTACACTGTACATACATACATATACCAAAGGCTTTTTCCCCTTTACAAGGGAGGTAGCCAAAAAGAAAAAGACATAAAAGCCATTCCCACCCATTCCATCCCTAAATACACTCCACTCCCCTCCACCCTCTACCCTCCCTCTTATCTTGGCATTTCCTGGATGACGAGTCAGAATCAGTGTCGCAAGACACAGCACATCCACAGCAAAGCCGCTTCATTAAATCGGCGACCCCCCCCTCTCCATCCCCTCATGCAGAAAAAGAGAAGACGGGGAGAAATCCCTTCGGGCTGCGTCAATTTTTTCTCTCCCGTATATCTGCAAAACCTTCCACAGTGCCTTCCTGTCTACCCTATCATAAGCCTTCTCCAGATCCATAAAAGCCCCCAAAAAACATCCTTACCTTTTCCTATAGCTTTCTCACATATCTGTTTTACCACAAAAATCTGATCTACGGAACCTCTACCTGTCCTAAATCCACACTGTTCCTCGCCAATTACTCCCTCTGGTCCTCTCATAATCCTCTCAATCAAGATCCTCTCATAAGCCTTCCCAACTACACTTAACAAGCTGATCCCTCTGAAACTACTACACTCCCACTTGTCCCCTTTTCCCTTGTAAAGTGGAACTATACAGGCATTCCTCCAGTCCTCCGCCACTCTTCCCTCTCTCCAGCAAACAATAAATAACCTCACCAGCCAATCCACCATCACTGTACCTCCTTTTTTTAGACATTCTACATGGCATCCATCCAGACCAAGTGCCTTACCTGCTATCATCTTAACAACTGCCTTCACTTCATCCTTTCTTATTTCTCCTCCATTTTCTTCAATCATCACGGTCATTTCCTTAGTACTTCCCACTGCAACTATCTTTCCCTCCCTATCCTCCTTCACATTTAGTAACTCCCTAAAATTCTCTGTCCATCTTCCCCTTACTGCCTTCTCTTCCATTATCATCTCTCCATCTGCAACTTTTACCTTTTCTTCTCTACTTGATTCGCCTCCTCTTCCTCTCTTAATTTCTTTCCAAAACATCTTTTTATTACTTTCAAAATTTTCTGTCATACTCTTACACCATTTCACATCTGCTATCCTCTTTGCCTCCTTTACCTTGTGCTTTACTTCTCTTTTCTTTGTACCTCTCATATGACTCCCTCGTCCTATTTTGTAACCAATCTGTGAAAGCTCGCTTCTTCTCTTCTACAACCTTCTTTGTTTTCTCATCCCACCATTCACTACCCTTCATTTTATTTCCTCCCGTCCTTCTTGTTCCACACACCATCTTTGCACACTTTGTGACTCCCTCCTTGAACCATCCCCATTCCTCCTCCACTCCTAGCTCTACTCTATCCTTCACTCCCTCCCACTCCTCCTTCAGCTTCTTCTTGTACTCCTTCTCCTTTTCCTTTTCACTTAAAGAGTTCACTCTAAGCACCTCCCTACCTTTTGTCCTATTCCTCTTTCTCCATCTATCCTCTACTCTCAACGTATCCTCCATCTATCCTCCACTCTCAACTTACCCTCCACCTATCCTCCACTCTCAACTTACCTTCCACCAAAAAATATTCTGATATTCCCCCACTCTCTCCCCTTAGCACATATACATCCTTAGCTCTTCCTATTATACTCCTTTTTACCACTATATAGTCCATTAACGCTCTATTTACCACCCTTCCATCCATGACCCTCTCCCATGTGTACTTATGCTTGACTTTCTTCCTAAACACTATATTTGCTATCATCAACTCTCTAGACACATCACCATCAACTCTTCACTACGATTGTTTCCTGGAACTCCACATTTCCCAACCACTCCGTCAATTGGTTCATTTCCTACCCTAGCATTAAGGTCTCCCAGTACTACTACATTGACGTTCCTCCCTAATCCCCCTATGCACTCATTTAAATCTGTCCAAAAAGCCTCCCTTTCTTCTACACTCTTCTCACTACCAGGCCCATATGCACTTACAAAAATCCACATCTCCTTTTCCAGTTTCACCTTCATCCACATTATCCTTGAGGAAACCTCCTTCCATTCCACTACACGTTTACCTATCTCTTCACTTACTAGTATAGCCACCCCTTCTCTCCCTCGCCCTCTCTTCACTCCTGAGAACCTCCCAATTACACTCCCAAACTCACACTCGCCCTTCCCTCTTAACTTAGTTTCACTCAAAGCCAGCACATCCATCTTTCTTCTCACAAACATACTACCTATCTCTTCCCTTTTACTCTCATCTGTACCACATCCATGCACATCAAAAGACCCAAACCTTAGGGTGCTGGTTGGAAAACTCCTAGACCCTCTTATGCCTTTACTTTTTTTAGGAATGTCCCCTGTGGGGCTACAGGGAGAAGGATGCCTGTTTCCAATCCCCGTCCCGTTTTTTCTCGCCTCTTACAATCCAAGTGGAAATACTTGGCAGTATTCTTTTCCACCACCACACTGTACCATCAGAAAATGATGTAATTCTGTGCTGTGGTATTTGGTGTGGTTATTCTGATTTGTATTTGTAGGTATAGAAATGAATAAGCACTACTACTGTGGTGAAGAAATAAGACTGCCGCCACAGAGTTCCCATGTGTGCTGGAAAAGAAAACTAAACAAGGTTAATTGGCGGGACTAGGAATTCCCTGTTCAGTATTTGATTGATTTATGTATGTATTATTTATGTATTTTTTATTCCTTTGTTTATTTATTATAGTTTATTTGTATTTATTTATTGACTTGTCTATTTAGTTATTTCTTCAGCCAAGGTATGCATTGGCTAGTCCACCTCCCTTACGAGAGGGAAAAGACCATTGGTATACAAAAAAAGACCTATTATATACCCCCCTTGGTGTATCATCACCATTGCTTTTGTCCGTACCATTGATTTTTTGATTTGTACAATCAAAATCGAGACGTGTCTGCACATCCAGCCTCAGCGTGTAATGGCCGGTCATTATCACAGCTGCTAATTAGCACGGACTTTTCCTCCTTTGCTTATTTTTCTTATTCTTTTCATTTTTCTTTTTCGCCCAAATGTTCCTGGTGTCAGTAATTACCCTGGCCTTCCGATAGTCTTAATTATTTTTTTTTCTTTCTTGAAATGTCTTGCTTCGACTCCATGTGGAGATTTTCTCTAATGGCCTTGGTGTAATGTCCACGCGAATCATGTACTGGATTTTGGGACAGATTCTGTTTTTGTCCCTGGTCCTATGATACCACTTTTGCCTCCAACACAACCCCCACCTACTTTCCTTCTTCCCCCACCCCCTTTCCCTCTTCCCCCACCCCCTTTCCCTCTTCCCCCACCCCCTTTCCCTCTTCCCCCACCCCCTTTCCCTCTTCCCCCACCCCTTTCCCTCTCCCCCACCCCTTTCCCTCTCCCCCACCCCCTTTCCCTCTCCCCCACCCCCTTTCCCTCTCCCCCTTTCCGCACTTCTCCCCCTTCCGCTCTTCCCCCTCTGCTATTCACACTCTGATATCCATTCTTTCCTCTCTCCAACTGCTCTTCCCCCTCTCATCTGCTGCCTCTGCTCTCTCCACTCTACTCTCTCCCCTCTGCTCTCTCCACTCTGCTCTCTTCCCTCTGCTATCTATCTTCTGCTGTCCTTCATCTGCTCTTTCGCTCTGCTATCCTTCATCTGCTCTTTCACTCTGCTATCCTTCCTCTACTCTTCTCACTTTGCTCTCCCTCTCTACTTACCCCTGTATGCTCTTACCCCTCTACTCTACCCCCTCTGCTCTCCTTTCTCTGCTTTCCCTCCTCTGCTATCCCTAGCTGTTACCCCCCTTCTGTTCTTTCCCCCTCTGCTGACCTCACTCTGATCACCCCCTCTGATCTCCCCCTCTGCTATCCCCTCTGCTATCCCTCTTCTATTCTTCCCCCTCTGCCCTCCCCCTATGTTACCCTCTTCTGCTATCCCCCTTCTATTCTTCCCTTTCTGCTCTATCCCTCCGCTCTCTCCCTCTACCTACCCCCTCTGCTCTCTCCCTCTGCTCTCCTCCTCTGCTCTCTTCCTCTGCTCTCCCACTTTTGCTTTTCCCCTTTGGTCTTCTTTTCTGTTCTCACCTGCTATTCTACCCCCTCTGCTCTCCTCCCTCTTCTATCCTCCTCTCCTTTCCCCGCTTTGGCCTCCTCCTTCTGCTCTCCTCCCTCTGCTCTCCCCTTCTGTTCTACCCCTTCTCTTCTCCCCCCCTCTGGCCTGCCCACTCTACTTTCCCTCTCTGCTCCTCCTCCTTTGATCTTCCCCCCTCTCTTCTCCCCCCCCCTTTTTCTTCTATTCTGTTCTAGCCCCTCTCTTCCCCCCCAGGCCTACCTCCTCTGCTCTTCCCCTCTACTCTTCCCCTCTACTCTTCCCCTCTACTCTTCATCCTCTATTCTTCCTCCTCTTCCTCCCTCCCCCTTCCTCCCTCCTTCCATCCCTTATCTTGCTTCCATTCCTCTTTCCACAGAAGCTTAATTCGGCCATGTTCCTCCTTTTATTTCCGTCTTGAATCCAAGACCTTCTTTCCTTAATTCACTTAAATTACAACTTTGCTCCTTCCTCGTCATCCTTATTACGTCATTTGGTGCCCTGGGGGCCTTTACCTTCCCCCCCCTTCCCCTCCTCTTCTCCCCCCCTGCCCCTCTCCCTCTCCCCCCTTGTCCCAAATTTCCTCGTCTTCTTCGGCTTGTGAGTCTCGAGTGATTGTCAGGGTCCGCAGTGTTGAATTTTTTTTTTTTTTTCAAAGTTGGTTGCATCATACACAGCAGTTCAATATACATTTAGGAGAAACATTCTCGAAAAACGGGGCAGGTGTGTCCTAAAGGAAGACAGGAAGGAGCTTTGTCAACAAGATACGTTTTATAATTTTTTTATGGTGATGGAACTGAACATGGGTGGAGGTGGTTTTCGGGCGACTTGTTTGTATAGGAAATTAGATGAGTCGACTCTTCTATGGATACTGTTGCTTACTTATGGTCTATTTGTTTTTTGTTTTTTGTTTTTTTATTGTATTTTTCATTACTTTATTTTCCCCTTTCCATATTTTTATATTTTTCAATTGTTTATGTTCATACGATGTTTATGTTTTGTCTATGTTTGTCAATTGTTGTCATCTTTTTGTTAATTTGTTCTTTCATTGATTTTCATTTAATCTCATGGACAGTGGGGATATGGTTCTATCCGACGTCTGCTCCCAGGACCGCAAATGCCATGTATCTGTCATTAATCCCAGTTGGCTTAGTAATTCCATCGCTTTTCGTTTAACTTTAATGATTTTTTCCTAATCTCATCGTTCAGGCTTATTCGAAGCCAATGTTCTCCGAAGTCTTATTCACGCATTCATTTTTAAGTCAAATTTAATTCATTTATTTTTCCTTCTTCCTTCTTCATTATTCTTAGTTTGTGCTTCATATTCTTCTTTTCATTATATATAATTACGCATTCATTCGTCCCTTTCCTTCATTTTTTTTTCTTCGTTTTTCTCACTACGGTTCGTTACCTTCTACCCTCACTCCCCCCTCTCCTCCTCTCCCCTGTCCCCCTCTCCTCTCTCCCCTCTCTCCCCTCTCATCTCGCTCCCCCCCCTTCCCTCCCGGCGTCCTGTCGTTCCCCTCGCTCTTCACTCTTTCCTCTTCTTAGGGAAACTGTCCTCTCTTTTCTCGAACTGTGCTTCAAAAAATGTCCATTGCATTTCCTCCCCATCTTCACATCTTCTCCTTCCCATGTAATCAGTCAACTGATACTGTCTGAGCTCAAGGTTAATATTGTAATCAAACACATATCATATGAATATCAAGTGTTCTGATCGTATTCCCATGAAATAAGAAACAGATTATTCGTAGACGGCTTAATACGCTCCCAGGTATTAAAAAAAGAGGACAACCTAAGAAAAAACTAGACGTTTCTATTTAAGAGGAACTATGATCGCAAAATAGAAATAACGAATGAAACATTATAAACCTTGAAATGAGACATTGAAAAGATCGAAGAAACTGAAAAAAGCGAACAAGGAATGGCAGCAAAGTAACTGCAATGTGATAAAGTTGATGATCTAAAAGTGGACTTATTATTCTGGACACCCGAAGGTGACTTATTGGTGCAGCTGAACTTAACAAATACACTGTTGCGTTGGTACTATTTGTTTACATAAAAACCACATCAATTGCAAGGGAACCTCTAATAAAACTACTTCAATTGCAAGGGAACCACTGTATATGCTAAATATGCTAATTAGTCTATAACAGAAGATAATATTTGTTATTTCCGATGTACTGGGTCAGGTTGTGGTGGCCAATGTTGAAGTGTGTGCCCAGTGATGAAGATACTAGAACAACACAAAACTTCTTGGTATATAAGGGTAATGTAATGGAATGTGTGGTAGCGATTTTCTTTTGCCGTCTTATGTGCGCGCGTGCGTGCGTGTGTGTGTGTGTGTATGTGTATGTGTATGTGTGTGTGTGTGTGTGTGTGTGTGTGTGTGTGTGTGTGTACAGTGTCGAGTCAACGTGTAAACCCCTTCACCACGGTTTATGACACATTTTGCAGAATTTTATCATAGGGCTAAGCCATGGGATTTCAACATGCGGAGGAATTCCCCCCAAATGGGGGGAGTTTAGGGTTTTGGGTGGGGGGTTAGGGTTTTTAGTGAGTGTGGAAGGTTTTGCGTGGGTAGGGGAAGGTTTGGGGCCACACATATTTTTAAACTTAATTTGTTGTGATAAAACTATAATTTTTCAGGGGGATATTTTATTGAGGGGGTGGGGGGAAGGATACTTGGTGAGAGGATTTAAGAGTTTCAGGTGGGAGGTTAGGGGTTTTGGATAATGGTGGGGTGGGGATAAGAATAGGGACTACAGCTTATTTTAGACTTAAACTGTATACACACACACACACACACACACACACACACACACACACACACACACACACACACACACACACATATATATATATATATATATATATATATATATATATACACATACACATAGGACAGAATTATAAAAGGTCACAATGTGAATAGCTAATACTTGGTTGACATCCCCCCCCCCCTTATTTTTTAATGTAAGGACCCTTCTAGGCATGCTAGTTATTAATTCACGAATATCATCTTGAGGGATTTCTTGCCATGTTTCCCTTAGTAATCCTAAGAGTTCGGGCTTTGAAGATGGCTTCCTGTTCTCTTTGCGAACTTGTCGGTCTAATATGCCCCAGAGGTGTTCAATAGGGTTCATATCCGGGGACTGACTTGGCCATGGAAGTTTGCTGATCTCATTTTGACTCAACCAATTTTGTGTTGCTTAAGCAGTGTGGCAAGGAGCTCCATCTTCCATAAATAGGAAGACATTTTTACTCATTCTACCACTGAAGAATATTGGAATGAGTCCTTCCTTTAATATAGAAACATTTGCCTGAATTGATATTTCCTTGACACTCCACAAGCTCTGATCGACCATCACTCCAAATTGCACCCCCACACCATTATTGAAATGCCCCCATGTTTCACTGTTGGCTGCAGTCTTTTGAGGTCAAACTCTTGACTACAGAATCTCCAGACCCACACTCTTCCACTGACAGAAAATAATGTGAATCGTGACTCATCAGAGAAAATGACAGTGCTCCAAATGGCCACAGGTCTCTCCACCATCTAAACAGCCCAATCCTTTCTGCGCTAGATATTGGCTGGACGAAGGAGTGGTTTCCTTCTTGCATCTCTGCCATAGTAACCCAGCTTGTGGAGATACCTGACATCTGTTCTGGGACTGACATCAGCTTGTGCCGATATGTCAGAGGCCTTGCAACGTGGATCCTCTTCGACATTTCTTTTGATAAGACGCAAGGTCCTTTCTGGGGCTCAGGACGCCCTGAATGAGGTTTTGTGCCCTTCTTGCCCTCTTTAGTGAAAAGTACAATCACTCTATTAACAGTAGAAAGGGGTTTTGACAGATTTTCAGATATTTTGCGTTGACCAAGTCCACCTTCATGTTGACCCACAAGACGACCTCGCTGAAATTCAGATAGGTCTACTGCTCCTTTGGTTCGTGGCATGCTTGATTAATCTTGTATGTAATCTGAAACATAAATCTAGGTAAATATAACATATTAGGTAAATTTGAATAACATTAAGCATTGAATAAGAGCAGAAATGTCTGTGTATATAATATATATAGTGGTATGACAGGTGTATGAGTGTTAAGAATAAAAAAAAATACACGATTGGGAAAGAGAATTTATTCCTGACCGGTTTCGCCTTAACAATTATTATTTATAGGAAGATGCTGTGGTTCACTAGGGATGTGGGGGTGAGAATCCACATGAAACCCATTACCAACGGAATTGGCAGCGCCCCCCCCCCTTCCCCACAAGCTAGCCAAAATACTAGCCAAACCCCTTACCTCGGCTCATGGAACAATCAGCAACACAAACATCAAAAACTCTACTGAGGTAAGGGGTTTGGCTCGTATCTTATCTAGCTTTGGGTGGCGCTGCCAATTCCGTTGGCGATTGGTCTCATGGGGATTCTCACCCCCGCATCCCTCGTGAACCACAGCAACTTCCTATAAATCCTAAAGCGTTCACATTCTGCAGATTATTACCTCTGAAGAAGCTTCATAAGGCAAAACCGGTCAGGAATAAAGTCTCTTTCCCAAACGTGTAATTTCCATTCTTACCGCTCATACACCTGTCATGCCATTATATATATATATATATAATATATATATATATATATATATATATATATAATATATATATATAATATAATATTTTGTAAATTATTACCTCTGAAGAAACCTCATAAGGCGAAACCGTCAGAATAAAACGTCTTTCTCAATCGTAATAATTTCCATTCTTAACACTCATATATATATATATATATATTTATATATATATATATATACATATATATATTTATATATATATATATATATATATATATATATACACATTGGAAGTCGTGCTATAGGATTGTCAACCTTGTGTAAAAGTGTGTGAAGTACCATATTGCTATACGTGGTCGTGTCGCCACTCGCACACAGAAAAACGTTGTTAGGTCACGTGATAATGAATATTGTGGCAGTAGATTACCCACTTCGGTTACGTCACCTAATATATATAATGTGACAATTAATCACATTTTGCTTATGTCACTTGACGTGATATATTGTGACAATGTATCACATGCCTTTGGTTGGGTTATTCTCCTTAATATATTGTGACGGCATATCATATGATATATTGTGACAACGGTGCTCCTACCCCTCTTTTATTAATTGACATGAAACTGTAAAAACATTGCCTATTTTGGATGGGTTATTTTCGGCCGTGTTATACATGACATATCACCTACCGCCTCCCCCCACCGCCACCATCTACCACCATCACCACAACCACCACTTACCACCACCTACCACCACCACCAACATCACCAC
>NC_134806.1:36890023-36895023 GCF_046742065.1 Oratosquilla oratoria
GGTTCTCTCTTCAGAGTGAGCTTAGGTGAATAGGCGAGCTATATTTTCAATATAAATATCCTTAAAAAGCACCAAATCAGCATTTCCAAGGTCGAGTCTCACGCAGGGCTGAAAGTTTCAGCTTCGCTGCACTTCGAGCCGGCAGTTCAACTCTTGTGGGAAAGGAATCAGGTGTGTATGTGTGTGTAAGGTTGCCTGTATTACCAATAGATTGGGCCCCATACTCCTATGATCTCTGAGCTCTCATCCTGGAGGTTAAAACTTGGAGGTCACGAGTCCAGTACGTGATCTAAAACAGTGGTAAAACACACACACACACACACACACACACACACACACACACACACACACACACACACACACACACACACACACACACGCACACACACACACACACACACAATATCTCTTCACAACAACAAAGTTCTGTATATACCATCTTGAAATGCCAAACGATTTGATTCAGCTGAGAACAGGGTCTAGGACAGTGCTTCTCATCCAAAGGGTAAAATAACCCATAGGGGGTAAGAAATACGCTGTAAGGGGTACATATAACACGCCCGGGAATTTAATATTCTGTAATATGTAGTGCTTTGGGGACCACATGTGATATTTATGAAGGCAATGTACTTTTCCCCACTTGATCAATGTTTATTCTATGCTAAGCCTTCATATTTTTTCTTGTTTTTCTGTGCCTTGTCTTGGTTGCGTTTTTGTATATTTGGTTTTATTTATCTATTTCATTCATTCATTATAATTGTAATTATTTTTTATTGTTATTTTTTTTTCATGTATTTTTTCATCTTATTGTATATTGGTTAATTTTTTCTTTATATGGGAATAACGTTGAAAATGGGGAAACACATCTAGTCGAAGTAGGTAATAAAAGATCGATAGACTGTATTGAAGCTGACCTTCATCTGAATTAAGGCGTCTAAACATATCACAAAGGTTACTATAATGTATCTTATTGCGTTGAAGGTGAAGTTATCAAGGTATAGTCGAGGAAACAAACTTCACGGCAGTTTCTACTCAACTGTTTTGGTATTTGGTTACTGAGACGTTGACAAGTGTCATATCGTACATAGTTAAAAAAAGGAAGTATCTTTGTTTAGTGATTGTGTTACCAAAACTTCCACTGACAGACGCATGTTCAGTTCTAAACGAATTGATAAACAATAGCAATGTAGAACTTGTTTCTCAAATTCTACCTGGTCTGCTTTCTCAGGAAGATGGGTGGGACCTTTAGACGAAGAACAAGCTGAAGATATTTCCCCTTGGGAGGAACTCTCCCAGGTAGACATATGACCACCCTTCACTTAGAGGTGATTTTTACTCTTCTGGGAGAGACACGACCCTCCTATGATCCTCCTCACAAATGGTTCCTTCCGGAGTGGCCTTCAGAAGCCATCCCGCGAAGAGTCTGCAGTTCCCTCGACTGCGAACCACTTTGCACTCGAGTGCCTCTGGCTGTGCGCGGTGGACCTCAAACTTTTTTCATCGCGACCTAGTTGGACTTTTATGTATTACCCTCACGGCCCTGTTTATTGCACGGCTCTTGTACCTTTCTCACTCCGGTATGAAAAGTTTATACCACACACAGTCATGTACTCGGGCACTTACACACACACACACACACACACACACACACACACACACACACACACACACACACACACACACACACACACACACACACACACACACACACACACACACACACACACACACACACACACACACACACACACACACACAGACACAGACACACACACACACAGACACACACACACAGACACACACACACACACACACACACACACACATACACATACACACACACACACACACACACACACACACACACACACACACACACACACACACACACACACACACAGAGAGAGAGAGAGAGAGTCGTGCTTACTTTCAATCCGGGAAGAAATATTTTTACACTAATAAATGGATTAGATGTTATAAAAAATATTCTTATTGCATGTACCTGCGGGTTTTTTTTTTTTTGTGATAGAGAATGTGCGCGCGCGTGTGTGTGTCTGAGTACGTTTTTGTGTGTGTGAGTGCGTCTGTGCGTGTAATATTTATATACTCTATCACTGTATGTTTTTAGCAATATTTGTGAACGCACTTTTCCATCGCTGGACAACAGATACTGATTGCTCCACAGAGGCCTTGGCCAGCAACCCTCTTTGAGAGCGGTTGCTCACTGACAGAAATCACTTTGTTGTTGTTTGTGTGTCTGTATGCATTTTGTTTCTCTTTCCTCCTACGAATAACTCTGTTCTGGTGCGTGTTTGCAGGCACTATAGCAAGGGCGTTTGTTTGCGTAGTAAAGGTGTTATTGTGTTTATGCTTGACTTGATTTCTTTACAATTTAAACTCGAGATTTTTTTTTTCTTTTTTGACCATTAAATTTGGTAGCGCAAGCTTCTCCAGGTTCTTCAATCATGCGTACTTTTTTTTTTTTAAATAATAAAACCTAGAGGAAATTGAATCCTTCAACCGTGGAACGTCTGGGGAATTGTGGGAACAATTCGGGTCACCAGGTACATATTTCAAACTAGAAATGATTTTGCGGAGATGGCTGAAGTGCCTTGCTGTAATTGCTGAGCTGCTTTTTTTTTGTAGTTTAGAATGTTATTATTATTGTTGTCTTTTGTTATTGTTATTATTTGTATTATTACTATCAGTATTACTTTTGAACATTTGTTTATTTATTTTTTTTTATTTACTGGGTCGTAATTGCTTAAGCTTTATATTCTTCGAATGTAATATTCTCTGATAGCCATGCTTAAGTACTCACCGGCTAGATAAACGCTTCAAGTTCTTGGTCGCCCACAGATCAATTCCATTCGCTGCCAAAGTTATTTAATCGAGCCAGCTGTACTGTTTTCATTGGCAGTAGTTTCTTTTTATCGAGGTCATCTTTCGCACATACACCCAACTCTCTCTTTAGTTAATTTGTTTATGTATTTATTTATCTATTTTTTATTCATCTACGAGCGAGCATCAAGGATGCTAGCTGGCCGAGCTCGTTAGAGCGTCGCTACTTGCGGAGGAGGTCGAGGTGACGGCAGTTTGAACTCTGTAACCAGCGAGTTGGGCCAAGGACATTGTTAATCAAATTCCAGGCTGCAAAATCCTCTGTAATGGGGACCGTCCTAGCCTCACGATAGGAGGGAGTTCGCGATGTTAAACCGAATCATCATTCATGCGTTTATATTACTTGTTTGTTTATTTAACTAAATTCATTTGTTACATTTGTTCTGGGCAAGACCTGGACTGTGATCTTGCATAATTAATTACTTTTTTTTCTTCTATCTTTATTATTATTATTATTATTTTTTAATTTTTTGTTTGCATTTTTTAGGGAGATCCTGTTGTCTGCTAACTATTCAGGGCGGGGAAAAATAAAAAAATAAAATGAAAATGGACATTCAGGTCATGTGTGGAACATGGAGTACATCAGAAGTGTGGAGAAAGAATGGTGGGGACACTGATGTGTACAGCTGCGGCTATCGTCAACAACACAGTACAGACGAGGAAAATTGAAAAAAGAGAGAGAGACCGAAAGAAAGAAAAGATCGAGGGGGAACCGAAAGGACAGAAAAGGGAATAGAATCAGGATGTAAAAGTGAAGGATATTTCGTTGTTCAAAATAAAACTTAGTCTCTACATGTGTTTGTGTGTGTGTGTGTGTGTGTGTGTGTATGTATGTGTATGTGTATGCATGTGTGTGTACTGTACGTATATGTATGTTTGTATATGTATATGTATGTATGTTTGTATATGTATGTAATGTCTTCTTTTTGTCTTTTTCCGTGGCAATAATGAAAGTGCCATTCACGAGGTCCTGTCTTGTGAGTCGTAGTTGGTGATGGTTTCTGTAATGATTTTAATGGAGCCTGCAGCTAAACGAAGAGTAAGCCTTCTTGATACTTTAGTAGTAGTAATACCAATATACGACGCATGAGGTCCACAGTCCTCATGTTGGCATACAAATTTGTATTCGCAGTATTGAACAAATTAACAAGACAACTGAGTTGTCATTATGCTATTATATACAGTATACTGTATGTATGTGTGTATATATATATAATTATGTGTATACAGTATATAATATTATATACATACTTCATTAAATCGAATGGCAAGCTTGTTATGACAAAGCTTTTTCTATTTTTCTCTCTTAAGTACTCTTGCATTCTGTAGGCAGTAATCTTAATATTTCTACGTATGTCATACTGTGGAGTAGTAGACATAATTTGTAAATAGCCAGAATGCGTTGTCACACCTCTTGGTGCTTCCTCAGTGGCATGTAAGAATCTAAAGGACAATCTGTTGTGTGTGGTAGGGGATTTTGGCAGGTCGTCATTGGTTGGCATCGCCAGAGTTCCTTGACGTCCTAATGGTTGGCGGGTGGCATATGTCAAAGAGGATGAGAGGATAATGCAAAAGAATTAACTTGATCATTTATGTACAGTATATGTGTGTGTGTGTGTGTGTGTGTGTGTATGTGTGTATACCGTATATGTATATATATATACATTATATATATTATATATATATATATATGTATATTATATATATATATATATTATATATATATATATATATATATATATATATATATATATATATATCAAATCAAGTAACGTAGGTGTCGTAACACACGAATAAATAAAGCTTAACCCCACTCTCGGAGAAAGATAAGCTGAGATACAGAGTAAAACCGTATATTTCGACCACAGTCAGTGGTCGAAATATACGGTTTTACTCTGTATCTCAGCTTATCTTTCTCCGAGAGTGGGTTTAAGTTTTATATATATATATGTATATATATATATATATATATATATATATATATATATTATATATACATATTATATATATATATGTATATATATATATTATATATACATATTATATATATATATATACATATTATATATACATATTATATATACATATTATATATATTA
>NC_134806.1:36900023-36907523 GCF_046742065.1 Oratosquilla oratoria
ACCTCCATCACTAGGTGCAGCCCTGACGGGCTGACACTCTGTCTCCAGACTAGGGCTAGGATCTCTATCAAATTTAATTTTATTCTATGCACCTTTTCGCACATAGAAAGCTGACAGTAGCGACAACAGTCCAAAGTTTCTTCCCAGAGAGATCTGTGGGGTGGTTTGAGGACCGTTGCCAGTTGTTATAGGGCTGCAGGGGGATAAAGGCAGTAATTGTCTTTATTATTACTGAAAAAAGTATGATCTGGTTTCCGTAGGCTGGACAGAAATTAAGCTTAGAGTCCTGTTGTACAGTTGCGCTACTGAATGCTGTTCCAGATTCCAGAATATATAGCTTATCAAACGTCTTTCTTGACCGAAGCGTTTTGAAGATAAAGGACAACACTTAAGATCACGACCTTAGATACTGGACTCTTATACAGTAGCGTTAGTGAGTGTAGTTCCATCTTCCAAAATGTTTCGTATATATTAACAGTTGCCTCTCCTGAGCAAACCGTTTTGAAAAGAAGCGACAACATTTAACATGTTGAACTTTTATACAGTAACGTTAGTGAATGTTGGCCCATCTTCCTAAATGTTTCGTTTATATCAACGTTTGTCTCTCCTGAACGAACCGTTTTGAAAAGAATCGACAACACTTAATATCACGACTTAGGAAGTGGCTAGAAGCTTGAGCTCAAGTTAGGAACTCGGATGAGGAAGTTTAGTTCCAAGTTACAGTATGTCTGCTTAGCAAGGCAAGAGAAGCAGCCGTGGGTCACGAGTTATACAATAAATATTCATAAACAATATTTCACTTATTTCCAATATCATTAACCTCCTTAGGATGTTGCTCAGTATTCTAGAGGAGAGAAAGAGGGAGAGGAGGAAGTGGGGGGAAAGGAGGGAAAAGAGAAGGAGTTGGAAGAGGAGGACGAGAGGAGGATAAAGAAACTTTGGTACTGAAAGTACAGAAGAGGTTATATCAATGTGAAAAATATTGATAATGTCAATATTTTGTTTATTGATTACGTGAACATTACTTTAAAAGACTCATACACAATATAGTGATATTATTGAAATAGTTTCATTACGAGAATTCTTTGTTAGTGAAAGCTCGTAGATCAGATGTGGAAAATATTTCAAAATACTCTTACTAAGATGATTCATACTTACATCCCGTCTAAGGACACCCCCTAAATCAGGCTCGCCCAAAATGGCTTGACAGAAACTGAGAAAAGTTTTGCTAAAAACAGACAGGTATATAGGAAATAAAAGTGTTCTGGTGCACCTAACGACTATCCAAGTTATATGATAATACAGAAGGATTTGAAAAAGACGATAAAAAAAGGAAGCGACGATACGAAATGAATATCGATGATAAATCCAAAGAAAATCCCAAAGAATTCTATAGTAGAGATTGAAAGGTCATTAGGAATCACATTGGCCCACTATTATCTGCTGACGATCAAATTGAATATTTGAATGAAGGAATGTGTGATATTTTAGATAACTATTTTAGCTCGGTATTGGTAAACGAAACACCTGAAGTGAATTCCTAACTAGTCTATGATATTTCTAGGGGAAACTCACTCACTACCTCACTACTGTAAATATTATAAAAAAAAAAAAAAAAAAAAAAAACCTGAAAGATGTGTAGAAAAACTCAAGTTACACCAGGGCCTGACTGTTGGCATCAAAGATTCTTGAAGGAAAAGAAAAAAGATTGTTGTTCCATTAGAAATTATTAAAAAAGAAAATAAATCATTCGGAGATGTCCCAAGAGAATGGAAGTTAGCTAACGTTATCCCAATATTCAAAAAGGGTGACGAATTTTTCACACCGCGAATCAGGCAAGAAATAATGGTCTCAAACTGTCAGGAAGTAGATTAAATTTGGAAGTGGGTACAAACAACTTAACCAACCGTGTAGTAAATGAGTGAAATAAACTTCCTGCAGAGGCAATGCAATATAGTACAGTTCGAATTTTTAAGATTCATGTAGATAAAGACCTGAGCAATATGCTGTAATGCTTGTCATTTATGTTATTTATTCATTCATTATTATTCATTTTTGTTTTTATTTTATACAAATTCTTATCATCAGTTTATTATCTATCATTATTTATTTTGTTTATTTACCTATTTATATATTCAATAATTTATTTATTTTGTCTCACAGCCGACCTAATTATGAAGGAAAAATTTCCTGTCGGCATGCTATTCCTTTGTAATCCTTTGTCATTTGTAATTATTGAAATATTGACAATAGCTCGTGTATGTCGAAGAATATTTGGTACCGTGGGAGCTGCTCCGATGGTACTCACATGAAGAGGACGGAGTGGGGAGAGGGGAAGGAAATGGGGGATGGGGGCATGGGGTACGTACTAGGAGGAGGTGGAGTGAATCCGATAGCAACTCTCACTCTTGCAAAAGTCTGAATGGATATTTATGGGACAGAAGGCTTGGTTGGGGCTTAGGCTGGTAAATATGATTGTGAGGATGTCCGAAGAGGAAGAGGAGCAGGAGGAAGAGGAAGCTGGTCGAGGACACGAGGACTGAAGAAAACAATTGATGGGAATAAACGATTCAAGTGTATAAAGAAAAAAGAACGATTGGTGCGAGAATGCTCTTGGTGAAAAACAAATGAAAAAAATAAAAGATTGGTGAGAGTGAGCGCACTAAGTGTAGGAAAACAAAGTGATTGGTGGAGGTAAACGATTTAGGCATACGAAGGCAAAAACTATGATTGGTAGGAAGAAAGGATTCGGGTAAAGGAAAGAAAACCAGTGATTGAAAGGACCGTTGCAAGCTGCCGTGGGGCAGCGAGCTTTTCTCTCAGTGAAGCAATTATTATTACTGTTGCATTCGTTATGTTTACTTGTTACTGTGTTTGAGCATAGAGAAAATAAGATTCATTCACCATCCGACTCCCACGCACTGGGAAGTGAGAAACCCGTGATCGGGCAAAGCCCTGTCAGTTGCAGCAAGTTGTTGGGTTGGTGACAGTAAACACAATGAGCGTAATATATATATATATATATATATATATATATATATATATATATATATATATATATATATATATATATATATATATAAACAGAGCCTACGCCAGAAGTCGATTATCTAAGATTGAAGACATGACTTGTGCAGTGTGCCTCGTGCCTCGTGCCCCGTCCCTCGTGTGGCACAGCAGTTCCTGCAAGTGGCACTCGCTTATGGCCCTGTGTGTCGAGGTTTCATCGCCACACGACGCAGTCACGAACTTTGAACAGTCATAACCCCTTTACGTAAAACGTAATTGATAGTTTTCTGAGGGAAATGGCGCAAGTCACATTAAACGCTTTTGGCTACAAAGCCGCCGGTGACGGCGGGAAAAGGTCATGAGGGATGACAGCAATGAAGACAAGACGCGAAGACAGAGCCATAGAGTCGGAGACGGATGGGGTAATGGCCTTACGGATTGGTTTAATGTTGACGTAATGGGTTTTAATGGAGTCCATCATGTTAACTTAGCTGGCCTTGCAGCTCTGGGCTCAAAGACCTTCGAGCTTGATATCATTATTGGTAAGAATAACCTTTTTACAAGGATGAGATTTTTGTACAATGTATGTAAACGAGTATTTGTAACCACAGAAAGGGAATACGGAGTTGGTAAATAGAATCAGAACATGACTATTGAGCTGACATAAATAAACATATAAGCAAATTAATAAATAAAATAAATACATAGATAAAAATAATGTGTAATCAGATGGAGGCAGCCAGGAACCATGTATGATATTCAACCCTACCGTATTCGGGCTAAAGAATACCTCATGTGAACATCATCAGTTCTGTTTAATACTAATTAAAATCACATGGTCAAAGTAGGAAGTAGGTGACAAGAGGAATAGGGAATGATTAAATTTTTTTTGGATTTTCAAAAAAGAAAAATCAGCAAAGAAAGTGATAGTCCACAAAGAAAATGTTGGTCCCCGAATTTGTGGTCCTCAAGGTGGTGATCAGCAAAGAAAACGTTGGTCCACAAAGAAAATGATTAAACTCAAAGAAAACGTTGGTCCACAAAGAAAATGATGATACTGAAAGAAAATGTTGGTCTACAAAGAAAATGATGATACTCAAAGAAAACGTTGGTTCGCAAACAAAGTGATGGTCCGCAGCGCAATGGTCCACAAAGAAAACGATGGTCTGCAAATCGGTGATAAATCGAGACTCGCAAGATTAATGATGGACGGCTGGAAGAGGATGAAAGGGATTGTAATGGTGGGGAGACTATTATTTTAGTCCATTACAGTGGGAATGTTCCCCTCAACTGAATGAAATAATGTGGCGACAAAAATAGAATCCCTAAAGGGTATTACCCTATGTTAAACCACTTGACTACATTGGGCATATTTTATCTTCGTTTTGTTTATTTTTTATTTGCATTTGTATTCATACTTGTATTTATGCCAGAATTATATTTATTTTGTTTGTTTATTTACATGTTCATTTAGCTCTTTATTTACTTTATTTTTTAGGTATTTTATTTCCTCCTTTACACCTCAGTAACTCCTTTCAGGTTTTTATTAGATATTTTTTTCTATCTTGGGCCAGCTGAAGAAAACCTTTGACACTTAAAGAGTTGTCACTAGAAGAGAGTCCAAAGGTGCTCTCTTTCTCTCTCTGATAGCATGACTAGTGCGAACGGTTTAACCATTTCAGTGTTCAAGTATTTTCATTATGGCTGTCGCCAGGCCATTTTATTAATCCAAATAAAATCCTTTGGGTAGAGAGAAGGTGAAGCCCATCTTGATGGCGTTTCTCTGTGATTCACGACTTGTACATTTGTTCTTGCTATCGCCAGGTGATTTCATTAAAATGAAACATTCATCCACGAGTTGCTAAGAAAGGAGGAGCAACGAATGCGTTTTGGATGGATGTGGGCTGGGGAGAGAAGTAGGCAGAGGGAGAGAGGAAGGGAAGAGAGAGAGAGAGAGAGAGAGAGAGAGAGAGAGAGAGAGAGAGAGAGAGAGAGAGAGAGAGAGAGACAGACAGACAGACAGATAGACACCTGTTTACTTCAAGTTTGGTAATAGCCCGGTAGGTTTGTTATTGGTTCACCTCGTGAGCGTGAATGGTGTAACAAGGAAGTTGTGGAATTGATGTGTGCATTCACGGCCGAAGTGAAGGGAGGGTGTGTGTGTGGGGGGGGGGGGGGGGTAGCGCGCACAAGCTCGACGTCCGAGAAACCCTTGAACTCTGCCAGGTTTTTTGTGATAGAGAGATGTGACGGATTGGATGTGTAGATGTTAGCTGCGTGACGGGCAGGGGGGAGTACTTGAGGTTGGTAGTGGGGCGAGGGAAGAAGGATGTGAGATTGGCAGTGAGGTTAGGGAAAGGAGGAGGATATGGGCTCGGGAGTGAGGTTAGGGGAAGGAAAAAGGACGTGAGATTGGTAGTGAGGTTAGGGAAAGAAGAAGGCCATGGGCTTGGGAGTGAGGTTAGGGGAAGGAAAAAGGACGTGAAGTTGGCAATGAGGTTAGATAAAGGATGAAGGGTCTGTAGAACAACAAGGAGAACCTTCCTGTGGTTGTCAGTGCGGTGGAGGACGGTAAGTTAGACCAGAAAGTGTCTGCTTGGTGAAGAAAGGTAGAGAAGACCTGTCTGTAGTTACCATTCGAATATACAAGTTCGGAGAGAAGAAGGTGAAGGTGAGGAGCCTACGCCAGGAGGCGCTGTGAGTAGCTTGGACTGTTGGGGCAGGTAACAGTCACTGCTGGGAATCGGAGAGAAGTGCGGGATTCGAACCCACAACTAAGCGAATGCGAGACCAGCTCGCTTCCAATTACGCCACCAGCGCATGTGAAGAGAACCTACTGAAGTTGTCAAATGGATGGAAGACAACAAATGTGATCCACCCAATGATGTCATTTGGCTGGAAGACAACAGACATGACCTACATCCTGTTGTCACTGGCCTCCGGCAGCGATGACTTAAAGGGTTGTTTTTTCTCCAGCCTACGATTAATTGATGGTGCAGCCTACCTCCAGAACTTTTTTAGAACATAAGAACATAAGAATGAAGGAGACTGCAAGAGACCATAAGGCCACCAGGCAGCTCCGTATCCATCATCACCTGTCATCCCCATCTATAAAGTTGTCTAATCGTTTCTTAAAACTTCTGATAGTTTCAGCACTTTCTACATGTTTATTAAGTTTATTCCATTCGTCGACCACCCTATTAATAAACCAATTCTTGGCCATTAATTCTTTAGCCATAAAATTGCCATGACAAACTATTTTGTTTTCTCAACAAAAATACATGGGATATCATTTGATATTCCGGAGAAAAAACTATTTCTTCCAGCATATTAGATTCCTTTCCAAAAGCTGCGGGCTGGTAATCTGCTGTAACAGTCTGAGGGAAAACAACCCAATGTGATCACGCCTCTAACTACTGTTGTCATTTGGTTGGAAGACTTCAAAACAGAACCAAGTTGCAGTGGTCAATCGAAGTAGAAAGGCTGTTGGGAGAACCTGGTGGGCTGGCGAAGCTTCTCCGCATTTGAAAACGATGTTGGTGGAAAGGAGAATTGAACCCAGGCCAGGCCGTAATTACGATCCGGCGTTCCAGAGTCGAGGACGAGGGATTTGGCCTGGAGAGGCCTCGAGAATTTTTTGAGAGGATCAGCTTCGGAGTGGACGTTGAAGAATAGCCATAACGATCTGACCGGAGAGCAGGTAAAATTAATTTAAAGGAAACTTTTTTGTTTTTTCTTTGAGGGGGGAGGGGGTGTATGCCGCAAAGCTAGCGGCGATTCCGCCTCTCTGATATGCGAGGAACCAAACAAATATTTGTCGGAGGGAGGAAAGAGGAAGGAGAGGAGGAGGAAGGAGAGAGGGTGGATGAGGAGAGGGAGGAAGGAAAAAAATAATATGAAGAGGAAGACGGCGAGGACGGATAGGATGACGTGGAGAAAAAGGAGAAGAGGAGAAAGAGGAAGGAGGAGAAGAGGGAAGAAGTGGGACAGGATTAAAAGTAGGAGGAAGAGGATTAAGAAGAGGAGGAGGAAGAGGATTAAAATGAGGAGAAGGAGGAAGAGGGTCAAGAAGAGGAGGCGGAGGATTAAGAAGAGAAGTAGGGAGAGGAGTAGGAGGAAGAGGATTAAAAATGGGAGATGGAAGAGGAAGAGGAAGAGGAAAAGGAGGAGGGTTAAGAAGAGGGGGAGGAGGAAGAATATGACGAAGATGAGAAGAGGAAGAGGAGGAAGAGGAAGGGGAGGAAGAGGAAGAGGAACAAGATCAAGAAAAGGACTGGGAGGGGAAAACATGAGTGTAGCGGCGGATGGCCAGGAGCGCGCCGTGGTCTTTGTTGCAATTGCCAGCCAACCGGCGCAGCTTCTTTGATGCAATACCTAACCAATGCAGCGCCTTTCTTCCACCAGCCGCCCGATGCAGACGTTGATGGAATTGCTATTGCTGACTGTTTGGAGCAATAGCCTTGCGATATTGCCTCTTTAATGCAATAAACA
>NC_134806.1:36910023-36912523 GCF_046742065.1 Oratosquilla oratoria
TTGGGCCATCATTCTCATCCTTTCCCAGTGTCCAATCCCCACCCCCTTCTCCTCCTCCTCCTCCTCCTCTTCCTTCCCCCCCTTTTCTCTCCCCGTTCCCTCCTTTCCCCTTATTTAATCTCAAGCATTTGTATCTCAACTTGTACTTGAAAAAGCTGTAATAAGCGAAACGTACAAATATAGGCTCCGTCCTCATATGGTGTTTATCTCGTCAATTATTATTATATTATTATCTATTATTATCATGCATATTATTATCTATTATTGTTATGTATATTATTATCTATTATTATTATCTATATTATTATCTATTATTATTATCTATATCATTATTATATCATCTATATTATTATTATTATCTATATTAATATCTATGTTATTATCAATATTATGGATTTCTTTTTATTTATTATGGTTTTTATTTATTGTTCAGGTCAGTTTCCATTTTGTTGTTTTGTTACTAATTCATTATTGATTTAAAAACGCTTAGTTATAAATTGGATACTTTTAATCAAGCCTCATTATCATTTTATTGGTTTTGGAAAAGAAATTGTTCTATTTTTATGATTTTGTATAATCAACATCGATATCATCATTGTAATTAATGTAATGATTTATTTATTATCAATATACTGCAGTATATACCAAAAAATGATAAGATCGCAGATGTGTAGTATAAAGAGAATTCATATATTGAAAAACATTTTCAGTGCAGTTTTTTATTTCTATAATGATTTGCATCCTGCCATACACAGAAGAATAGACGGTGAAAAAAAAAATCTCTGAATGTGAGATTGCGAGTAGGAGGTGGGACGGCGAGATAGGGAGGGTAATGTGTGAGAGGTGGGGATATGAGAGGTTGAGGGGTTGGATGGTAGGGGGGGTGGGGAGGATTATATATAATGTGTCTAATGTCACTTCCTGTGTAGTGCGTCCTTGTTAGTGTGTCGCTGTAGCGCGTTGGTTTCGTTCTCATCGTAACTACGAAGGTATTAGCTCAGTCGCCGACGGGCACCGATAACTGTAACGGCTGTGTGTGTATGGGGAGGAAGGCTGCTTCAACCACAGCTAAGCGCCTCATGGCGTGAGCCTTTCTTGATCCTTCACATGCCTCTGGAATTCTGGAAAACGTCTCGTATTTCGTAAGACTAAGTTTCCTTTGTATTAACCTGCCGAGGAGAATATTGTAGTTTCGAGAAAGAGACTTCATTTATGCTTGTCTTCAAATGAATGGCATAACAAGATTTGTGTTATCTGGCATAATTTCATTATAATATTATCAGATATATTTACAAAGTAAAAATGCAGATGGTAAGGACGGTAAGGTTGTCGTCGTACTTTTGAATATGTTGTACAGCCGCTTCTTTAAGAGTTTCCTAAAAAAGGATGTGAAGTACTCCATTGTTGTTGTACTCAGCCCTCATTGCCGAAGACTCCAAAGAGTCTTTGTTCACACCTACTTGATGTTTACTCGTCGCTCCATGCTCCATTTCATGAGACCAATAGTGGTCTACTCATCGTGAAATCCTGCCACATGGACGTCGTAGAGAATCGTCTCCCCGTTAGAGGTGCTGTTCCGAGGGGCCGTTACTTTTTTGAGTGTTTCCGTCCACATAAGGAGAGCTGACCACTGCTAGCCATTGAAACCCATCGAAATAAATTTACATTAATACAATACAGAGAATAGTTCTAATTTTTCCACGAATACATCTATGGGAAGGTTCGAAGACAGTTGCTAGCTTCTGCAAGAGTCAATGTTTCCAGTCAATGAAACTCGAGGCAACAATTATCATCATTTTTCATCATTTCATAACCCTTTTCTCCTCTCAGTTGCGTTAAGCTTTAAGCAAGGCTTGTAACTACAGACCCTTCTCCGTCTCCCTTCCGTTTCCCTTTCGTCTCCTTTCCGTTTCCCTTCCGTCTCCCTTCCGTTTCCCTTCCGTTTCCCTTCCGTTTCCCTTTCGTCTCCCTTCCGTCTCCCTTCCGTTTCCCTTCCGTCTCCCTTCCGTCTCCCTTCCGTCTCCCTTCCGTCTCCCTTCCGTCTCCCTTCCGTCTCCCTTCCGTATCTCCTCCGCCTCCCTTCTGTCTACCCTCTGTCTACCTTGGGTCTACCCAGCGTCTTCCTTCCATCTCCCATCGCTCTCTACTCCCTTTCATCTTCCCCGCATCTCCCACTCATCTCATCTTTTACCCCTTATCTCCCTCTTTTCACTTTTTTCCCCCTAATCTTCTCTTTTCCCTCTCTTTTTCTCATATCTCCACATCTCCCCATCATCTCCTGTCATCTTCATCTCGCCCTTCTCTCACTTTCATCTCCCCTTCATTTCCTCCTCCCCTTCATCTCTATCTCCTCCCCCTCTTCTTCCCCCCCTCTTCAATCCTCTCCCTCTCCTCTTCCTTTCCAACCCTTTGCCTCCAGTATTCACCCTTGTTACCCCCTTTATTCCCCCCTTTATTCCCCTTTCCCTCTCCTCCTTACCTTCCTCCCCATTCATTTTCC